>NC_091164.1:12171499-12261499 GCF_040958095.1 Procambarus clarkii
GCGCAGGGACGGAATCTCACAATTCATTTAGCTAAGCAATTTAGTCTTGATGAGCTAGTTACAAAATTTAATGTATATTATTTCATCAACAATGGGTTCGAGACTGATCATAAGTACAGTCTTTTAAATGTTAATATGTTTATCCTGCGCCTCCCCCCCCCCCATCCAGTGGGCACCAGTGGATAGGTTAGTCACCCACATTTACTATCTATAGTTAACTGCGGATATTTTGCTAAAAAAATTCGGAGATACTTACAACCAAGTCTAGGCCGAACTGTAGTAACATCTAGGAGTCTGCTGATTTTATTGGATGATCCATATAGACGAGTGTCTCTTCTTGCACGATGGTATGATGAGAGAAAATACACAGAGAACATAGTATCCACACCAAAATATAGTTGTGATTAGTAACTGCTGTTTTGGCGCTTGATTTCTGCTCTGAACACTAATAAAACTAATATTATTATTACTGTTGTTAACAATATAACAGAAAAGTTGCAACCTCTAGCCTGCAGAGAAGTTAAGAGAAAACGTAATGTTATGGGAGACTGAAAGGAACGCACAACACTCGCTGGGAAGGAACAATGAATAATGGAAATATATGTACAATTGCCGGAGACAGGAACTTGATTACTTAGGCTTATTGAGGCTCCTCTGCGTCGAATCACTGACCTTTCTCAGGATGCAACGTACAACAATTGTTTAATTCCCGGGCTCAAATTTAAGTATGTTTTGTGAGAAAACACCTAAACAGGAAAGTAGCATAGTCAATTTCTGTCCTTCAACTTCAATGCCAACAGCATTTGGTGTTCCCAGGCGATCACCCATCTAGGTGTTAATTACTACCACATGCTATAACCACGGCCTAATACGTGGGTTCCAGACAGACTTCTGGCACTTATAGAAGCTATCAATGGCATCCCGTAACAGCCATTATGACTCCATTTTTCTGCTGACATCAGAGGCTATCAACAAATATTTCACACGGTAGTGCTGACCCCATGTAAGGACTTTGCACATGTGTGCAAAAGTGTCCTGTGCAAACCAGGTGACGAATCCACTCTAATGCCCTTCGTGAGCACACTCCTGCACATTTCAAGACGCCGTGAATTCCTAACTCTCATATATCCTAGCACGGTTCTTCTCTCTTCTATCGTTGCCTTCCTTCCTTCTTGTTGGCGGTAGGTTGGTGTTCACTTCTTCGACGTTTTCCTGGCTTGGCGGACACAAAAGTCGGTGTCGGTGTCAGTGTGTACAAAGCAGGCAGTTGGTCATCAGGTCCTGTAGGGTGGTGGGTGAGATTGGGTGTAGCGTGTCGACTTCACAGTATATCTGAAATGTCTCGACAGAGACAAGGAGTGGCAAGGCAAGAAGATTTGTTTTGCTGTTTTTTGCAGTCCCTGTTGCACATTTGAAAGAAATATTGTCCGACATATTGGCATCCCAGGTTTTCCGATGTCATGTACATCCCTCACCTGCTCTTCATCGTATTCTAGGAGCTCAATTTTCTGACATTGAACCCGCCATTGCAGGGTCAGAGTTGTTTCTTGTTGCTTCAACCGTTGATGTATGGGTTTCGTTGGTGGCGTAGAGTCCAGTGTTGCAGCTACATTTTTCTTGGAGGTTGACTGGGCTGAGAGTGAATATTCTGGATCGTTCTGCACCACTGATCCTGTTGCGTGATTATTTTCTAGCATTGTAGTGTCATCGGGAGTGCCTGTCGCCACTGGTGGTGGTGTTGGTGCTGTCGGCGTTTGTGGCGGATCTGCGTGCTGCATTATCCAGAACTATATTTGGCATAAGTATAGGCTGAATATTGTTTGCCACAAGAAGCTTATTCACTCTCCTGATGAACAAGTAAATCCTATATCATTTAGGAATGAGCATGATAGTGCCTGCCCTGTCTGAGGTAGGCTAGGCTAAAATTTGATAATGCGTGTTTCCTTGTGTCTCCAAATGTCAATCCGGAGAGAAACTATTTTACATCAAAACCGAAAAAAATGTCAAATTAATATTTCCCTAATAAACGGAGCCCCAACTGAACGATAGAGCCTAGATCAATTAATTATAAATATTTCTGATCGGGGAGAAAAACACAAGCCAGAATGGGGGGACCTTATTTATTAATTAATGTATACACAGCAACTGCTGTACCACAATATAAATGATGACGTATAACATGACTGAGTAGAATGCCAGTACTGCAAAGATGCAACTAAAGAAATAAGTCGTAGCACATTATTAACAGAGCCTAGTGGCAGTTAGCCGAAGCAATGTTGCAGTACTCACAATCAGCTTAATGCTATAATTAAAGACAACACCAGAGTTAATTGAGTGGCACAGCCAGTACAGTATGTATAAAATATATTCTGTATACACAGAAGGCATAGAAAAGAATTTCCAGGGGTAATGATATGCTAGTGCCTAGGTTACATTGTAAAGTCTGCAACCCCCAACTTGCACTACAAGTGTGCACTTGACCTATGGTAAGTAGCTGCGGGCAGCTCTAGACTTGGGGATCCGGCGCAGCACCCCCACTCCGCAGGCCAGCGCAGCCGGTCCCCCACCCCCCAACTGAACGATAGAGCCTAGATCAATTAATTATAAATATATTCGTGGCAACTTCTGAGGGAGAAGCGGCCGCACCCCGCGGGTAGGCTACACACCTGCTCAAAAGATTGCCCCTTGCATGGCTGGTTCTAGTCTCCCATAATCAAGGCGTGTTTTAGTGTTTTACGAGTCCTGTGGAGTTATTTCACCGATTAGTGTATCTGGACTACTACTGATATACATAACAAATATAGTAATCTAGCTGGAGAGCCGAGGGCATGACTGATCACTGCCCAACGCTTTTCTAGCAAGACCGGTTCAAGTGCCAACCAGAGGTACTGTTTGCGTTCTTAGAGAGTACAGAGCTGCTCTCCTCTCATTATCTTGACCACAGAGGTTTCGCCACAGTCATCGAGACGCCCTCTCCCGGAATTCTTAGCAGTTTTTAGAAATATGTTTCTTTGCTCATGTCTGCCTGCTAGGTGGTCAATTAGGCAGGTTCCTGTGAGAATTAGAATTTTATTTGATCACATAGTTTGACCTTGATATTTTATGGGCCATTCATGCCCGTGCCACCTCTTGGGTAGCTTAATCTTCATCAATCAATCAATCTTGATATTGCATATCTCTGTGCAACATACTGCCACAGCTTACCAGCGAGCTAACTGTACAAAGTCTTGTTAATTAAATTATAGAAAGTTAATTTGAGGTGGGAATTGCAGGAACGCGTTGCAGTCTCTGAACTGCAAGCAAGAATTGCACTTATCCTAATATCTGAACCTTTCACATTAACAGGATTATACATAGAAACAAGGCTTTGTTGCGTCTAAGTTTCTCGTGCTTTGCTAACAATTTTGATTTTATTATAAAGTAATTAATCCTTAGTAAAACGTTTGAGAAAAATTAGTAAGTTCTTTAATTGTCCTGATTTATACATTTTTTTTCTTCAGAAATGGGTAACATCTCATACCTATTGATGGTTCTGTTGAAGCCGCATTACAACTCAGTTTTGTACAGAACTGTATATGTTAGATTTTCCCACAACCACAATCATCATACTCATCAGTATCAATAACATCATTAATTTTAACTTCCACACATTAATTTTTTCACCACATGTCATTCTTAATTAACATAACTGTCATATTATCAGAGAATCTTTAAAATATTCCTCTCGCCGGTTCTCTCTGACCTGCGTTCTTTAATACATAATTATTTATTACTATTAATGTCTTAAATAACCGAAAAGTATTAAATCAAAATTTAATACATTTCTGTCCACTAGCAATATTTATTTAGCCATATTTATTTATTATTTTTGTCCACTAACAATCTATTTTTTTTTATATTGTCCACGTGGCAATATAGACTCTTGTTTATAACATGTATAAGTAGCACTTAATTTTCTTTCCCTGTCCACATGATGTTACAGTGACGAGACGTCGTGGCGACGGTCTCATGAGGTGACTGATGAAGCGTGAGGTGGAGGAAGCTGATCACCCAACCCGGCCTCTTCACCACCATGAGTGCCGGTGGGAGGTCACACCACATCATCACCACATTCATTTTATTCATCATTATCTTATTTACTCCAGGCGGCTGAGCGCGTTGTACGAGCTCATCGCTGAACAGGTACAAAAAAGCCCTTTAATAAGTCGGCAAGTACGTGGTGAGCCTTAAAGCTGATGAGAACAGCCGACACCGCGCACCCACGGCCACACGCCTCACATGTCACTTTGTATGTAGGTATATATTATATATATATATATATATATATATATATATATATATATATATATATATATATATATATATATATATATATATATATATATATATATATATGTCGTACCTAGTAGCCAGAACGCACTTCTCGGCCAACTATTCAAGGCCCGATTTGCCTAATAAGCCAAGTTTTCCTGAATTAATATATTTTCTCTAATTTTTTTCTTATGAAATGATAAAGCAACCCATTTCTCTATGTATGAGGTCAATTTTTTTTTATTGGAGTTAAAATTAACGTAGATATATGCCCGAACCTAACCAACCCTACCTAACCTAACCTAACCTATATTTATAGGTAAGGTTAGGTTAGGTAGCCAAAAAAAGCTAGGTTAGGTTAGGTTAGGTAGGTTAGGTAGACGAAAAAACATTAATTCATGAAAACTTGGCTTATTAGGCAAATCGGGCCTTGAATAGTAGGCTGAGAAGTGCGTTCTGGCTATTAGGTACGACATATATACACATATATATATATATATATAAATAACTGAACTATGGAGACAGACGTAGGGAATTGGACTTCACTACACTGGAGGAAAGAAAGAATAGGGCAGACATGATAACGACGTACAAGTTACTAAAGGGGATTGACAAAGTCGACATAGAAGCAATGTTCAAATTAAGAAACAGCAGAACGAGAGTGTATAGTTGGAAACACGGATGAATCACAGGGATGTTAGGAAGAACTTTTTCAATCTTGAGAGTCGTAAGTAAGTGGAACGGAGTAGAGGAGGAAGTTGGCGAAGCAATTCGGTACACAGCTTTAAATGTAAATATAAGAGAAACGGGTGAAATGGATCACTGCAGTGAACTAGTGATGGTCGAATGGCGGAGCTTAAGAGCAGGCGCTCGACCCTGCAAGCTCAGCTAGATGAGTGTGTGTGTATACATACACACACACACACACACACACACACACACACACACACACACACACACACACACTCACTCACTCACTCACTCACTCACTCACTCACTCACTCACTCACTCACTCACTCACTCACTCACTCACTCACACACTCACACTCACACTCACACTCACACTCACACTCACACCCTCTACCATCGTCAGAGGACCTCTCCAACACTTCACCCTCACCGTCACCAGCAGCGACACTGCCACAGCCTCGCCGCCCAAACGCTCTTCATTATCCGGAACACAGATGGAAAAAAGTAATCTCTCTCTCATTTACCCACCGGGAAAAGCAATGATCGGGTGTTTCTATCTCACAATTCCATATTAAAAGTAATCGACACTCGCTTATGGCGGGGAATCTTGCGCACGCCATTTTCCACTACACACAACAAACACTAAACAATATAGTTTTGTTTCACGAATTAATTTTTTTTTGTAATTTTTACTTTCGTTGTGTTGTTAACTTGGATGTCTTTTTATATATGAGCTGAAGTGAATCCTGTAATGAGGAGAACGCCCCTCATTGATTGAAGAATAGCTCTCCTCGTGGCTGTAAAATGAGAGGCACTCTACTCTCCCTGTGAGAGGAAGAGGCACTCTCCCTGTGAGAGGAGGAGGCACTCTCCCTGTGAGAGGAGGAGGCACTCTCCCTGTGAGAGGAGGAGGAGGGTTCTCAGAACTATGTTAGAAGGGCTCTCTTTATCACCAAGTGATTTAGGGGCGGCTGTCTCCTATACCCAGTGACAGGAGGGAACTTTCTCTCACCCAGTGACAGGAGGGAACTTTCTCTCACCCAGTGACAGGAGGGAACTTTCTCTCACCCAGTGACAGGAGGGAACTTTCTCTCACCCAATGACAGGAGGGAACTTTCTCTCACCCAGTGACAGGAGGGAACTTTCTCTCACCCAGTGACAGGAGGGAACTTTCTCTCACCCAGTGACAGGAGGGAACTTTCTCTCACCCAGTGACAGGAGGGAACTTTCTCTCACCCAGTGATGGGAGGGGATCTCTCTCTCACCCAGTGATGGGAGGGGATCTCTCTCTCACCCAGTGATGGGAGGGGATCTCTCTCACACCCAGTGATGGGAGGGGATCTCTCTCACACCCAGTGATGGGAGGGGATCTCTCTCTCACCCAGTGATGGGAGGGGATCTCTCTCACACCCAGTGATGGGAGGGGATCTCTCTCTCACCCAGTGATGGGAGGGGGATCTCTCTCACCCAGTGATGGGAGGGGGATCTCTCTCACCCAGTGATGGGAGGGGATCTCTCTCTCACCCAGTGATGGGAGGGGATCTCTCTCTCACCCAGTGATGGGAGGGGATCTCTCTCACACCCAGTGATGGGAGGGGATCTCTCTCTCACCCAGTGATGGGAGGGGATCTCTCTCTCACCCAGTGATGGGAGGGGGATCTCTCTCTCACCCAGTGATGGGAGGGGATCTCTCTCTCACCCAGTGATGGGAGGGGATCTCTCTCTCACCCAGTGATGGGAGGGGGATCTCTCTCACCCAGTGATGGGAGGGGATTTCTCTCTCACCCAGTGATGGGAGGGGATCTCTCTCTCACCCAGTGATGGGGGACGCCTTTCCCTCCACCAGCTGCGAGTGGAAGGCCCTTCACCCGGTCACAACTTCAGCCGCGTCTTTGACTGATGGAGACTGGAGGGAAAAGTTCCCTGCGTCACTGAGTAAAATATTGTGATATTCTGCAGTGTTTCTGTGTTCGCTCCCTGTATGTCTTGTCTGACAAGCATATGCTCCTCCCCCTCACTCTCTCTCTCACTCTCTCTCTCTCTCTCTCTCTCTCTCTCTCTCTCTCTCTCTCTCTCTCTCTCTCTCTCTCTCTCTCTCTCTCTCTCTCTCTCTCTCTCTCTCTCTTCTCGTTTGTCTGTGTCTTGTGTCTCCTCTAATGTCATCTTACTCGTTGCTTGTATATAACTGAATGGTTGATATAATGACTTGATTGCGTTAGTTGAGATCGTCTGTCATTCACCATTGTGGTCTAGCTCTGACATCCGAGTCCTACCAGCCCATACCTTACCAGTCAGCGGATACTGTCTCCGCGAGGTGGCGTGAAGCCTCGCAGGGAGCGCTGACAATATCCCCGGCTTAATGTTATTCCATTAGTCTCCCTGTGTTCTCCACCTCCCACTAGGCGTCTCCACCTCCCACTAGGCGTCTCCACCTCCCACTGGGCGTCTCCACCTCCCACTAGGCGTCTCCACCTCCCACTAGGCGTCTCCTGGTGGGAGACTCAACAAAACACCCAGGACATAAAAAGTATAATTAAGGAGGGTAGAACTAGCCTAAGCTACTCTATCCCTTTGAGATGTTTTTATTGTCTCAATAAACATACCTGAATTTGACCTGCTAAGTATTGTCCAAAACCATAAAAAGGTCAACATATATGTGAAAATTTCGGGGTAAACAATAAATAAAGGAAATCACAATGATGTGATGAATGTATGAGGAGATCAGAGCAAGGGGTCAGCACCCGGGGCGCTGGCGCCATCCCCCGTCACTGCTCCACTTTCTATACCAGCTCTCTTACCCTGTCAGAGTAGGGGAGACATAAATATATGTACTCTGTGTGTGTGTGTGTGTGTGTGTGTGTGTGTGTGTTCTAGTTGTGCTTGCGGGGGCTGAGCTCTGCTCTTTCGGCCCGCCTCTCAAGTGTCGATCAATCAACTGTTGCTAACTACTAACTTTTGTTTTCACACACACCAACCTGTTCTCTTACAAGCAGCCCGTAACAGCTGTCTAACTTCCAGGTACCTATTTACCGCTAGGTAACAGGGGCATCATGGCGAAACAAACTCTGCCCATTTTGTTTCCGCCGGCGCCGGGAATCGAACCCCTGACTACAGGATTACGTATCCAGCATGCTGTTCAGTCAGCCACCAGCGCCTATACACCAGTGTGTATATTTGCATGTATGTGTATATGTATGTATATGTGTATACATATACATATACATACTGGACTACGTACATACATATGGACCACAGGACTACGTATCCAGCGTGCTGTCCACTCAACCACCAGCGCCTATACATACACCATTGTGTATATATATATATATATGTCGTACCTAGTAGCCAGAACGCACTTCTCAGCCTACTATGCAAGGCCCGATTTGCTTAATAAGCCAAGTTTTCATGAATTAATGGTTTTTCGACTACCTAACCTACTTAACCTAACCTAATCTAACTTTTTCGGCTACCTAACCTAACCTATAAAGATAGGTTAGGTTAGGTAGGGTTGGTGTGTGTGTGTGTGTGTGTGTATATGAATGTATGTGTGTGTGTATGTGTATACAGGTTATATGGAAGCTGGTCAGAATTGCATTTCACCTTTGTATACGCACATTAATGACATAATGTGAACGGACACATCGAACGTTTGTGTAGGTTGAGAGGCGGGACCAAAGAGACAAAGTTCAACCCCCACAAGCACAACTAGGTGAATAGGGCAGACGTAAATCTGAGTATTTATGTCTCTATGTATGTAGGTTAGATTAGCATTTTATAAGCACTACAATCACCTGTCGTTGTTCAATAAATCACTGAACTATATGTTTAACAGATCTCTCACCCTGTCCATGGAGGACAGAAGAAACTGTATATATGCTGGTTAGCATTATAAATGTGTGTCCACGTCTGTGGTAGAAAATAAAAATAATAATAATAATAATAATAATAAATAAAATGCTCCACTGATTGTCTCATAAATTCATAATTATAAACGTACAGTTTGAAAAAAATAACACAGTAAAATATCAATTACAAAAGAAAAAGTTTAACAACAAATCATATAATATTTAGAATAGATTGTGTGTGTGTGTGTGTTAGTGTAGTCAGTCATGGCGCCACACAAGGTGCAGTAGCGTCGACCGCCGGCGACGGTCCGGCAGTTCACAAACTTTCTTCAAATTTTTAGCGCATGAAAAGATATTAGAAGGCTGCGAAGTGATTAATGGACTGGTGAAGAGACAAAAGTCTTACGAACAGCTGTGATTGATGGTAAAATGGACGGGTATTGACCCCCCCAAAAAATGTAGCCAGGTCGTGACCAGAATTACCTCCAGTGAGTAAATTACATTGTTTTTTTGTACTTAGTTTAACGCTGTTACGTTTATTAAACTTGTGATGTCCTGTAAACTTGTTTATATTAGTTACATGTAACACACATGTTTTTGAGGCTATGCCGCAATAAAAGTAGGCGAGGAGGCATGGTTTAAATGTTGATTTGTTGCCCTGCTCATCGGGTAGGCATAATGTTGTGATATCTTTCAAACACGCGCACCTCGTGTGGTCCGCACGCTCCCCATGAAGGCTTTCTCTGCAGTAAACCTTAACGTATTGTATTGTATTGTATGTTAGTATATATTTAATGAGAAAGATAGAAATGAAAATATTTATTTTGTTAGGAAATAAGATATCTTGTGAGAGGATCGTTCACTTGCTCCTAAAAGCCTAGTAATTACCGATCACACAACCCATTTTTCCGTTTATTTTTTGTATCTTTATTAAATAATATAAAATATAAAAATCATATATACATAAATTTTGAAGGAAAATACTACATTACATAGAATTTATATGATTAGAACGTTCTTTCTGTAACAATGTAGACTATCGTACATATATCAACGTAATGGACAATTAGGTAGTATAATTTGGTACTGTTTATATAGAGTCCAGGAAAATAAAGCTAAAAATCAAACTTTAATATTCCTAGGCTTAGTATTGCACATGTTTTATATTAGGCCTCAAAAGGCCGTCTATTAGCCTAGCGTGGTTAGATTTTTATTAGCAACATAAATACAAAACCAACAATTTGAGGTTTGTCCAAATTCAATAGTACTAAATTCTACATTCTAATTGGCCATTACGTCAATATATGTGCTTCAGGTTTATGTGTCTTCAGGTTTACTGTGAGTACGTCTTAAGCAGGAGCCAGATTCACCAAAGCACTTACGCAAGCACTTACGAACCAGTACATCTCTTCTCAATCTTTGGCGGCTTTATTTCCAATTATTAAACAGTTAATGAGCTCCGAAGCACCAGGAGGCTGTTTATAACAATAACAACAGTTGAATGGGAAGTTTTCATGCTTGTAAACTGTTTAATAAATGTAACCAAAGCCGTCAAAGATTGAGGAAAGATGTACACGTTCGTAAGTGCTTGTGTAAGTGAATTCGTGAATCTGGCCCCAGGAGGCAGGATTGCTCTCTTTACACTTGCTTACCACAAGCTGAGTAACCTGCCACTGATGCTTTATTTATCGCCGGAAAGAGCAGTGTATGGACTATATTTTGATACATTATCCATTGAAATATTTTAATCCCAAGTGTGCTTTAATTAACACTCTCGGACGGTGGTCGGGCTGTTACAATGAAGACAAGTTGTGAATTCATAATTTGTACATAAACTAGTTCGCTTAGCGAGCCTTTTTTTTTTACTCGGAAAATATGAATATAACAAACGAGTTACTTTCACTTGAGATTTTCTTGTGACTAAGCTATCAAAATATAGCTTACATTGCTGACTGTTTTTATTTGTTATATATAAACTTTTAAGTTGTATTGAATACGTGGCACATCCCTGCGGAATATACGAGTGTGTGAAGTTAAAGATGATATGCTCACTGACTGGTTTATTGCTGACTGGTGGTGACGTCATAGTCATCATATTAATTGTGCTGTGTAATGGTGAGGTCACTTCTGGGAGTCGGACGCGCCCCGAAATGTCACATAAATGCCTGTACTAACCCGGAATGATAGTCCTCGCACATTAAAGAAACAAACCGATCAATCTCCCGTGGGAGGGAGACAGCTATCTTTTCTCCTGCAGACTACTTCCAGGGAAACACCATTAGTCAGGGTGTGAGATGCCTGCTTCAGGCATACACACACTGTCGGCTTAACCCTTCTGTTTCCGGCGTTCGCTGTAGTCGGTCAATGTCTCCTCTCTCAAGTAATTCTCTCACTCCCACGGTTAACTCAGTCAAATAAATCTGGAATGTTATTCGGACTAGTCAGAGTATACAGGCCCTATCTGTTAAGCCAGTCTCCATCTAAGGTCAAGACAGGGAAGCCAGTCTGCATCCAAGTACAAGACAGGGAAGCCAGTCTCCATCCAAGGTCAAGACAGGGAAGCCAGTCTCCATCCAAGGTCAAGACAGGGAAGCCAGTCTCCATCCAAGGTCAAGACAGGGAAGCCAGTCTCCATCCAAGGTCAAGACAGGGAAGCCAGTCTCCATCCAAGGTCAAGACTGGGAAGCCAGTCTCCATCCAAGGTCAAGACAGGGAAGCCAGTCTCCATCCAAGTACAAGACAGGGAAGCCAGTCTCCATCCAAGGTCAAGACAGGGAAGCCAGTCTCCATCCAAGGTCAAGACAGGGAAGCCAGTCTCCATCCAAGTACAAGACAGGGAAGCCAGTCTCCATCCAAGTACAAGACAGGGAAGCCAGTCTCCATCCAAGTACAAGACAGGGAAGCCAGTCTCCATCCAAGGTCAAGACAGGGAAGCCAGTCTCCATCCAAGGTCAAGACAGGGAAGCCAGTCTCCATCCAAGGTCAAGACAGGGAGCAATAATATTTAAATCTACTTTTAAAACATTTACTAGAAAGATTGCTTATACAACACTATCCTCAAATCGCCAAATGAAATATTTACTGGCCTCTCCACGGCCAGTAAATATGTCATTTCATTATAATCAAAGAGACATACATATTAACACATGAATAACACTCAAATAATAATTTCACTGAAAACATAAGTATCAATATTCCAGTTCAATACCACATTAATGACATTTGAATAAATTGTTATTCAAATGTCAATGTTATCAATGAAACTATAAGTATCAATAATGCAGTCTAGTAACATATCAGTAGCCTATTCCCTGCCCAAAGCCATTCTCTCTCTCACTATCTCTCTCTATATATCTCTATCTTTCTATCTATCTATCTATCTCTCTATCTCTCTCTCTCTCTCTCTCTCTCTCTCTCTCTCTCTCTCTCTCTCTCTCTCTCTCTCTCTATCTCTCTCTCTCTCTATCTATCTCTCTCTCTCTATCTCTCTCTCTATATCTCTCTATCTTTCTATCTGTCTATCTCTCTCTGGACCAATAAATCATATATGGAAATTAATATTTTCCTAGAAACTCGTACTGGCATTCACTGCGTCATTCGTAAGTCCTTAATCTGATTTGTAGAAATGGATACAACTAAATTCATACAAAAGGAAAATATCTGAATGAATCAAATTATTCCTGTGCTATTTACAATAGCCAGAGACTATTAGGCTACCTGCTATTTCGGTTGTTGTTGTTGTTTAAGATTCGCTACTCAGAACAATCATTTCCAGTAGCACGGGCTATGGTGAGCCCGTAAACTATTTCGGTATGTAATTATCCTGATATAGGCTTGTGGGGTGTGTACTGGATCGCCTCACTAAAGCTCTATCAAAATAAATCCCATATACGTCTCCCAAACTCAAGATATCTTTACTACACACAAATATCACTTGTATACTAAATTAATACCCCCATCAGTCCTGCTGGATGGAGACTTCCTGCACCCCCCACCCCCCTCTGTCCGTCGCCCGTGTATTTACCACCTCTCGCCCTGGACTTCAGCTCATGGGCCTCACCTCACCCGTGGCCCGCGTATTCTCCAAGTAATCCCACAGTTCATAGTCTGGGTTTATGATTGAGGTTGGCCTCGCTAGTTGCCTGAAGGCTATCAAACCACTGGCCCTCAAACTGCCACACTAACTGGGCCAATCCGCACACAGTCACCCGGGACTAACGCTTGCCCCCCCCCCCCACCTTTCCCCATTTATATGTTTATACAGCCATTCCTCCTGTTTTATCTAGTACTTATAGTGACGATGACGACCATCGTATGTACATTGACGTAAAAGGCAAATAAAAATTAGAATTCAGAACTACTGAATTTGGACAAACTGGAAAAGCTTTTGTACTGATGTTGCAAAGAAAACTTAACCTAACCTCCCTAGGCCTAGTACACGCTATCTGCGGCCTAATATAGTACATATATGTGCTATACTAGGCCTACGAATGTTTAGGTTTGGTTTATAGCTTTATATTTTCGGACCTTATAAAATGAATAGTATAAAATTCTATTATCTAATTGAATATTATGCCAGTGTATATACGATGGTCCATAGTCACAAAAACTAAAAATAAATATTTACAAATACCACATAGTTACTATCTCAATAGGAGGATGGATTGGCTTATAATAACTCTGCAAGGGCTGGTTCTTCCTAAACCACACTGGGGCATTCACCGCTACCCCTAATCTGTATTAATCGGCCCTACTGATGAAAAAGGAATGGAGTTCCGAGAAGATGGTTATCCCAGGCTGCGAGGGGTTCAGAAACCACATAACAGGCACCATGACGATGGGAGGACCAATAGTAGTAGTAGCAGTGATATATAACCCTCCATCAAATGACAGAAGACCCAGTCAAGAGTATGACAGAAACAACTTGGCAGTTAACACTATAATTGAGAGGGCAGCCTCTGCTGCCTGTAGAAATCGATCCCACCTGCTCATCATGGGGAACTTCAATCACGGAAGGATAGACTGGGAGAACAAGGAACTGCATGGAGGTGAGGAAACATGGAGAGCTCAACTATTGGAAGTGGCGACAAGAAACTTTTTAAGCCAGCATGTCAGGGGACCCACAAGAATGAGAGGCACGATGAACCAGCGAGACTCGACCTAGTTTTCACTCTGAATGACTCTGACATAAGGGAAATCGGTTTCGAAGACCCCGTGGGAATGAGCGATCACAGTATACTGATGTTTGAGTATTTGGTTGAAGTAGGGTTAATGTACTCAGGAAGGGACCGGAAAACAAAAGGCTGGCATTCCGAAAGGGAAACTATGAGAAGATAAGAAAATATTTAGCATTGGGGAATCAGAGCTCAGAGGAAAGACGGCCCAAGGCATGATGGACTATATCACGCATAAGTGTAAGGTGGCAGCAGACAAATTTGTCCTGGTCCAAAAGGAAAACAACGAAATGCAGACGAGAAACCCATGCCTTAATCAGAGATGTAAGCTAGTAATGCAACAAAGTATGACAACATGGAGAAACTAGACATAACAGGACACTAGAGAGCAGAGAAAGATACCAGGGTGCCAGGAATGAATGCGTCAGGGTGAAAAGAAAGGCAGAAAGACGATACGAAAATGACATAGCAAGCAAGACAAAGACTGCAGCCTAAATTGCTGCACAACCACATCAGGAGAAAACCAACCGTGAAGGCACAGATAATGAAAATGAGGATAAGGGCAGACAGATTCACTGCAAACGACAAGGAAGTGTGCGAGAAACTCAATAAGAAATACCCGAAGATTTACACATCAGATAAAGGAGAAGTTCCAGAAATAAGAAATGGAATAGTTAACCAGGCACCACTAGAGGAGTTTGTGATTACCAATGGGGAGGTAAGGAAACTTTTGCCAGAGTTGGATGTGACCAAGGCTATAGGCCCGGATGGAATCTCACCATGGATAATAAAGGAAGGAGCAGAAGCACTGTGCCTGCCAGTACCTGTTACAAATCATTGGGAACAGGTGAAGTGACAAAAATTTGGAAGACGGCTAATGTAGTCCCGATAATCAAGAAGGGTGATACACTGAACTACAGGCCAGTGTCCATAACTTGCATTCCATGCAAGATTATGGAGAAGATTGTGTGAGAGAAGCTAGTGGAACATCTGGAGCGAAAGAACTTTGTAACACAACATCGGCATGGGTTCAGGGATGGCAAATCATGCCTCATAATATAAATTGAATTTTGCTACCAGGCAAGAAAGAGAAGGGTGGGCAGACTGCATATTTTTGGATTGCCAGAAAGCCTTTCACATAGTACCACATAAGAGACTAGTGCACAAGCTAGAGATGCAGGCAGGAATGAAAGGGAAGGTACTCCTTTGGATAAGGGAGTACCTAAGCAACAGAAGACAGCAAGTCACTGTGAGGGGTGAGGTCTCAGAGTAGCGAAGCTACTCTGAGACCTCACCCCAGAGTAATAGTGGGGTCCCACAGGGATCAGTCCTTGGACCTATACTGTTTCAGAAATATATAAATGATTTAATAAAGGGAATAGACTCGTTCCTCTCAATATTTGCTGATGATGCAAAAATTATGAGGAGGATTAAAACAGAAGAAGATAGTATGAAGCTACATGATGATCTAGACAAACTGAAGGAATTGTCCAACAAATTGCTGCTAACGTTCAACCCGAGTAAATGTAAGGTAATTAAACTAGGTGAAGGAAATAGGAGGCCAGACACTGGATACCGAATGGGAGATTAAGTCCTTCATGAAACGGACAGAGAGAAAGATATAGGAGTTGATATCACACCAAACCTGTCTCCTGAAGCTCACATCAAAAGAATAACATCAGCTGCTTATGCAAGGCTGGTAAATATCAGAACTACCTTCAGAAACCTATGTAAGGAATCCTTCAGAATCTTGTATACCACATATGTAAGACCAATCCTGGAGTATGCGGCCCCAGCATGGAGCCCGTACCTTGTCAAACACAAGACGGAGCTGGAAAAGATTCAGAGGTTTGTATCACTATCACTATTCAGAGGTATGTATGTATGTATCACAAGGGATGTATCACTGACCAGGTCACAATCCTGCCCTGAAGGGCGAGGCACAGTCGCCCTGAAGGGCAAGACGACCTCACCAGGATTTCATACAATCCTGGTTCGGCTTCAGTGGAAGCCTCGGGAATCCTCGTGGATTGATCAGAACCCAGGTTCCAGTTCTTTTGACCATGTCGTAGCCTGGTCGTCTAGACCCTAGAGGGTGCATCTGAGAATACCCAACGCATACGTTCGAATCCTCATCACGGCTCCTGTGGGTTTTCTCATTGTAATACACAGTAATCACGTTACTGTGATTTCTCTGTGTATTACTAGGAACAATTAACTCTTATTGTTAACTCTGGCTCGACTTCCTTGATTGAGAAAAAGCATTCAGAGTTGCAAGCCCGAAAGCAATTTTACACCTTAATCCAAAAAGGTGTCGGGAAAATTGCAAGACTAGATTCAATATTACCTCAGTCTCAGGTATGCCAGAGTAAAGGTGCAAGGACAAGTGTCGGACTACCACTTGCATGAGACTGGGACTCCACAAGGAGGAGTCCTCAGTCATAGTCTTCATAACAGCCTTACGGAAAACGTCGTTACCATGATATTTGTAGAATTGGTTATATTGCTAAGGTATGCTGATGATATAGCATTAGTCGTCACAAGTCCTTCACAAATAAAACACGTGGTGCTAGATAAAGTAACATATGAATGCAGCATTTTCGAGCTAAAAATATTTGCACACAAGTCTAAGACAATGAGAGTATGTGGCAACACTCCAGACAAGCACCTGCTCCTTCAAGACATTAACCTTCAGTGGGTTACACAATTATCTCGGAGTATATATAGATTCTAAAATGATATTCAACTAACAAATTCAATAACTGAAGGAGAAAGCTAAGTCCAGATTGAATATAGTGAGAGCAATCACAGGGCCCCGTCTAGAAGCGGGACACAAAGTGATAAGAATGTTTTACATACACGCCGTTCCTTCCCTAGTTGATTAGGCAGCGCCTGCCTTACTCACTCTGTTTCCTGGTCAGTGGACAAACGTTGAGGTTATTCAAAACGATGCAATGCGAGTCATAACAGGAGCTCGCACACAGACAAAAATACTAAGCTTAAGACTGGAAAACAAACTAACATGTGCTGAAATAAGGGTAAAAGGGATTGCTTTTACCTCGGTCAGCACGCAGGGATGGCTGGTTGCATGCTGACCAAGGTATTGACTAGACCAAGAATCAGTTCACTTTAAGATATAATCAATGGAGCACTAACTCGGGACAGAGGTGCTTCCAACGGCAACAGGTGAACCAATTGTGCAACAAACACTGTCAATACATTCGAAATCACACATATAATCACAGAGAGATGTCGACGAAATGCCTGCAATCGGCGTTAAGCAAGCCCCTTAGCAACAATCCCTGCCAGCAGACTATGATTATGTCTCTTCGAGGAAAAAATAACTAGACTAATCCCCCATCTGCTACGCAACATTGCACAGATGCAATTAGAAACAAACTTGGTATCTGACAGTGTAATATACTTCACAGATGGGCGAGTTGACCAGCAGAGACAAGAGTCTGGAGCTGCAGTTAATGCAGGAAATACTATAGCTAGTTGGAGACACTCAAACGAGTGTACAAGTTTACAGACAGAAATGTGTTCCTGGGGCCAGATTCACGAAAGCACTTACGAACCTGTACATCTTTTCTCAATCTTTGGCGGCTTTGTTTCCAATTATTAAATAGTTAATGAGCTCCGAAGCACCAGGAGGCTGTTTATAACAATAACAACAGTTGACTGGGAAGTTTTCATGCTTGTAAACTGTTTAATAAATGTAACCAAAGCCGTCAAAGATTGAGGAAAGATGTACACGTTCGTAAGTGTTTGTGTAAGTGCTTCGTGAATCTGGCCCCTGGACGCTATCATACCGAGTGTTAATCCGTCACACCATAATATCATGCGTTAAACTTTTGCAGACACGGAAACAAGGCTGAGGGTAGTTAGTGTTGTTTTGACTGCCCTCGGATTGCTATTCACGACAGTTAGCGGGAGGTGAGTCCGCCAATCGGAGCAGCCGGCTCCAACAGACCAGGGCAATGTCTACCCCAGGTCAAGGAGGCAGTGTCAGTCTGGGCTGGCGGGCCACGGAGCTGTATACTCCTGAGGGAGCCTCATCTCGGCACGTGCCAGTCACGTGCTCGCCAGCCTGCAAGCCATTATGGCCCTAGAAGAATGTTTCATTAGATATCGTTGCGAAGGTTATGTGCGACATGTCAAGCTGTGGTCAAAGCAACAAAAAGTAATTTATATTGTGCGCGATACACTTACCGTTGGCTTAACACTTGCGGTGCTGTGTGAAGTTTAAACATCGTCTTGGTACGGGCTACAGCAGCACACTGTGTGGTACACATCTACCCTCCAGGTAATTATACGGAGAGAAATTGTGTATAATGAAATTGGTAAGAAATGGAAAGTACGATTATAATGAATCTTGGTGACGGAAGTTTTATCTTAACAGATCGAAGAGTTGAACATTGACATATTCCATACAAGCTAAGTGTAAAAGTACTGTCTAGAACTATCTAGTGAGGGGTTAATTTTGAAAAGTCTAATGAATGTTGTATATTTTTTAACAGCACAAAAGTAGTTATAATCTTACTAACTTGCGAGCCACAAATACTTTCACCTGCTGAGCCGACGTAACACTTTACGGGCCTGCCACCGCCCCCCCCCCCCCTCCCCCTGGAAAAAAGATCGGCTTGGATGGCTTTTAGGAATAGAGGGCCCGGGGGGGGGGGTGCTATAGGCTCGTCTGATGACTTGGCTTTGACGTCAATGTTACGTCAGCGATCACGGGGTGATCATTGCTGTCGACTGTTACTGGCCGGGGTGGAATGCTCCCGTGAGTGGCTTGCAAGATGGCCGGGGCCTCGGTGCTGGCTTATACCGCTGGGATGATGCCATTCTTGTACCTCCTCGTTAACTAAAACTGCGACAGTCCCTCCCCCCCCCCCCCCTCACCTTTAGCATCATTGTGGTATTTTAGTGAACTTTGAGTCGCTTAAGTAAACAAAGGTCATACTCTGATTCCCAAGTGGCGCTTTTGAATCCTTTAATTTATCCGTTCTTCCTAATTACATCAAATAAAAAGTTGGATATCCCTAAACTCTTTGACTTCTGCATGAAACGTGTGTGAGAATGGTGGCTGATCTTTCTGGAATACCAAATTGTTTATTCAGTGTTGGGAGCAGTGTCGTCGCCAGTCATAACTTGACTGGTCGTGTCTGTAGGGTTGTTCAGCGACGCGTCGTGGCTGCTCTCCGTGTATACGCCTCGGGTTAACGTCCTCAAATCATAATAAAGATCACAAGTTTTCTATTTCTTTTAGCTCTTTCACTTCATGGGGGGGGGGGGGAGGGAACCGCAATCTGTTCGATTCTTGTCGAACTGATTCATCTTTCTAGAGGCTTGGTTCATAAAGATCTTTTGTCATCCATACGTTTTTGTACACTAAGGAAAGAATGTTATTGCAATAACAATTAAATTTTGAATACAGAAATTGCATCTACGTGAACACATAAAATAGCCACAAGATTGCCCTTAGATTACTTGGTAGTGAGGCGTAACCACCAGCCGCGTGTGGGAGGTCATTAGGCTACAACGCGCTCCTCGGTGATTTGACTTTTTTTTTTTTTTTTTTTTTTTTTTTTTTAGGCAAGAAGCGTCGGGTGGAAAGACTTGAGTGTGGCTGTTAATGTGGACACTTTAGGTCAACAGAAGCTGGGGAAGATAACGACCCGACTATCTGCAGCTTGTTTATGGCTCTGTCTTTGTGAAGTACAGCAGTGTAACACTGTAAAAGTGTTTGGGTTAGTTTATTTAAAATATATATAGAGTACACGAGTCACAGACAAGGATCTGAGAGGCGCCAGTTGTCTGCCTGAGATCTCACACCTCTAACCGTTAATGACCCCAAGTGACCTGAGGTCAGATCATGATAATTTCACCTTGCTTCCGCTAAGCGTATAATTGGAGCCGGGTAGCCTTCAAACATGCCGACGTTTAAGGAGTGGCTTGGTAGTGCCGGAGGCTATCTATTTGTGGGCGGAGTTAGCTACTAGGTTCCCCAATAAATACTCGGAGAACTATCGAGCATAGAGCATTAACGAGACAGAACAGCACACGAGCCTGCAGAGCAGGGAGGCTGTCGGCCGGCAGGGGCGAGACAGTCTCTGTCAAGCTACAGACACCGCCCCCCCCCCTCTCCATTCAACTTAGACTCAGTCCTCGGTGAGTGAACATTAAGGTGACTTGGTCGTGTTTTACATATGTTGTGTGATGATCAGGGGCAGTCAAGTTGTAGGGTTCTCGAATTCTTGGATAATGACTCTCTTTAACATTTTAATTGAATTGCTACATTATGATACTTCATGTGAAATATAATTATGAATTTATTATTTAAGTTGTGTTTAACTTTGTTCCCTAGAGCTTTGAGTTGAGGTGAGAAAGCCTCGGTGGTTACTAGATTCAAGATATTAATGAGTACTTGTTTGGAGTTGATACATGGTACAGAGGGAACATACTAATAATGAACTCATGATAACATCCTTGGAGAATTTTGTGATACAGGCAAGTTCCATTCCTTGTCTTGTATGTAATGATCATGAATGGATGGTGGCAGCATTTCGTCTTCTACTATCTAGCATTTCTACTTCTACTATCTACTCTTCTCCTTCTACCTATCTACACCTCTCCCTCCACCCCTCTCTAAACTCTCACTTTCAAATAATGACCCTCCTCGCCCCTCCCACCTCTCTCCCTCTCACCCCAAACCCTCACTAATTACTTCACTATTCATTTCTTTCCTTTCGTTTTCTCTTATACGTTTGTGGCAATGATTCTGTATTCTAGAGTTCTCTCTAGAGTTTCGGGTAACTGATCAAGTGACGGCGCCTTGTAGTCTTAGCACCTAGGTAGTCAAATACCTAGGTTACAAGGTGTTGAACGAGAGAGGTTGCCTTAGGAACTCTGGAGGTGCTCTAGAATAGTTAGCTAACTGGGGACGGGATAACGGACTAGAGAGAGCTGTTTCCCCCGGCCTCGTTAGTTAACTGGGGGGTGGAATAATGGAGGAGATAGAGTTATTCCCCCCACCCCCCGTTACAGCAGACACCCAGCAGCTGCTGGATTAGTTTGTCTTGTTAGTTTCCTTACTGTACGACTTGCAGACCCTGGCAGGTATTCAGCTTTGAAAGATGTCAAGATTGACCCGGGGGGGGGGGGGGGGGAGTGTTCCCCTCCCCAGGGGGTGGGGCCCGCGAGTGTGCGTAGAAGCAATGAATCAAACCGCACATTGTCAAAGAATTGATGAATATTTTTCCATGTAGTTGCTTATTATTCAAAGTGCAAACACTCTAGTTAGTTCATAATAACACTGCATTCTTGGGTAAACATTTAAGCAATCGTGAACTTTAATAAAACCAATCCACGACTGGAAACTCATTAAAATTACTTACAGGTGTCTTCTTGCGGTCGTCAGGAGGAGGAAGAGTCCAGAGGTGACGAGGCCACCAGTAAGGTAATTGAAATGTGAAATTGTTGTTCATATAAAGATTTAACCCACTTCATCGTTGACCCAGTTCGTTAAACACTAACTGAACAGGCTAGTCTACAGTTGACTAAACGAGAAGGGTCATACTTTAGACGAGACATCACAGTTATTAAGCGAGCCGGTTTACAATTTGTACGGCGTCAACCAACGCTTTCGCCGCTTATTAAACGAGGTAGTCCACGGTGTGATAAACGTGAGGGCTAACGATTTACTAAAAGATGAAAGTTTCTAATGATCGAATAAATTGTTCAGAAAATAGTCATTGATATAATATTGGAACATTAAAAGTAATGTAAACATTAATTTTTATAATTAAGATTAGTTTGATTTTTTTTGTAGACTCTAAAATTGAGTTATAGTATCGATAACACAATCTTCAGTATTGGCCATGGGGAAGGGAGGGAGATGAAGGGAAGATAAAGAATCCAATTATGTACAATAACCCTAAAATGCAACCAATGGTCAAGCCAACGCAAAGTTTTTTTTTTTTTTTTTTTTTTTTAAGATTCGGCTACTGGGAACCAAAAGTTGCAAGTAGCACGGGCTATAGTGATCCCGTAGTGGACTTAACTGGCACAGGAGCGGGGCTGTAACAGTTTACCGTAAGATTTTTCCAAAAGCACTTGGGTCATTTTGTATTCGTATGTAAACCCTAATCACGTTAAACACCTTGGGGCCAGATGCCAGATTCACGAATGCTCTTACGCAAGCACTTACGAACGTATCCATCTTTCCTCATTCTTTGACGGTTTTGGTTACATTTATTAAACGGTTTAAAAGCATGAACACTTGCCAATCAACTGTTATAAACAGCCTCCTGGTGCTTCGGAGCTCATTAACTGTTTGGCGGCTTTGTTTACAAATATTAGATTGAGAAAAGGTGTACGTGCTTTCGTGAATCTGGCCCCTTGCATTTATAAATGAAGTGATTGTTGCAGGACTCTGCATCTCGAGAGTCTGATAGTGTTGATACATCGCTCTGGGCGTAATTTCAATATCTGTATTATGCACCCCATAACCATCCCGTGGGCGGTAGTGGAAAGGGTTAGAGGCACATAATCGGTTCAGAAACTGAACCTCATAGTTCGTTTAGTCGAGTGACACTCTTTTGAAGCTAGTCACACAATTGTTAATGTAGTGTTATATATATAACTTACAAACGTATATAAAACTATCATCGATGTGTTTAAGTGACGATCTGGGCGTTAGACCGCCTTCCTCGCTGTGGTGCAGGATGGCTTCCGTGTGTTTGTGCGGAGCCTAACACCCATGATGCTAGACTCCACACAAACATGTGTGGATCTCTCTCTCTCTCTCTCTCTCTCTCTCTCTCTCTCTCTCTCTCTCTCTCTCTCTCTCTCGCGGGCCTTGTATAATACCTGGAGCTCTCATAAGGGAATAGGAAGCTGAAGGTTACCTCACAGTACCACACCACCTGACACCTTACCGCGGAGCCACTAAGGTAACTGCTTAATACTTTATGGCGGAATGTGAACACGGTTCATAACGGTATCTTTATAACGGAGAGGTCACGCTCTCGGGTATGAACGGAAAGTATCGTCAGTCAACATATTAGGTAAATGAGAAGTCTTTCTAACCTGACCCTACCCTAGGTAATATTTAATACTACAAATAGGTTAAAATTAACATAACCTTCCCCTCCTTCTAAATGTCTCCTAATTCAAGGTAGTTGTAGGCTCTGAGGTAAGCGAAGGGGTGGTTTCTCGGGAGGGGTAATGCAGCATTTCTTTCTCTTAAAAGAGCTGTGGGCCACTGGCCAGAGCAGCGTGGCGAAACAATGATGGACCGTGTGTATCATGTACTCCTCTGGATATACCCGAGAGCATAATGAGGAAGTTACTCTACGATTTCACTAAAGAGGCACCCTTCTTCAGTCCCAATGGGCGCTTGTTTATACAAGTTGGTGTCGCCATACGTTCTCCCCTAGGTGTCCTGTTCGCAAATTTTTACACTGGGGTCCCATAGCGCAGAGGGTCTTTATTGACATGGACTTGAAACCTGCCATATATTGCAGGTACGTCGACGACATTGATGCAGGTACCTGACGTCGTACCTGCATCTCGGTACGACGTCGGAACTCTTCAACGTTTGCAGCAGTTGAAGGTGGCATTCCAGCAGAAATTCGGTGTAAAGTTTCACTTGCGAGATGGAGTGATGGGAAGCTGTCCTTTCTGGATGAAAGTCGCGGAGAGGAATGATGGCTTTAATACTGCAGTCTACACTAGCGAAACGAACATAGCAAATGTTCCTTAATGCTAATAGTGACTGCCAAGGACAGGTACAGTGTGTTGTCAACGCTTACAACTCTGGTTGGAAGCAGGTCGATGAAGAACTCTGAAGAGTAAGGCAGCTCCCAGTCAATAATGGCTTCTGTAAGTTATGCTGAAGTCATTAAAAGAAAGGCGACATGCCATGTAACCTCTGAAGAATAAACTAACGCAACAAGTGTACCTCCTATTAGATCTTTTAGACACTTCTTTTCCACAGGTGTCGGAAAATCCGACACCATTTAATAATCATACAGATAATAACTGTATTACCAACAAGTTACCCATAGAAAACGTAACTTGTAGTGGAATTACCGTCTAGAAAACGGGATATCATCACCACATACTATTATAATTCACCAGCTATTCTGCTGGGAATTGTTCTTAAATACATTAGTCTTTGGACTTTACCATCATAAAAACATCTTATATAAATTAACTTAATTATCAATATTAAAGTAGAGTAAATGTGACCCTTCTATCACTTTCTGAAATCTGGACAAAGTAGGCCAGGCGTCAGTGAGGAAGGAGGGAGCCATTGTTGTGTCACCTCCGAGACGTGTGGAGCGAGTTCGGCTCCTATCATTCTGGACAATGTCGGCCAGTGACGTCAATAGAATGGAGTGTTAGATGCAGCCATTTATATTGAGACCAGAGGCTCACACGGGAGCAAATTCGGCTCCTGTTAATTTACTTGGACGTAGTGTTATGGAAACCAAAGGTACCATCTCCAACACGATGTCTACAATCAAGTTAAGTGTCTATCCGAAACCCGTTTATCATTCATTTATGGCCATTAATGTCAGGATATAGGGTGACCCGGTTAGATCGCGTAATCGCCTCAAACTAAAGGTAATTAAGCCAGGTCTTCAATGTTCCATATAGTGTTTTCTCTGATATAGCTTGTCATATATAGGATTCTGGCTTCACAGCTAGCGCACTTTTGACAGGTCAAGACGAGGATGCAAGATTATGTGCACCAGTTACTGGGTGATAGAAGCTACCTCAAAGAGGATAATTTGGTGTCTACACTCTAGTTATACCTGGTGGACTAACCTGCTGTACTATAAGAGAAGGAACCTCATCAATGTATGTAGCTATTACTGTAATTTGATTGGCTGCATATGTGTAATATAAACCCCCCCTAATGTGTAGAGGATCGATTTGTGAGATTGAGATTATTGCAGAAATACAGTCCACTTATCATTATACAAATTGCTATCGAAGTATATAAATTAACGTAAATATAAATTCATATAAATTAAATAAATATAAATCTCACAGGTCGGTCCCCACATTATTTGGTCATCTTCGAACCGGATGACGGATTATATGTACCTTCGGAACCGGAATATTTGGTCCTATGAACCCACATTTGGTCATCTTAGTACCGGATGAACCAGTTAACCAGTGGATTCATTAAATAAACTAGTGCAGTGTTATTTAAACAAAGCCAGCAGTCAAGACGGCAGCGTAGCCTCGAGGGAGCTCAGGAGCCTCCCTCAACCCAGTTCAGCTTCGTCAGCGGTTTCATGCACACCCACAGATATTTGGTGGCGTGTTATTTCGTGAAATGACAGCGCTAATATAGAAGCCAGCCAAATTAGTGACTGTGTCTTCGCGAGATTGTTCACGGATTTCGTGGTGTTACATTTCGCGAGAGATTATCTACGAATTTTGTGGAGTTTATTTCGCGAGGTCACTAATAATATTTAATACTTCTAGATAATATTAGAAGTTTCATAGAGGTAATTAAGAGGCTATTATCAATAATTGTGTATATTATTTCTCCAAAATAGAGAATTATTTAATATATATTGCACTAGTGATCACAGTATAATATTTACTAAGTGCCAACCCACAACAGGGTAGGATAAAACCATTGACTAGTTGAACTATTATTGTTCATCCTAGTCCCATTATTACCATAGTCAGTTGTACTATATTGAACAACCTAACACCATTAATGAATGGTCCAGACCCTATTTTGGGTGTAATTTTTATCAACTCGAGTTGAGTTGTATATATAATAAATTACTTATGATCATTACACCTTTGAGTGATTAATTAGTGTCTCTACCATCCTAGGGTGATATAGAAGAGCTAACCTAAAGGTACTTCCAATGACACTGGTTTATCACTCAAATCATTAGTGTGTATGATTGTATATATATAATGTGTATTAATTTTAAGTGCTAACCTCTAGTAGAGGTAGGATTATTGCCTAGTGAGTGCAGAATTTACCCTAGGCTACCATTAGAGCTTGTTCAGTATTATGAGCAGCCCAAGTACAAGTCCCACAAGGCTTCACCAACTAGCCAGTATGGATAATGCAGGGAGAATGAAAAGAACCCTTGCAGGTCTTAAAGGCCACTTAACAAGACAGATCAAGAAATGTGAAGATTTGTCACAACAATCAACAGTTGATTATGCTGACCTGGAAAGCTATTATCAAGCAGCTGCAGGTAAATTTGAGCAAATCAAATGTCAAATAGCAACATATGTGGCTGAACTTGCCAACACCAATTTATCAGAAACAGAAATAGACGACATTATGGTTGATCTTGCGAATTATGAAGATCACACTCAGGCCACGTTACAGCCTTATGTCAAATTAATTGCCCAGAACAAGGCAACAGCAACAACAACAACAGTTGCATCTAATACGAGTCAAGCAGAAGCTCGACTCCCTCCAATTAATTTACCCACTTTCTCAGGAAAAGATGAGGAAGATTGGGATGAATTTTGGAACAAATTCGTTGACCTTGTAGACTCAAAACAATCTTTACCAAAGAGTAGTAAATTCTCTTATTTGCAAGGCCAATTATCAGGTGAGGCTAAAACAGTAGTATCCCATCTGAGATTAACTAATGACGGCTATGATCTGGCAGTAAAACTCCTCAAGGATAATTATGCTGATCCAGAAGTAAGAACATCACATTTAGTTCATGAGCTGTTGCATTTACCCCCACCGGAGGCTTCAGCTGATTCACTCCAAGTCTTCAAGCTGGAGGTAGAATCATTGATCAATGCCCTCAGCCTGACAGCAGATACAAACGGGGCTGAGTGGGTCTTGAAAATAATTGTCCAGGAGAAAATACCTAGGGACATATTGAGACAAATGAGTGCTCATTACAATAAAAGCATCTTATCCATGAATGAAATATCTGAAGGTTTAAAGTCAGTAGTTCATCAATTACGAACACATGACAAATTAAAACCACCAAGTAAACCCTCAGAAACCAATAATAGTAAACCACAGAGTACCAAAGGTACTCCAAATCAATCTAGACAATATAATTCAACACCAAAGTGGAACAGTGGCAGTGTGGGCGTATATGCAGTTGGACCCTCCAAGCCTATAGTTACTGTGTCACCCAAGAACGTGACAACAAAGGGTACTGGAAGCTATGGAACATGTTTGTTCTGCAATGAGAAACATTCAATGTACCACTGCCCTAATTTTCCTGATAGTGACGCCCGTGTTGAGCGACTCAAAGATTTGCAACATTGCACGAGGTGCCTCAGGAAACATAACATCAACGATTGTGATACCCAATTACACCCTTGTAATAGGTGTAACAAAGGTCAGCACCATGCAGCATTGTGCAGAGACACCAAAACAACGTCTCCAAACCCCAAGGTGGAAGATAGCATTCCCACCACTGTACAGTACTGCAAGGTGCAACAAACAAAGAGTGTCCAATCAGCAAAGTCTAAAGGTAATACGACTTTGCCTACTGCCCAAATTACCATCCTGAATAAGAGGGCCAAGGTCCATACCCGTGGGTTGTTTGACCAAGGATCCCAGAGAACATATATCACTAAAAGGCTGGCAGATGAATTACAATTAAGGCCTGTAGCCCAGATGTCATTCAACATCTCAGGGTTTGTAACAGATGCAGGACCTCAAGTCTACCAGGTGGTACAACCATCAGTACGCTTAGGCAGGTACGTCTGTCGAGTACAAGCCATTGTGGTGGACAAAATACCAGTAGACCTACAAGTTCAAGGTCTGCGAGCAACAGCCAAATTCCTGAGAAATAGAGGAATAAAATTGGCAGATAATATTAAGTCTGATCACCTCAACGACTTCGGTCTCCTTGTAGGGACAGACTATTGTCATCGATTCATCGGTAGCCCTACTAAATATCAGGGTATAACCATGTTAAACTCTGCAGGAGGTAAATTACTCTCAGGCCCAGTATCAAGCCTGAGGAGACCTATGCCTGCAGATAAACAATACCAGTAGAGATCTAAATTTGTCAGCTGATTATATTTCTCCAGTAGCATTATACTAAGGAGATTACAGCTGACTATAGTAACAGAGGTTGATGTTAGTATCATCATTTGAAGCTGAAGATGAGTTCATGAGGCCTCAGTGGCAAATCAGTGAACAGTAGCCTAAAACAGCTACAAGTCACTGCGACCAATGTCACTGAACCCACTGCAGTCTCAGAACCATACTTTACTTTAATGATGAGCTATTCAATCTTCTGAATCAATTAACTAAATTAAACCCCAATAAATCTGATGACTGATTTGATACATTTATTATTTAATCAAGATGTATTCCATGGGCCTCAGTGTTTATATAGCAGTGACCAGTTACCTGAAGAAACTTCAAGTTATATCTAATGTCACTGATCTCACTGCAGTCCCTGAATCATACTTGACTGTAGTACTTGATCACATTCAGTCTTCTGGGTTAAATAATATGTAATAGGCTTGAATATTAGCCTTTCAAGAGTTGACAGGGAAATGAAATCGCATTAGACTTCTAACCCCTGCAACTCTAGTACGGGACATCCGTCCTGTACGAACAGACGCACAAATGTGTGATTAATCTAATAATTCGAAGGAGGAGTATCGGTGTTCGTCTGTTCTAATTAGGACTTCGACCCGTGAGCAGCCCCTGGGGAATTATGTCGGAAAATCCGACACCATTTAATAATCATACAGATAATAACTGTATTACCAACAAGTTACCCATAGAAAACGTAACTTGTAGTGGAATTACCGTCTAGAAAACGGGATATCATCACCACATACTATTATAATTCACCAGCTATTCTGCTGGGAATTGTTCTTAAATACATTAGTCTTTGGACTTTACCATCATAAAAACATCTTATATAAATTAACTTAATTATCAATATTAAAGTAGAGTAAATGTGACCCTTCTATCACTTTCTGAAATCTGGACAAAGTAGGCCAGGCGTCAGTGAGGAAGGAGGGAGCCATTGTTGTGTCACCTCCGAGACGTGTGGAGCGAGTTCGGCTCCTATCATTCTGGACAATGTCGGCCAGTGACGTCAATAGAATGGAGTGTTAGATGCAGCCATTTATATTGAGACCAGAGGCTCACACGGGAGCAAATTCGGCTCCTGTTAATTTACTTGGACGTAGTGTTATGGAAACCAAAGGTACCATCTCCAACACGATGTCTACAATCAAGTTAAGTGTCTATCCGAAACCCGTTTATCATTCATTTATGGCCATTAATGTCAGGATATAGGGTGACCCGGTTAGATCGCGTAATCGCCTCAAACTAAAGGTAATTAAGCCAGGTCTTCAATGTTCCATATAGTGTTTTCTCTGATATAGCTTGTCATATATAGGATTCTGGCTTCACAGCTAGCGCACTTTTGACAGGTCAAGACGAGGATGCAAGATTATGTGCACCAGTTACTGGGTGATAGAAGCTACCTCCAAGAGGATAATTTGGTGTCTACACTCTAGTTATACCTGGTGGACTAACCTGCTGTACTATAAGAGAAGGAACCTCATCAATGTATGTAGCTATTACTGTAATTTGATTGGCTGCATATGTGTAATATAAACCCCCCCTAATGTGTAGAGGATCGATTTGTGAGATTGAGATTATTGCAGAAATACAGTCCACTTATCATTATACAAATTGCTATCGAAGTATATAAATTAACGTAAATATAAATTCATATAAATTAAATAAATATAAATCTCACAGGTCGGTCCCCACAACAGGTTATAAAACGGAGGAAAGAGTTCTGAAACACATTAATAGAAACGTTAACCCCAGACACCAGTCAGAAGATAAGATTTACTACAAAAGCAACAAGACCACAAACCTACTTACGAAGAACTCTCCTGACACCAAACGGAACGCCAAACAGACCAACGTCGTCTATGCCTTCACATGCCTGCTTGGATTGTCATCCCCAAAGATCTCGGTATATAGGCAAGACGACAACGTCTCTCTCGGTGATAATTAACAATGCACAAGCAACAGGGCTCCATCAAGGAGCATATAATCTCGCACAAGGAGACCATCACCAGAGAAATCTTAACAAGCAACACAGAAATTGACAGGTATAGTGGAAGACTGGACATCAGTAAGGCCCTACACATCTGTCAAAACCAGTAATCAACAGCTAGTTAACACGTGCATTCTTCCCACCTAAAGACCCTGAACCAATACACGGTAGAAGCAAGAACATAGGGATTTAATGGCATATTAATATCCATTATGGCATTCATCCACTTGTTCACCTCAATCACGTCCTGTACCACCTCTCCCCTAAGTGGAATATAAACTTTGGCAGAGCGTGGAGAATTTCTTTAAAAATGTAGAGTGCGCCTTGCGAAATACATCTCTGGGCGTCAGACAATAATAAATTGTGAAAATGAACTTTAATTTTTCAACTTCCCTTGACAGTGAAGAAAAACATAATATTGATCCGTGTTTAGAATCATTAATCTTACGTTGTTGAATATCACCAAGAGTGTGTACACAAGAAACTGCTACCAAAATATACTAATTGTAAAATTAATGTATTTATATTTCTTTCGGATATCTCCTGCATAGCAGTAGATTCTGCCTGTTCCTTACCACCTACGTATCTGCATGCTCCAACATAGACACAACATAAACAATGTGCGCCAAAACATATTGTCTAGACACGCCTGCCCCCCCCCCCCCTCTCTCTCTCTCCTTCCTTCCTTTTCCTTCCTTCTTTCCTTTTCCTTCCTTCTTTCCTTTTTTCCTTCCTTTCTTTCCTTTCCTTTTCCTTCCTTCTTTCCTTTTCCTTCCTTCTTTCATTTTCCTTTTTTTCCTTCCTTCTTTCCTTTCCTTTTTCCTTCCTTTCCTTTTTTCCTTTTTCCTTCCTTCCTTTTCCTTCATTTTTCCTTTTTCCTTCCTTTCCTTTTCCTTCCTTTTCCTTCCTTTTCTTTCCTTCCTTCCTTCCTTTCCTTTCCCAAACGACCCTACCTTCCAATAGACGGCACACGTGCCGTTATCTAGCGCTCCCGACGCCAGACAAACTATCGTGGTCGCTATCTTGCCGGCTTCTAATCTACAACTCGGAATTCGCGCCAAAAGGACGTCACACCCCATATATAAAGGCTACCCAGCGCAGCTACGGGCTATTCATGCCTGTGCAACCTCTTGGGTAGCTTCTTTATCAATCGAATCAATCCAGTGCAGCAGGTTAGCCTTCTGGTGCTCGTCGCTTCCGCCTCTATCCTTGCCTACGGGTGACGGTAGACGCACGTAGCATATCGTATAAAGTTTTACCTTCTGTTATTAACGTAAAATTCACATGTCTATAGTTCTCTTTGGATTGTGTTTAAGCAAAGTGGATAAGGGGTTGTTTTTAATACTACTTTGTGTAAAAAAAAAAAAAAAAAAAAAAAAAAAATTATCATGACCAAAAATGGCTTTTTTAAGCCGTTTTTGGTCATGTTAAATGTTGAAAGTTTTTATTCTTTTTTTTTCTTTTTTTTTCTTTTTTCCCCCGCAATTGACACGGTGAAAGGACCCAGCAGTTTTATTGAATTTTATATATTGATGAGTTTGGCACAACAACTGCCAGGATAATTATGCTCTATTCCAGATCGTCACAGCCTGTTGTCTTGTGTACGATCCTGTGTCCAGTGTGACGGTCAATACCAGCATTATCCTCACTCTTAAAGCCCCCTAACTGAATTACTCTGATTAGGCAAAATTGTAAATAATTTTTTGACAAAGATGTTAATAATAATAAGTTGGTCATCGTGGGTGAGAGGTCCTTGTGCCTGGCGGATGGGAAGGGGGGGGGGGAAGGTCCAGGAAGATGCTGCCCATGTCTCCCCCCCCCCCTTACACCATGCACAGATAACATGGGAGGAAGTGGGAGATTGATGTCGGTGAGGGGGAGGCTGGGAGGGGCGTACATGGGACACGTATGATTAAATATACAAAGATTTTGTGTTCAAACTTATCTAGGAATTATATCCAGTTTCCAGGATTATGAAGACACTTGGGACCAGCAGTAACACTGACAACGGCCCCCCCCCCCGCCGCTACCTGCTCCCTATACGACCCTGCTGCTGCTGCTGCTGCTGGTGCTGCTGCTGCTGTTATAGATTCAGCTACTCTGAACAACAAAAAAAATTGCAAGCAGCACGGGCTATGGTGAGCCCGTAGTGGACCATGCTGAGACACGGCCAGCTTTAGTGCCACCCAGCCAGCTCTTGACACGCACTGTAACCCTTCGTGTAGGCCAGGGCAGCTGTATATATGCCTACTTACCTATATGTTAATACAAAACCCAACATAAACAGCTACCATATATGGGAGAAGACTGGGACGACGGATACGTCCGCCATAACACTGAGAATTGGACGCGCAACACCCATTTATACGGAGTGAAATGACCCGGTAAAGTGAGTCATGCCATAGCGACCTTGCAAGTTGTGTGTGTGTACGCCAGTGACTGCCACTGTAACATATTCAGTCGAACCTTGTTGGGGGGGGGGGGGGAGAGTGAGTGAGTGAGTAAGTGTGAGTGAGTGTTACAAGCCCCATGGAGTAAGAGACGGAAGGTTGTGGCACTACAGAACTCTGGAAACGTAAACAACCAAAGGCCTAATGCAGCTACCGAAGTGTGTAAATAATTTAGCTTACAAAAAAATCTGTACTGCGAAAAAGGATGTCAATAGAACACCAAGACGTTACGCAGCTGATAAATTGCACAAGTCGGGTAGATGGTAATGCGCAGAAATAATGCAGCCGCTGACAAATGCACATCGTTACCCTGCAGGATCGGAATGAATGCAGGCGCGCACGGCACAGGCTTGAGAAATAGGGCAGTTACTCCTGAAAAATAGGCCGAGGAGGATCGCTAGCTCGTCCCGCCTGACAGTTAGAGATATATATTGAGACAGCTTATAATTGTTCACTTAGGAGAGGACGCAAGATTCACTATCCTCTGTAAGAGCGGGGACGTGGATGGATGTAGAGGGAGGCGATAGTGTCGAGGATAAAGGGGGGGGGGGATAAAGAGAGGAGTAACCGGTTAGAGAATGTGTTCGGAGAATGAGAGATGGGGTGAGGAGAGACATTACTAGAGAAAGAGATGACTGTGTTCAGGGCAGAGTGAAAAATGAGTATTTGATCCAGAGTGGAAGGAGAAAGTTTAGTATTTGTATTGGTAGCCAGAGAGGCAGCCAGCCAGAGAGGAAGCCAGCCAGCCAGCGTAACCAAGGTATGGCCCCCCCGCCAAGACTACCAGACCAGACCGGGGTAACTACACTCTACACAGGGGGCACCATAGCGACTGGGAGCTGGGGAACTGTTGGCTAGTGAACAAAGTGGCTAGTAAAGGGAGGCTAGTTAAGAGTGAGAGCAGGTGAACAGGGTGTGATGGTAAACAAAGTGGGGCGATGTTACAGGATGAACGGATCAGCGGGACTAAAAAGGGATCTGATGGGCTCCTGAACAAGTGGTGACAGATTTATATGATGCAATATTTGACTGCGTCGATCACGGTACAGGTGGTGGCTGGGTATGGCCGCGGGGCCTCTTTTTGGGGGGAGGTAATAGAGGAAGGAGAGGCATAGGTGAAGGGAAATACAGAAGTGGGGAAATACAGTGAGAGGTATGAAAGCAGGCGGGCTGTCCGCCTTGCTGACACGATGTGTGGGTGTTGGCAGCTAAGCTAAGCTGGCTCCCTCTTGTCAGGGAGCTGTGAGTGTGAGAGGTTCTTCACATGTTTCGGCATATATGGCTGTCTATAGACGACTCCTGTGTAGCATTCATATATACACTCTGATGCTTCCACGCATGTTCTGTTTAAGACTATTTTATTATGATTTATTGATATATAATATATATATATTATACGCAGTTTTTTTAAGTATTGGGAGGGATTTCTGGTCAGTATTTCATCTGGGAATTATGTACTGTCGGGCGGGGTTTTCGTCCAGAGAATCGAGGCTCTTGGGCCACCAGCTGTGGGAGCGGGGCGTCTCATCTTGGAGTAATCTTTCAAACATTGGGTCCTCTAACATTTCGATGGTGTTCCACACCCTGATGACTTGGTGCTGCAGTCTGATGTTTAGTGGCTGTATGTTCAGGAGTTCGTGGAGCTCCTGGATTGTCTGATCATATGGTGGACGGTGTTTTGCTGCTCTTCTTAGCGCCTTATTTTGTACTGCTTGCAGTTTCTGCATGTTCGTTTTCTTTATGGTGTGTAGTGGTACTGGGGGATACTCTAGATGCGGCCGAACTAGAGCCTTGTATATGTGTATCTGTATGTTTGTACTGAGGCTTCGAAATCTCCCCTGTTTCCCCAAGGCTGCTTTGGCTTTGTTTAGTCGGTCCCTTAGGTGAATTTGTATCCCTGGTCTATTTGATCATGAGTCCCAGTATTCTGCCTACCTCCGCAAATTAGATCAGACGGTTATCAAGGATAATGGGATCTGGGTTTCTTTTAGCAATGTGTATTATCTGGAACTTTTGTTTGCGCTAATTTTCCATTGCTTCTCAAAGTTGTTTATGTATTAAATTGCTGCCTTGGTCTTGTCGGCTAGTAGCGGCTTTGATGGTCTCGGTTGGCAAATTATTTGGGTGACATCGTCAGCGTATGTGATGCATTCTCCATGTTGGGGTTGGGGTAGGTCAGCTGTATATATGTTGAATAGAGTGGGGGAGAGGCAGCTTCCTTGTGGTACTCCACCTTTCAGTTCTATTACGCCACCCAAGTAACTACCGATATTGAGCCTAGCAGTTCTGTTGTCTATAAAGCTGCAGAGTAACGGGAAATCTTTCAGGAAGTCCTAACTCGGATATCTTATATTTTAGGCCTGTGTGCCACACTTTGTCGAAGGCTTTCGAAACGTCTCTAAGCGCTATATTACACTGATCTTTTTTTCGACATTGCATTGGCTATATGCTCGTAGATCAGGGGCCAGATTCACGAAAGCACTTACGCAAGCACTTACGAACGTGTACATCTTTCCTCAATCTTTGGCGGCTTTGTTTACAATTATTAAACAGTTAATGAGCTCCGAAGCACCAGGAGGCTGTTTATAACAATATCAATAATTGAATGGGAAGTTTTCATGCTTGTAAACTGTTTAATAAATGTAACCAAAGCCGTCAAAGATTGAGGAAAGATACACGTTCGTAAGTGCTTGCGTAAGTGCTTTCGTGAATCTGGCCCCATGGCTATAGCTGTATGGGCCCCTCTGCGGTGTCTAAACCCATGTTGCCTGGTGTTATACTTCCCTTCCTCTTCCATATACTTCACAAGTCTGATTATCTGTTTTCGAATATTTTGCCTGGTACGTCGAGGAGGGAAATTGGTTTGTAATTTTCAGTTTAGGTTAGGGGGTCTACCTGGCCTGCTGACAGTTCATGTCTGCACCAGCGCGGGCTGGAGGACCAGAGCTACCACCCACACTAACCAGGGCTGGCCGGCAAGATGAGGCACGAGAGTGAGGGAGGGAGGGAGGGAGGCAGGACATTTCCTCTCACCCAAACCCAATGATGTGACGACTTATACTGAATTTTGTAACTAGCTCATCAAGATTGTAACTTGCTTAGCTAAATGAATTGTGGGGGTTCAGTCCCTGAGCCCATTATGTGCCTCTGTAACCCTTCTCCACGCCTACAAGATGAGTATGGGGTGCATAATAAATGAACTAAACTAACCCACTAAAACATTCTTGGATATAACGGGAAAAACACAAATCTGAAAATGTGATTTCATAAATGAAGGAATAGCAGGAAACAAAATTAATTTTCCACACTTGACAATAAAACGAATAAGAAAAAAAGCCGAAAGAAATTAAAATGAGGAAGATGATAAGAGGAGTGGGTGATAAAGCCAGGAGCAGGAATACAACCATTAATCTGGGCCTGGCAGCTCTCCAACAAGCGAGTAATCGCTTTAAGGTGTGATGATAACAGTGTGAGGAGAGAGGCTGAAGATAACAGTAACCTCCACAAGTTCTCCCTTCTTAAGACGTGATCAACCCCCAGGCGAGGGGGGGGGGTGACTGTGAGGGGGCGGACTGAGGGGGGCGGGCTGTGAGGGAGACAATGAGAATGTGACGCAAAGGAGAGAGCAGTGAGAGACTGAGAGAGAATAGAAGAGAACATAACGCAAGGATCTCTTGAAAAGACTGCGACGAGGAGGATCATAAGAGAGAGGGAGTGGATGAAGCAGAGTAAAGAGAGGGGTGGAGATGGAACAATACGAGAGGGAGAAAGCTGGAAGAGGTGAAGGAAGTAATTGGGGGACAGAGGCGTGAGGGAGGACAACATGGGGATAACCGTTGTTGTTTTTTTTAAGATTCGCTACTTGGAACAAAATGTTCAAAGTAGCACGGGCTATGGTGAGCCCGCGGGGCTAACCTTCCTACCTCAACCTTCCTACCTCAACCTTAACTATTTCTAGTCACCTCTAAAGTCCCCCCCCCCCCCCCTCCGCTGAGCGCGGGAGAAGCCCTCAGGCGCGCCAGAATAATGTGTACCAACCATGTCTCTCGTATCTCGCTAAATGATCAAACTGATAGCTAAATAATAGGTGGATATATATTTATTTTACTTTATATATATTATTTCTTTTACTTTATTTTTTTTAATGCTGCGAGTGTTGAGATGATCAAATATTGCCGCCATGATGCCTACCGTGAGAGTGGAGTCGCTGATATAACATCCTTGCTTTCATGTGTGTGTGTGTGTGTACTTAACTAGTTGTGCTTGCGGGGGTTGAGCTTTGGCGCTTTGGTCCCGCCTCTCAACTGTCAATCGACAGGTGTACAGATAGAGCCTACTGGGCTCCATCATATCTACACTTGAAACTGTGTATGGAGTCAGCCTCCGCCACATCACTGCCTAATGCATTCCATCTGTTAACTACTGACACTGGAAAAAAGTTTTTTATAACGTCCCTGTGGCTCATTTGGGTACTCAGTCTCCACCTGTCCCTTTGTTCGTATCCCACCCGTGTGTGGGGTAGACAGTAATCAGATACCCGAGATAGGGGTCCTGTAGCGCAGTAGTATACATCCTTGGCTTACAACCGAGGATCCCGGGGTCCGTTCTCCGGGCGGGATAGTGACACATACACACGTTTCCTTTCACCTGATGAAGCATCGGGGGAAAGTAAATAGATACCTGGGAGTTAGGCAACTGTTGTGGGTTGCTTCTGGGAGGTCAACAGGGCCGCCAGGCTTCCTCACCACGGCTATGGTGAGCCATAGGTTACAAAATAAATAATTATACAGTATGAACAAAAGTGTACAATATGCGGATTAGTCAGTCATTATAATGTACAGTTTTGTGTACTTTACGAATTAACTATCTCAAACGTATATTAATTTCAGATGTATTTTTAGGACCACAGAATGGAAAAAATATATATATATTCAGAGGCTTCGTCAAAACTGTGATATATGAAGTAGCGTTTTAGCTTGCTCTTGTATATTGTAAATTTTGATCCGTTGGTGAAGCAGTTCATTACATTAGTACAGAAGTGTACAAATTGGCCGTTTTTTGACAGCAGTTAGATATTGTACGCGTCCACGACTATGAGTATGGATTTTTTTTAGTACATCTACATTTGTGCAGCTGCCCTAGACTATATGAAAGGGAGTACAGTGTCAAAACGCTAGCTACGTGACGCTAAAAAGTCCCCATCACACAGGATGGAATTCAAGGGTCAATAGCAACAATTCCATGGGACAAACCCCCTCCCCCTCTGGCTTGGAAGAAGTGATATCGCTAGGTGACATTATGGTTGGAGTCCAGCTCCCGGGCCCCCGAACACAACATTCTGGCCAAGCAGCAACAAACGAGACTGAGCAGAAGCGCCACTACCCTAACCTAACCTTCATAGCAAATGTGTGTTTTATAGTCTGGGGGAAAAAAAAACTTGTTGGGAATGGCTAGAACCTATTTTCCTGGCCTAACCTCCCTTGCAAGGGAACTCCAACCTAAAATGGTAAAATACTAGATTCTGGGGTTTATGGTCTAACAGCAAGATGATCAACAACTAGAAGATGGGTTAGAGAAGGTGATGTATGGGGTAAAACTGAGGCTTAAATTGTTTTATTTTTTTATGAAGTTTTCTCCACGGTGGAGTTTTGTCCAGTATTGACTTGAAATTGAAATAGGTTTGTGGAGGTACAAATACACACAAGAGGGATGAGGTATCTCAAGTTCTCACTCCTTTCAGTACAACGTGTACACACACACACACACACACACACACACACACACACACACACACACACACACACACACACACACACACACACACACATATATTATATGTATATAAATAATATACATCACAAACAGTAGGCATATTACCGACCATTGTGAGTGACATGTACATTTATTCCCTTGCACGCGCAGTTTGTCCACACACACACACACACACACACACACACACACACACACACACACACACACACACACACACAGGCTTAATAGAATTCTACGATCAGGTGATTAAGCAAGAAAGAGAGGGCTGGGCGGACTTCATTTTCTTGGATTGTCGGAAAGCCTTTGACACGGTACCGCATAAGAGGCTGGTACATAAGCTGGAGAGACAGGCAGGTGTAGCTGGTAAGGTGCTCCAGTGGATAAGGGAGTATCTAAGCAATAGGAAGCAGAGTTACGGTGAGGGGTGAGACCTCCGATTGGCGTGAAGTCACCAGTGGAGTCCCACAGGGCTCTGTACTCGGTCCCATCTTGTTTCTGATATATGTAAATGATCTCCCAGAGGGTTATCTTGAGGTTATCTTGAGATGATTTCGGGGCTTTAGTGTCCCCGCGGCCCGGTCCTCGACCAGGCCTCCACCCCCAGGAAGCAGCCCGTGACAGCTGACTAACACCCAGGTACCTATTTTACTGCTAGGTAACAGGGGCATAGGGTGAAAGAAACTCTGCCCATTGTTTCTCGCCGGCGCCCGGGATCGAACCCAGGACCACAGGATCACAAGTCCAGTGTGCTGTCCGCTCAGCCGACCGGCTCCCTCCGCTCAGCCGACCGGCTCCCTCGATTCATATCGATTCATTTAGATTCATTTCTCTCAATGTTTGCGGACGATGCTAAAATTATGAGAAGGATTAAAACAGAAGAGGACTATTTGAGGCTTCAAGAAGACCTAGACAAGCTGAAGGAATGGTCGAACAAATGGTTGTTAGTTTAACCCAACCAAATGTAATGTAATGAAGATAGGTGTAGGGAGCAGGAGGCCAGATACAAGGTATCATCTGGGAGAGGAAATTCTTCACGAGTTAGAGAAGGAAAAAGACTTGGGGGTTGATATCACGCCAGACCTGTCTCCTGCAGCACATATCAAGCGGATAACATCAGCGGCATATGCCAGGCTGGCCAACATACGAACGGCATTCAGAAACTTGTGTAAAGAATCATTCAGAACTTTGTATACCACATATGTCAGGCCAATCCTGGAGTATGCAGCCCCAGCATGGAGTCCATATCTAGTCAAGGATAAGACTAAACTGGAAAAGGTTCAAAAGTTTGCCACCAGACTAGTACCCGAGCTGAGAGGCATGAGCTACGAGGAGAGACTACGGGAATTAAAGCTCACTTCGCTGGAAGACAGAAGAGTTAGGGGGACATGATCACTACATTCAAGATCCTGAAGGGAATTGATAGGGTAGATAAAGACTAGGGTAGGGTAGATAAAGTCTATTTAACACAAGGGGCACACGCACTAGGGGACACAGGTGGAAACTGAGTGCCCAAATGAGCCACAGAGATATTAGAAAGAACTTTTTTAGTGTCAGAGTGGTTGACAAATGGAATGCATTAGGAAGCAATGTGGTGGAGGCTGACTCCATACACAGTTTCAAGTGTAGATATGATAGAGCCCAATAGGCTCGGGAATCTGTACACCTGTTGATTGACGGTTGAGAGGCGGGACCAAAGAGCCAGAGCTCAACCCCCGCAAATACAACTAGGCGAGTACAACTAGGTGAGTATACACACACACACACACACACACACACACACACACACACACACACACACACACACACAAATACGTTTATCAACATGCAAGGCCACGCTTTACTTTTGCACACAATAATGTCGGTAATTCGATACCATCAGAATCGTCGTCCTTTTCCAGGAATTCCATTTGTCCGTCTGGGAATTTGCGGTGAAATTCCGGGTCGCGGTATTCTTTCTTCAGCGTGATGAGGTCAGTGTGGGAGGTCATGGCGGCGGCGGCGTGGACACACACACATGGGCGGTGAGGGCGTTTGTTGACGCCCTTCGTGCTGATTACCCTGTTACACTTGAGGGCCAGTTGTCGTCGTCTGGTGTTAGCGATGTCGTTGAACTCGCTGGGCGCAGTGTAGAGGACATTGACGGTTCTTTTGTCGCCGTGTAAAGCTACAGTGTTAGTGGTATCTGGTAGGGGGGGGGTTACTATGGTAGGTGTTACACACCTCGCCTAACCATCCACTGCATAGAAAACGTGGATATTCGTGAGCCGCTACCCTTTATAGTACTCTGTAGGTTGGGGACCGTAATGTACAACATGAGATGTACTGGTTGCCAGGAGGAGTTGGGTGAGTACTGGCTGACATGTGACGAGGGGTAACATGACAGGTGGAGAGTAGAGGTGAGAGCAGGAGGCGGCAAGGAGAGCGAAGAAGTGTGTGTGTGTGTGTGTGTGTGTGTGTGTGTGTGTGTGTGTGGAGGGGGGGGGGAGAATAGTTGTCAGGAGGGTCGAACATTGTTCCAAGTGACCTGACAGCCCGCCTGCTTTCATACCTCTCACTGTATTTCCCACTTCTATACTTCCCTTCACCTATGCCTCTCCTTCCTCTTTACTCCCCCCCCCCCCCCCCCAAAAAAAAAGTGACCTGTCTACAACCTCCCCCCCCACCTCCCCACCCCTCTACACCGGCTCACGTGTGACCTGACCTCCGAAGATTTAACTGACCGTCTCGGTCCCATCGGTCATCATATATTAATTGCACCATTAGATCGTTACCCATCCATTAAACTCGCCAGGTGTGTCTTAACCACTACACCACGGGGGACAGTAACGTGGCTGAAGACATGACCAGACCACACCTCAGAAGATGAAGAGACGACGACGTTTCGGTCCGTCTCGGACCATTATAAAGGTGTGTGATCTTGATATTGGTCCAAGACGGACCGAAACGTCATTTTTTTCCCCTTTCACTATTGGATTTGATCTCTCCCTACCCATCCATTAAATGGCTATTAATACCTATCCATTAAATATGAAGATTAAGCCACCCAAAAGGTGGCACGGGCATGAATAGCCCGTAAGTGATGGCCCTTTTGAGCCATTACCAGTATCAATAGATGATACTGGAGATCTGTGGAGGTGCGACTGCACCCTGCGTGACGGGAGATGTCTCCCGTCCTATCCATTAAGATGGGACATGTATCTTAATCTTAATGGTTAAGATGTTTCCCCCCCCCCCAGGGAGATAAGTACCCACCCTCTTCAGTTGGAGCTCTCACCATTAGACCAACACTCACCCATTAAGTGGAGGCGCTCACCATTAGATCAATAACCTCCCATGGGACTGATGGTCTCCGTTTCCTGTTCACGTCAAAGGCAACCAGCGTTCGATTACCAGCGATCAATAGGCCGAACACCACCACCACCAGATTGTCGAACGGCCCCGTCAGGAGCTGCCAGAGACAGACATAGACTGACCGAGCAAGACAGACAGACAGAATGCAAAGGAAAGGGGGGGGGGACATAATAAACTTGAGGTTAATAGAGGAGACAATCACCGAGGAGTCGGTAACAATCACTCGCAATAACTACCGAGTGATTGACGTTGACGGACTCTGGGGGAGGGGGGGGGAAGAGGGCGATAAGGGAAGGGGGTGAGGGGGGGGGGGGGGTTGGCCGGCCGAGCGTAATGTTTTAAATAGACGATAGATTGTGGGAAAGAGTGGAAGGGAAGGGAAGGTGGTGCAGGGAGGGTACACACACACACACACACACACACACACACACACACACACACACACACACACACACACACACACACACACACACACACACACACACTGGCCACGCTGCTGCGTCGATCAATGACGCAGGCTGCAGGCACACGGGAGGGGGGCGACCACCCCCCACCCCACAACCCCCCCATCACCCCCCACCCAACCCCCCCCCCATCACCCCCCACCACCTGTAATAATTACTAGACATTTTAGTTCCTATCGCCGTATCAATAGATCATTGCAAATGTTGCGTCTCTCCCAAAATCAGTTTTTTTTTCCTACGTGTGAAAAGCTGAGTTTAGAAGCTTCGTGTGTGTGACTTTAGAGGAGAAAAGCTTCAGTGTGTTGGACGGGGTCGACGAAGGTGATGCCTTTAAGGTGTTGAAGAGGAGCCAACACAAACAAATACAAGGCAATATTTTTGTTGGTGCACTAAAATTGTTGTATTATGCAACAAGAGCGAGTGACCTTGCTCCCCCCCCCCCCCCTCGGGGGGTATATAGGAGGCGGGGGGCGGCAGGGGGTGAGAGGGGGAAATGTGTGTGCGTATTTATTATTTGTATTTACTATTTGTGCCCGCAGAATCGAACTATTAGCTTTTGGGGCCCCGCCTTTCTACGCAGTCTATTGTTCCTTTATTATGTCTACAACATATTTTCTTTACAACACACACACACACACACACACACACACACACACACACACACACTCTGAGAGGCATGAGCTACGAGGAAAGGCTATGGGAGCTGAACCTTACGTCTCTGGAAGACAGAAGAGTAAGAGGAGATGACCAGCTACACAATTGTCGGGGGAATTGACAGGGTGAACAAAGACACTCATTTGCATATTGGGACACAGGTGGAAACTTTGTACCCAAATGAGTCGCAGAGACTCATTTTATTTTAATAATATTCCCATTACACAATATTTTACAATATTTTAATATTTCCATTACACACACAAATCACATTGTGATTTGTGTGTGTAATGGGAATATTAAAATATTAAATATATCGATACATAATAGAACACGAAACAATGGATATAAATTGGATAAGTTTAGATTTAAAAAAGACGTGGATAAATACTGGTTCAGTAACAGTAACTCGTCCTTCACTTAGGGAAAGTCTACATGGAAGGAGTCGGTTTACACGAGATTAACATTAGGATATAAATCATAATAACTAGTCAGGTTAAGCCTCTAAAATTCCAGTGTGGCAGCAGGCTGCTGCTTCTGGAAACTGTCCTTATTAAGAATACTCAATAGCTCGGTCGATAGAGCTTCGGCCTCACACACGTGGGGTGCAGGGTTCGAGTCTCCTGGAACCCAGGTGAATGATTTATTTCCACGGAAGTGTGGATGACAATTTTTAGGATATAAATATTTCCTGGGAATAGTGTGCTGGTGTCGGTGAAAAGCTGCGCCGCACTCGCACACCTTGCATCACTATGTATTAGTGTAAGTCACTTGATAGCTATAAAAATAACGAAATTAGTGTGATAATGGAATGGAGAAATTCTTAGGAGGTATGAAGCACTTTGCCCCAGGAGTGTAGCCTAGTAATGCAGCTTGTAATCAGTGATATGTAATGATAATTAGACTGTGAGCTGTAAAATATGTACTGTATGAATTTATGTAAAATTATTTGCCTATTGGTTGGATTTGTGAGTCCTTTGAGGGACCTGGAATAGACGAGGGTAGAAATAGCCTAAGCTATTTCTACCCTCTATTTCTATTTCTATCCTTTTGTTGTTATAGATTTAGCTACTCGGAACAAGTTCCAAGTAGCACGGGCTATGGTGAGCCCGTAGTGGACTTACCTGGCACAGTAGCGGTGCTGTCTTCTGTCTGTACTCTATCCTTTTGAGATGTGTTTTATCTCAATAAACTTACCCGAACTGACCCGGGGTCATGAACTATTGAGCCAAGTGATGACACTTAGAGAGGTGTAGGCGGCCAGACTCCGACTGCTGACCTGAGCTCTTGGTGAGGACAAGGATGCGTCTTGCAGCGCTCTTGAGAGGCGCGAACATGGGATCACCTGCTGAACCAAGTGCTCTTGCCCATCAGGAAGTGGTGAAGGCGGTTTGCCTCAGCCAAGGACGAACTTGTGTTGTCCGCGGAGGCTGAGTGAGCCCTTCCAGGCCTTTTCAGGTAGTAATGACCAGGACAAAACGGAAGCATATGGACACAATAATGACCAGGACAAAACTGAAGCATATGGTGTTACGGACCCGAGTCTAGCGTCCGGGCACGGAGCGGTGACGACAACGCCATCTGTGGGTCAGCTCCCGAAACCCCCTCCAAATGGACGACGCCATCTAGTGAGGACGGGATATACCGGCCACAGGGGCTGGATTCCCGTCTTAATCAGCTCGTGACATAGACGCTGCTGACCTGGTGAGGTGACGCTTAGACAGCAACGCCATCTATGGAGTGGATAGGTGGCGTTTGTGTCTAAGCCTGTAAGTGAGGTGCCCTAGGGTGTCCCTAGTACTGATGACGTGTCTGATTACAGAGTCGACCTGGGACTGCTGGATTGGACGATGGGCAGTCTACCCAAGGCAGCCATAGTATCTCCACGTGTTTGCTGCAGAAGCTGTGAGTCACCCCCCCCCCCCCCGGGACGAACACTGTTGAGTGTTAGCCTGCCTGTATCGTGGCAGTACCAGGAATTGTCGTACCCGAGGCTGACTGGTGGAGAAGACTAGCCACTGGGGTGTTGAGAGAAGAGTGATCAGCGGAATCACACGAGGCTCCTGCCTAGGGCTTGCAACCCTAGTATCAGTCGTCTAAAGTGTCTATCTATTTGCTGGTCAGTCTCGGTAGGATAACCTCACCGGCCACAACAGGTCCACACGTGGCATGACAGATTAATATAAGGAAGCGGAAGTTATTTTCCTTGACCTGCGATTTGAACTTTCATCTAGAAGTTGGAGTGGACTGTTCAATTGTCAAAGGCTTTTCATATATCCATATTTAACATATCTAGACCTGGAGTACCTTCGTCTCAACAGTGAAAATGTCTTGTGGGCGAAGAGGAATTTTGTACGTGGTGAAAAACTGAGTGAGGTAGTTGCCGAGTTGAAGGGTGAGGCTCCAGACTTTTTGCGCAGGGACTTGGCAAGGTGGTTATCTTGATCTTGTGGTTATCTTGAGATGATTTCGGGGCTTTAGTGTCCCCGCGGCCCGGTCCTTGACCAGGCCTCCACTCCCAGGAAGCAGCCCGTGACAGCTGACTAACACCCAGGTACCTATTTTACTGCTAGGTAACAGGGGGCATAGGGTGAAAGAAACTCTGCCCATTGTTTCTCTCCGGCGCCCGGGATCGAACCCGGGACCACAGGATCACACGCCCAGTGTGCTGTCCGCTCGGCCGACCGGCTCCTAGGAGGAGCAAGGGAGCTGTGTTAGTATTGTGTGTGTGTCTATGGGGCTTTATTTTTTTTGCTTCTTGTGTAAATTTACAGAAAACAGACGTTATGACTTCATGAAAACTCCTCCTGGAAAACAATAGTGTCGGGATAATGTCTTAGAACATTACGGGTTGAAGGATAAAGCGGTGGATGTACATTATTATACTCTCAGTATAATAATCTTGACGTGGTATGATGGAGAGAATTCTTGGCAGGATCAGATACTATCCCAAGAGTGTAATACTAAGATTCTTGCCAAATATGTTGTACTGTGTGATGTCTATTGAATTGATGTAAATGTGTTTATAATGTAACTTTATATTATTTTGTCTACAGATAGAGACGGGTAGAAATACTTTAGGATGCTCTATCATTTTGGGTGCATTTTATTATCTAAATAAACTACCTTAAATTTGAACTCTGTGATGTATATAAAAGTCATATATATAGTATTTCTCTCTCTCTCTCTCTCTCTCTCTCTCTCTCTCTCTCTCTCTCTCTCTCTCTCTCTCTCTCTCTCTCTCTCTCTCTCTCTCTCTCTCTTTTCTAAGTTATAGAATAAGTACTGCATCCACATACATGCCTTACAAAAGTATTTCACATATATAGTGTTTCCCAACCTTTCTAAGTTTGCGAGCTGTTTTCAGTGTTGAGTCTAGTAACTTGTGGCCTGGTTGGGTCCGTCAGGTATAGTCACTATAAGTCTGGTTTACCTGAAAAAGAAAATGCGTGAATATTTTCAGTAAATCTTTGCACATATTAATAGTTTGGGATTGTTGTTTGTATTCAATACTGATTTGTTTATACATGAAGGCGCCGCCGCTGTTACCTGTGCTCTCAAACGCAATATATATATAATAATATATATATATATATATATATATATATAAATGTTTATAATATTAATGTATATAATATAGTTTACATTCAAGGCGTAAGGACGGGTTGTGTGATGGGTATATGTTTAAGCCAACGGTGGATAACCAATCAGTGGGCATTGGCCATTACGACTATATCTTGGCCATGTTTTATCCGGCATTTACGCATCCCTCCTACAAAACCTAGTTTCGTAGGTGTGATGCCTAATTTCGAAGATTTCCCTCGCATGAAAATCGCATGAAAAACAGTTTAAAAAAAAAAGTTTTTTCCCGTCACAGACGTGACATCTATATAGTATGTATATAAAGACCCGCTCGGATGCAAATGAAACGTTGTGTGAAAATTTCAAAGCAATCGGTGAAGAACTTTCGGAGATTAGCGATTTTGAACATATATTTACATTTTTATTTATATATATTTTACATACAACATAAGCCAGACAAGATATTTGAGAGGCTGATGATTGATTGATAAAGATTAAGCCAACCAAGAGGTAGCACGGGCATGGATAGCCCGTAAGTGGTGGCCCTTTTGAGCCATTACCAGTATCAGTAGCTGATACTGGAGATCTGTGGAGGTGCGACTGCACCCTGCGTGACGGGAGATGTCTCCCGTGATTTGAGAGGCGCCAGACTGTCGGCCTGGAATAATTAAATAAAATCACATCTCTAGAGTGTTAATGACCACAAGTTGACCAGGGGTCAGGTCGTGTGAATTGATCTGGCTTCTACTAAGCTGATAATTGCAGACGGCTGGCTGGGTTGGGCCCATCAAACAAGCTGCTGTCTAAGGTGTAGTAGGTAGACAGGTAGAGCGCCTTGGGCTATCTTACTTGTGGGCGGAGTTTAGCTACCAGGTCCTCCCATAAATACCCAGGGAACTGTACATTCGAGGCCACGAGAGAGACATCTCCCGTCACATAGGGTGCAGTCGCACCTCCACAGATCTCCAGTATCATCTATTGATACTGGTGATGGCTCAAAAGGGCCACCACTTACGGGCTATTCATGCCCGTGCTACCTCTTGGGTGGCTTAATCTTATCACCATCATCATTCGAGGAGAGAGCATCAGCAGAGAGGCTGGACGATTGAACAGCAGCCGAGACAGGCTGTCAGTCGGACGGGGGGAACTCTGCCTGTCAACTTTAGCCCCCCCCCCCCCTCCCCTCCTCTATCCAATTTAGTCTGCCCTTGGTGAGTTTGAACGTTAAGGTGACTTGTCTCTTGTTTCCCAAACGTAAGGTGTTGTATGATTTCATGGGCAGACAGCTGTAGTGGCTTCAGTGTCTTGTGTGATGACTCACATTAATTATTAATCTTGACATAGGGAATATTAAATTTAACTGTTTGAATTGATGCTGTTAATACTAAATATATATAATTGATTAACTTGTTCCTATAAATTGTCTTTAACTTTGTTCCCTAAAACGTCTTATTTTGCAAGTTAGTGTAGAGCACTCTTGAGTTTATTAACTTAAAAAATCTTGCATGGAACAAGATAAGATTCCAGTTGATACATGCTAGAAGTAACATTTGCTAACAGCTTCAAGTACAGACAAGTTCCATTCCTTGTCTTGTATGTACTGAACTAGAATGGATGGTGGCAGCACTTTTCTACCTCTACTTCTACTATCTACGTCTATTTTCTATCCTCTACTTCCTACTCTCTCTCCTCTCCCTCCGCCTCTCTTCCACTTTACCTTTCAACTGACGACCTTCCTCGCTACTCCCAATACTCCTTACTCCTCCCACCTCTCTACCTCCCTCACCCCAAACCCTCACTCATTACTTCATTATTCATTTCTTTCCATTTCGTTCCTCTTTATTTCCGATACGATACACCACCAATCCACCTCCACCGCCAACCCACCACCATCATCTCCCCCACCAACCCACCTCCCCCACCAGCCCACCACCACTTCCCCCACCAACCCACAATCAACCCACCACCACCACCACCACCACCACCCTCGTCTGGTGCTTCCTGAAACAATCCTCCACTGTTAAATCACCACAGGTATCATTAATCAGCGGGGCGGGGGCGTGTGGGCGGGGGCGTGTGGGCGGGGAAATGGTTTGGTTGGGGGTCGAGCGTGGGTGTGGGGGAAGGAAATTATTGTAGTATTGTTGTATACAGCTGGGAAGCAAGTTATCTCTTGTTTTCGCATTGTTCTCTCTCACAATGAGAGAGAAATTCTCACTCTCTCACATCTCTTGTTTTCTCACTAATATTTGCCATGCAAATATTGCACTGAAGAAGGGCTGTAATCCGCTCATAATTTGTGTTAACACATTTAGGTATATCTTGACAAGTGCAGCTGCCCTAGACTGTATGAAGGAGTACAGTGTGTGTGTCAAGAACTAGCTACGTGATGCTAAACGTCCCCATCACACAGGATGGTTAGTCATACAGGGCCATGTGATCAGTAGTCTGCACTGGCAGACTCTGGGTGTATTATGAGGATATCATCATGAACACGAGTTAATAAAGTAATTGCAAGGCTCCAGGTACCTCATGCCAACTGGTCTGAATGGTCTAATAACTGGGCATTCGGTGATGTAGTGCGGGAGATCATGCCGTAGTTCCTGCTCACAGAGTTTGCACCTGGAGTGCTCAGGATTGGGAGATCAGTCACCTGTAGCCACAGGTAACGGTAACCCAACCTGATCCTGGCAACCACTGTGTCGCACAGTCTGGTCGACGTTTTGTGCTGCCCATAAACATTGCTTTGGGATCTGAACAAATCATAGCTTTTTATACTGGTGCTTTCAGGTCGTTGGGAATCGGTAACTTCTCTCCTATTGCACCTTAGTGTTTGGAACGATTCAGTCTTGACAGCAGAGATGCGGATACCTTCTCTAATTCACCTTCGTCCTTGATACATATTAATTAGGCTGCAACGCCGGTCATTGTGATGGGTTATATTTATTAGACATGGTGTCAATTCGAGAGATTTGAAACCCTTTACACTGTGCAGCGATCAGGCCATTTACAATTGCTGGTATGAGGTTCTTGCTGTCGATCTTACAATAGAATTTTTCAACTGCTTGAAGAGCAGACTTTGAATCACAAAATATTATCCCTGCTCCAGTGTTTTTTAATATACTGGTAGCTTGTTGTAGTGCCGTTAGTTCGCCTTGTGTGGAGGTTGTTTAGCCTGACACTGACAGTCTGTGTGCAAGCACTGCTTGTATAAAACCTACATGCCGCTGCAGTCCGTCCAGTAGAAGATTGAACTGAACCGTCGGTGTAGACACAGTGCTCGTGAGATCTTAAATGTTCGATGGAAGAAGCAATTGTTTAAAGTGTGACAGCTTTGGGAAGAGCAAGATTCTCATTACCTTTCTTGGTGACAGGTGTGTATGATACTTGACTGGTGGAGCACAGATAAAGAGGAATATCAGAGACAGGTAGATTGCACTTAAAAGGAATATTCAGCTGGATGAGATTGTAAGCATTTTTGCTCGGCCAATTATCATAAAAGGAGTGAGTTGGGATGTCGGCACCAGTCAATAGGGGAATTAACACCCCTGAATAATTAATCTCTGAGCAATGCAGGAGATGTAGGGTCTCTCATGACTTTAAGGCAAAAGGTAGTGTTGACTTGCATGATTCTCTCTAGTATGGTTGGAAGCTTCAGTTCTTCCCTCATCATGTTGATTCTTGTGCATCTTGGAGCACACAGAATTATCATCATGGCTTCATTCTGTACTACTTCAAGTTCGTCCAACACAGAAGCGGGGAAGTTAGTTAGGTGTAAGGCATGATGATAATCAATTAGATCTAACAAATATCACATAGAATAGTAAAGTCGTCAGTAAAGGACAGTGCTTATATCACATGTTCGTCCAACGTTCAAAAAGTTCAAAAATAACGTTCAAAAGCCGTCTGTAATACCCGAAAATTCTCGCTTTTTTGGACAGACAATTTTGTAGCGGACATCAGGAGGAAGGCAACGGCAACATGCAAATGTTTCCCAGACCTAACATATGTGCTAAATTATGTTATGCCCCTTATGTGTAGTGGAAGCGTGTTGAACAGTCTGGGGCCTGTGATGTTGATAGTTCTCTCTTGAACACTGTGAGGGGTCGGCCAGTTATGCCCCTTATGTGTAGTGGAAGCGTGTTGAACAGTCTCGGGCCTCTGATGTTGATAGTTCTCTCTGAGTACCTGTTGCACCTCTGCTTTTCAACGGGGGTATTCTGCACACCCAGCCATGTCTTCTGGTCTCATGTAATGTTATTTCTGTGTGCAGGTTTGGGACCAGCCCCTCTAATATTTTCCACGTGTAAATTATTATGTATCTCTCCCACCTGCGCTCAAGAGAATACAGATTTAGGCTCTTTAGTCGGTCCCAATGGTTTAGATGTTTTACTGAGTGGATTCTAGCAGTAAAGGATCTCTGCACGCTCTCCAGGTCAGCAATTTCTTCAGTTTTGAAAGGTGCTGTCATTGTGCAGCAGTACTCCACTCTAGAAAGCACTTGTCTTGAAACGTATCATCGGTATATCATCTGTAGTGTGAAAGGTTCTTTTTAAAAATAAATTTTTGCCCCGAGGGGCGAGTTTATTGGGCAGCGCCACTCATCCTGTGAGTGGACATACCGCCATCTTGTTATCCAACCTGTCATTTTTCTTGCAGATGTGAGGAGGACAACGGCTGTACTCACCTACTTGTACTTGCGGGGGTTGAGCTTTGTCTCTTTGGTCCCGCCTCTCAACTGTCAATCAACCGGTGTACAGATTCCTGAGCCTACTGATCATACCTACATTTGAAACTGTGTATGGAGTCAGCCTCCAGCACATCACTTCCTAGTGCATTCCATTTACTAACTACTGACACTGAAAAACTTCTATCTAACGTCCCTGTGGCTCTTTTGGGTACTAAGTTTCCACCTGTGTCCCCTTGTTCGTGTCCCACCCGTGCTGAAGAGTTTCTTTGTCATTACATTATACCGCACTTGTTGGGTCCCGGCTGTGTAGTGTTGTGAATGTTTCAATGTGTAAGTTTATGTAGCCCATTCGTTTGATGGTGTGCGTGCGTGCGTGCGTGCGTGATGTGGCGCGTGGTCGAGCGCGCAGGCGAGTACATGGGTGGAACGCAGGATACAGCAACAGAGACGTAAGCCTCAAGGTCAAGTTCAGGGTGAGAACAGTTGCCAGCTGGGAACTTAGTGACCATATTAGTCTTCACGTTGTCATCTTCGGCTTACATTCAACATCTCTCCAAAAAGGCGGGAAAACATATCACTCAACGTTTGGCGGTCGCGGGTAACGTTCATACAACGTTACTGAAACAACTACGATTCTTGTATAATGTATTTATCGCTATGGGCAACAATGATGGTGCCAGATGCACGAGGGTTTAACACCCCCCCCCCCCTATACTACTCGTCTGATGCGGGGGGGGGGGCCTGGGGTTATCTCCCTCTAGGGGAGGGGGTTCGGACAAGTGGGGGTGGGGGGAAGGGGGATGGGGCGGGGTGAATGGTGAGAGTTGGCTTAGGCAGTAGGAGGCTTGAATAAGAGAGATGGATGCTACTTCAGCCATTTATTTTCCCCTTTTCTCTCTCTCTCTCTCTCTCTCTCTCTCTCTGCGCCACGAGACGCAGTATACTGGAACAGTTAGCGTCACCGTCCTGGAACACGAGCGACCCAACACGCCTCAGCAACGGTTGTCATTCATGTTTGTTGCCTCTTGGTACAGTCCGTCCTCCAACCAAAGACCCCAAAGTGATTCCATCCACTCGCCAAACCCCCTGTTTATGAATGGAAAACTGTTTACACAAGACTCACAACTGATGACATTCGAACATTTCTTGAACAAGTGCTTCACTGACGAATTTTGTTCGAACCACAACGCTGTAAATGCTTCACCCACGAACCACAAATACAAATAATCGGCAACAGAACCTAAACGCCTAACCTATGTCTATATATACACAATATGCTAATATAATATTCATTTATATTTGAGAAAATTCCCGTTTTGAATGAACAGCATGTAAAAATTTATGAATGCGTCTGTGGGGTCGACCGCTGGATGGAATGGACTAGAGTCGAGAACGGGTTGCTTGGTGCGCTCCACGCGGCGCCCCGGGACCACGAGGCTTCTGTACAATTGACCAACTTTGCTCAGGCATCTCCTTTTAACATAATAATGATGAGAGGAATAAATTTTGTTGATAGTGTCTCTCTTTAATATATATAACTTATAAAATACTTTTTTTTTTAGATATATACTCATATAAAATGCTGTATTATGACTGATATCATTCTCGATCGTGTGTGTGTTCATGTGTAACGATATTTGACCGCGAATATTGTTGCCTGAAGCGTAGTGTAACCAGGAGGTACAAACGTCGAAAGGATCGTTGATGTTTATAGATGACGGGGAGAGAGAGAGAGAGAGAGAGAGAGAGAGAGCGAGTTGGGTAAACGTAGTTGTTATAGGTTCGTCAATTAGGACTTGTGGAGACATTTTACCCTAATTCTGACGACTAAGAGTTAAGTTTTGTTTTTAGTGAAGAAGGGTTCAATAAGAGTTTACGAAGGAATGATTTAAGAAAGGTTTAAGGGTTCATAAGGGCATCAAGAGGGGTTCATAGGGTTGAAGAATTCAATAAGGGTTTATTTGAGGTTTCATTAATGGGTCGGGAGGGCTTTAAGGGAGATGTAGACATCAAACTACTATTATGAGGTAAGTGTGTGTTGGGCTGATCGCTTGACCTCCGACACTGTTGAGTTAGTGAGCTCAGCCGTGTATATTATGGGTAGATTCGGACGTGTAGATTTTGATTTAGATTTATTTGCTAGGTTATATTTTGCTAATATATATTATGCATTCGACACCAGAATTTTGGGACAGCTGCCAGAAACATCTGTATCCCTGGCGTCTGCTGCCAGAAACATCTGTATCCCTGGCGTCTGCTGGGCACTAAGACCATTTGTACAGGTGTTGCTTTACATCCTTGTACAACAGTACAATACTTTATTATTATGCACCCCATACCCATCCCGTGGGCGGTGGTGGAAAGGGTTACAGAGGCACATAATGGGTTCAGGAACTGAGCCCCAGAGTTCGTTTAGCTCAGCCAGTGACAACGTTTTGAAGCTAGTTACACAGTTGTTAATGTTACATACGCATGCACATATATGTATTTGTGTAAATGATTGTATATTAAGTCTTTGTATATCACAAGTGATCAACAAGAGGCTCACAAGTCATTATACAAGGCACTTTACATCTATGGTGAGTCACACAGTTACTGGTCTTGCTCCACACCCACCCAACTGGGCGGCAGCTTTACAGTCATGTGCTCCACACCCACCCAACTGGGCGGCAGCTTTACAGTCATGTGCTCCACACCCACCCAACTGGGCGGCAGCTTTACAGTCATGTGCTCCACACCCACCCAACATGTGCAGGCTGCACTTAAAGTAAGCAAATGTTGGATACTTGCCTAAGATTCCTGGCAGTACATCATTATGAATGATGTACATGCACATTTCTTGGACTCCAATGATGGTGTTATCTCGGATTTCCCCGATTTTTTCACATGGCATTATATAATGACGCAAAATATACTAATAATTCTGCTGACAGAATTTACATTTAATCAAGTCTACATCAGCAGATGTTACAAACTCCCAGAGGTACTTGTAGTCGAGCCTAAGCCTAGCAATGGTAACATCTAGAAGTCTGCTAACCTTATTGGATGACCCATAGACGTGCGGTTCTTCCTGCATAATAGAATGATGATAGATGGAGTAACTGGTGTGAATTTCACTTTGCCTCAAGTTACATCCTTATATAAACGCTCACTGTTAAGTGTAAAATAGCGGGCTGGAACCTGCCATTTATTTTATTTTATTTTTTTATTTTATTTACATAAAAGAAGTTACATTGGGGGTTAACAGAGAATATAGAAAAATAAGTTGAATTAACATTCTTGTACAGCCACTAGCACGCATAGCGCTTCAGGAAAACAAATTCTTTCAAATAGAACATATTTGTTCTATTTAATTTGTTCTTTCAAATAGAACATCACATTTTGACGTATTTTGACCTAACTGCAATATTTACAAATAAATCCTAGTGACGAATATAGTTAAATAACTGTTATAACTAGAACAGTCCTGGCAGTTATGGCTAAGTTAGAATTGCAGATAAATTACAAGCAATACCTTAGCGAAAATAAAACATTAATAAATAATTCAATTAACCTTTTAATTCCAATGTAATTGTGTAATTTAATTGTATAATGCATCAGGCTTGCTAGAATAAACCAGCTTTCTTGGTATTAAATATTAAAGTAACTAACGTTGGGCTGGCGTGAGTATTCGGCCCCACGCCCGGCCAGCTGGCCGTGTTTACCTGCGTCAGCTGATTGAGCGAGGGCAGGGTTGCCACACACTTCCAGATCGTCTTTCCTTAATTTCTGGATGCGAACATTTCAATCCATCCTCCAGAATGCAGCAACTATACACACGCACCCTGCTTCATACACACGCACCCTGCCTGGTACACACGCACCCTGCTTCATACACACGCACCCTGCTTCATACACACGCACCCTGCTTCATACACACGCACCCTGCTTCATACACACGCACCCTGCCTCGTACACACGTCCCAATAAACAAAAAGGGCGACAGGCAAGAGGCACTGAACTACAGGCCAGTGTCCTTAACTTGTATACCATGCAAGGTGATAGAGAAGATCGTGAGAAAAAACCTAGTAACACATCTGGAGAGAAGGGACTTCGTGACAAATCGCCAACATGGGTTCAGGGAGGGTAAATCTTGCCTGACTGGCTTAATAGAATTCTGCGACCAGGTGACAAAGATTAACGAAGAAAGAGAGGGCTGGGTGGACTGCATTTTACTTGGATTGTCGGAAAGCCTTTGACACAGTACCGCACAAGAGGCTGGTACATAAGCTGGAGAGACAGGCAGGTGTAGCTGGTAAGGTGCTCCAGTGGATAAGGGAGTACCTAAGCAATAGGAAGCGGAGAGTTACGGTGAGGGATGAGACCTCCGATTGGCGTGAAGTCACCAGTAGAGTCCCACAGGGCTCTGTACTCGGTCCTATCTTGTTTCTGATATATGTAAATGATCTCCCGGAGGGTATCGATTCGTTTCTCTCAATGTTTGCGGACGATGCCAAAATTATGAGAAGATTAAAACAGAAGTGGACTGTTTGAGGCTTCAAGAAGACCTAGACAAGCTGAAGGAATGGTCGAACAAATGGTTGTTAGTTTAACCCAACCAAATGTAATGTAATGAAGATAGGTGTAGGGAGCAGGAGGCCAGATACAAGGTATCATCTGGCAGAGGAAATTCTTCAGGAGTCAGAGAAGGAAAAAGACTTGGGGGTTGATATCATGCCAGACCTGTCTCCTGCAGCACATATCAAGAGGATAACATCAGCGGCATATGCCAGGCTGGCCAACATACGAACGGCATTCAGAAACTTGTGTAAAGAATCATTCAGAACCTTGTATACCACATATGTCAGGTCAATCCTGGAGTATGCAGCCCCAGCATGGAGTCCGTATCTAGTCAAGGATAAGACAAAACTGGAAAAAGGTTCAATGGTTTGCCACCAGACTAGTACCCGAACTGAGAGGTATGAGCTACGAGGAGAGACTACGGGAATTAAACCTCACTTCGCTGGAAGACAGAAGAGTTAGGGGGGACATGATCACCACATTAAAGATTCTGAAGGGAATTGATAGGGTTATCTTGAGATCTTGAGATGATTTCGGGGCTTTTTAGTGTCCCCGCGGCCCGGTCCTCGACCAGGCCTCCACCCCCAGGAAGCAGCCCGTGACAGCTGACACGTGAAAGTGTAGATATGATAGAGCCCAATAGGCTCAGGAATCTGTACACCTGTTGATTGACGGTTGAGAGGCAGGACCAAAGAGCCGTAGCTCAACACCCGCAAACACAACTAGGTGAGTACACACATCCTGCCTGGGACACACGCTGACTGATTTAATTGACAGTTGAGAGGCGGGACCAAAGAGCCAGAGCGCAACCCCTGCAAGTACAACTAGGTGAGTACATGCACCCTGCTTCATACACACGCACACACAGATGTACTCACGTAGATGTGCTTGGAAATGTGGCATCAGCTCCTGGCCCTTTCATTCCATGTGTTACGGGATATTCATGCCCGTGCCACCTCTTGAGTGGCTTCATGTTCATCAGTCAATCATTCCATGTGTGTGATTGTACGTTGTGAGCCCCGTTAGTGCGACCCGTGCGCGTGTGCTATGATCGCCTGCCTCATGTTCCGGCCAGTGGACCAGGAGCTAGAGCACGTATGGTTGTAAATAGTGGACCAGGAGCTAGAGCACGTATGGTTGTAAATAGTGGACCAGGAGCTAGAGCACGTATGGTTGTAAACAGTGGACCAGGAGCTAGAGCACGTATGGTTGTAAACAGTGGACCAGGAGCTAGAGCACGTATGGTTGTAAATAATCCTGGCTTCACGTTTATGAGAATTCTGCCCTTAAAAAAAAAGTCGAACAATATTGTTTAAATTTATATTGAGTAACGTTTGCGGATAAAGTTCTCAGAACAAGTTACCTGGATCTTACCTGGAGTGTGTTTCGGGAGTTTTTCTATTCCCGAGAAAAAATCCCGAGATTTCCTTCGGTTTCAACTCTTTTGACCATGTCGTAGCTCAGTCGATTAAGGCAGCGTCTGGGATGCTCCCGGACGCAGGTTCGAATCCTCGTCACGGCCCTTGTCGATTTGTTCTCCTGAGACCCCTCGTCTGGCCATGCTCGACTTGGGATAATTTGGTCCAACAGGCTGTTGCCTGCAGCTGCCCGCAGGCCCCACATATCCACTACAGCCCGGTTGGTCTGGAGCTTGTGTTAAGATATGTCTTGAGGTAATGTGCTGGGGCCAGATTCACGAAAGCACTTACGCAAGTACTTACGAACCTTTACATCTTTTCTCAATCTTTGGCGGCTTTGTTTCCATTTATTAAACAGTTAATGAGCTCCGAAGCACCAGGAGGCTGTTTATAACAATAACAACAGTTGATTGGCAAGTTTTCATGCTGGTAAACTGTTTAATAATTGGAAACAAACCCGCCAAAGATTGATGAAAGATGTACACGTTCGTAAGTGTTTGCGTAACTGCTTCGTGAATTTAGCCCCTGGTGAGGCCAGTATACTGAAGTATACTTGTATACTTTTCTTGTAGTGACACTACTAAGCCGGTTTAGTTATTTGTTAAGGATGTTTCCCCTCAAATAGTGGTTGGAGATGTGAGGGGAACCAGTGGTCCAAGATAAGGTCCCAGGAGACTTGTGCACAATCGCAGTATGAGGAGTCTATGAATAAATATTGAGGGCAGTGCGATAGGATCGAACCCGCGTCCCTGGACGCCCCAGGCACACGCACTGCCGACTAGATCATGACGGGGCTTAAAAATATCACACCCACAAGTACTGTTCCTTGTGAAATCTGAAGTATTTATATTGATGGTCGCTGTGTTCTGTCCCTTCAGTCCTCTCTTCTATTTCCACTTTCATCTGTCTGTACCAGTTTATCCTTTTATCTTCAGCCTTTCCCTTTTCCTTCCCTCCCCTCAACCCCCCCCCCCCTCTATCCCTCCACCTCGCCCCTTCTGCCCATTTCGTTGTGAAGATGGAGAGGTGCAGGAAAAGTAAATGTGGAATATAATAGTTTTTGGTCAATAGTGTTATGATAGCGGGCGGGCTGTCCGCCTCGTTGACACGATGTGTGTGTTTGGACGCTAAGCTGTGTCTTCTCTATCTCTGTCAACTATGTCCATCTCTATCAGCTTCTTGTATTTCAACAGCCCGTCCTCCTGAAATGACAGTACAGTACTTCTAGTAACCATGTGGTGGAAAGTACCATTATGTAGTGATGGACCGCCAGTAAACCACTTATTGTACAATTAATGATAACAAATCCTGGAAAGAAATGTAGTTGAAACCAAAACTTAAATATTCTTAGATTGTGTGTATTAGGCCTAGGAGTGCTAGCAGAGTTTAGGTTGTCTTAATATTGCGGTTAGAAAAATTTCCAATTTGTCTACATACAGAAGTCAACTTTCTGGTGGTCCATCGCTACTTTCCACCAAAATGGGTAACGTAAATACTTTGATTTTACATGTATACTCGCGGGTGTGTGGAGTGTAGCATTTATGTACTCACCTAGTTGTGCTTGCGGGGGTTGAGCTCTGGCTCTTTGGTCCCGCCTCTCAACCGTCAATCAACTGGTGTACAGGTTCCTGAGCCTATTGGGCTCTATCATATCTACACTTGAAACTGTGTATGGAGTCGGCCTCCACCACATTGCTTCCTAATGCATTCCATTTGTCAACCACTCTGACACTAAAAAAGTTCTTTCTACGCATTGTATACGCATTCAGATGCTGATGTACGTGTTTCGCTGCTTTGATAGGCAGTAATGTTTTGGTGATTTTTTTTCTAGTTTGTAATTCGTCTCGTGTACTGTAAGGCTATTTTGGTCCCTCTTCGAGGAGGTTCAAGCTCCTGGGTCACCAACTGCGGGAGAGCGGCGCCTGTGTACCTGGTTGACACCTGGTTGATGGGGTTCTGGGAGTTGTTCTACTCCCCAAGCCCGGCCCGAGGCCAGGCTTGACTTGTGAGAGTTTGGTCCACCAGGCTGTTGCTTGGAGCGGCCCGCAGACCCACCATAGCCCGGTTGATCCGGAACTTCTCCGGTGTGTGCTCTTGTTCTGTATGAAGCTCGTCTGAGGCTTCTGGCACTTTTGTTCTGGTCGGGTTTGGCTTGTATGTCGTCCAGTTGTTCTGTTTTGCATAAATTTTGCCGCTTATCCTGATTTTTTGTATTCAATTTCACTCGTCTGTCCTTTCATTGAGTATTGAAGGTTGTAGGACATTGTTGTCTGGTTGGCTGTTGTTGTTATAGATTCAGCTACTGGGAACAAAAAGTTTCAAGTAGCACGGGCTATGGTGAGCCCGTAGGTCTGGTTGGCAGTGTTGTGAGTTCAACAGGTGGTAGAGGGTGTGGTGAGCCGGGTGTGGAGAGCCTTTGGGAGGTGTTTATCTAATTTTTTTTTTTTTTTTTTTTTTTTTTTTTTTTTTATATATATACAAGAGTTGTTACATTCTTGTACAGCCACTAGTACGCGTAGCGTTTCGGGCAGGTCCCTGGAATACGATCCCCTGCCGCGAAGAATCGTTTTTTCATCCAAGTACACATTTTACTGTTGCGTTAAACAGAGGCTACAGTTAAGGAATTGCGCCCAGTAAATCCTTCCCGGCCAGGATACGAACCCATGACATAGCGCTCGCGGAACGCCGGGCGAGTGTCTTACCACTACACCACGGAGACTGCGTTCTGTGTTTATGCACATTCAGACAGGCACCGCTCCTGTGCCAGGTAAGTTCACTACGGGCTCACCATAGCCCGTGCTACTTGGAAGTTGTTCAGAGTGGCTGAATCTGTAACAACATGATGTTTACGCAGGCAGTTTCCTTACCTCTGAAATCTGTGGGATGGATTTCCTGCGCGCGGCCTTTGCCTCCCAGTCGCGTATCTTGAAGTATTGGAGGGAAAGGTCGTTTCCGTGGCGCAGTGGCAGGATACTCGTCCTCAGCTTCGCGCTGTAATGCTTTTGCGCTACCGCTCACAGGATGAGTATGGGGTGCACAATAAACTAGCCGCCTCCAGCGGCAACAATCAATCAAATCAAGCTTCGCGAGCGGTTCGTGTCCTAGCCGGTGGAGGATTGACTGGGCGCCAATCCTTAACTGAAGCCTCTGTTCACAGCAGCAGTGAATGGGCACCTGGTTGTTAAACGATTTGGCGGGTTTTAATCCAGGCAAAATTAAGATTAAGGACCCGTCTGAACCGCCACCCGTGCCAGTGGCTTCACGAAAATGTAAGAACGCTTGTATATATAAAAATAAAAACGAAAAACAAATTGGGATTGTTGATAGTACTATTAGTAGGTGGTCACAAGTATGCGGTTGTTTATGAAGGGATGATTGTCAGTACAATGCTTGGTAGGCAACGCTGGCAGTGTCTGACGTACGTTGGAGAGTCTGGCTTCAAATGGGTTATATTCCTGTTTTTTTTTTTTTTTTTTTTTTATCATATCCCGTATGACTTCTCCTGCCTGGTTGTTGCTCCCATGTCCCGAGATCCTAGAGAAAACAGACTGTTACTCTAGGATCTGTTTCCTAGATTTGTTTCTTCTGACGAGTTTGGAGTTAAATTCCGAGGAAGTTTTCCTGAAAATTATCCAGGATTTTGTGTGTAAGGTTTCTCTTGACTGTAGTTGCTGTCCCGCTGTTGGCCTGAGCAGCGCTCTTGACTTGGTAAGGTCTGTAATTAAATATCTATCTTTTCTCGCTCCTGATTTCCTTGGCTGTTGACGAGTATAATGTGGAGATAGATGTCTCTGACATCAGTTCAACTGATGTTGGACGCCCATCATATTCTTATATCATCATATAAGTTGCTGAGTTCACTTGGTATGTATGGAGACCAACTTAATACAATTGAAAATTCAAAAAAATCAAATGTTTATTCAGGTAAAGTACATACATACAGGGTGTGATACAAACATTGATGGATTTATAGATAGAGTTAATACATACAATGCCTAAAGCCACTAGTACGCAAAGCGTTTCGGGCAGGAATTTTGTTTGATACAGGGAAAAATACAGTTTGATGCATTATTTTTAGTGATTGGATAAAGCTGTTAAGCTTTTAGGTTATTTTGAGATGATTTCTGGGCTTAGCGTCCCCGTTGCCCGGTCCTCGACCAGGCATCCTTTTAGTTACAACCCCCCCCCCCCCCTCAGGAAACAGCCTATAGCAGCTATCTAACTCCCAGGTACCTGTTTACTGCTAGGTAACAGAGGCATCAGGGTAAAAGAAACATTTTGCCCATTTGTCTCCGCCTCCACCGGGGATCGAACCCGGAACCTCAGGACTACGCACCCGAAGCGCTGTCTACTCAGCTGTCAGGCTCCCGCCCAAGGTTAATTACACCTAACTATTGGATATCTGTGGTGTATCTCTTACACTAACCTGGCCTCCTACAAAGAACGTAGTCTTAATGATTCATTCATGCGTATATTTATAAATGAATGCTGCTGTGTGTGTGTACATGCAATTTCAGGTCTCCACGACAGGTCGCCGAAACGGAAAGCCTGCAGGTCTCGGTGACCTGCAGACCTCAAACTAAAGGAGGCCTGGAGGCCTGTAGGCCTATGCGAGGCCAACAGTAACTACCGAATTCGTTCCACTAGCGAGCAGATCTGTCTTCGATCCTCGGGCCGGGTGTTTTTCCTTCAGTCCACAACTGTACACCCAAATAAATATTCGTTACAACTCGTCCTATTACCTAATACGTCGCAATTTTTTAACGGAATCGACCAAGTCGTTGAAAATGTGACGAATTAGGAAGATGACAACAATGTGATAGTGACGGTTTTTGAGGGGCTGTCATGCCAGACCTGTCAGGCCGCCCACGCCACCTCTAGGGCAGAGGCTGAGGTGGTGGTGGTGTTAGTGCTGTTGTTGCTGTTGTGGTGGTGGTGGTGCTGTTGTGTTGGTGCTGTTGTGTTGGTGCTGTTAGTGCTGTTGTGGTGGTGGTGGTGGTGGTGGTGGTGGTGTGGTGGTGGTGGTGCTGTTGTGTTGGTGCTGTTGTGGTGGTGGTGGTGCTGGTGTTGTGGTGGTGGTGGTGTTGTGGTGGTGGTGGTGCTAGTCGTGTCGGGAGAATGTCTCTGGAATGACACTCAGTATCTAGGGTGACAGTGGTGGTTGTGGGAGGGAGGGAGGGAGGGAGGGAGGAGGTGAAGGTGCCACCCTATGCAACACCAGACAAGGGGGAGAGGACCTCCCCAACTCACCGATGGATCTCAAGAGAGGGTAGTGAGGCGCAGTGTCACACGACGTCTCTCTCACCACCTGCTGATCTACCGTTGCACCATGTTGCAACACACGTGGTGCAACGTATTGGTGTGTTCCGGATGGTGCACTTAGTGGGTGTTGACGAGCTTCCCCCCCTGGACACTGAGATGGGGTGGAGGGGTGTTAACAATAGCCACAAAGCTGTGTATCTCTGTTTACTTACCAGTTAACCACTATGTATCCTTTTATTGAGTGTAGCGTTAACAAGGCCCTATGGTTCTTAATCGGTCCCTGGAAACTGGTCGGGAATTGTCCGGACGAAACATACTCGACCGGACCTATTCCAGCGCTTCAAACATGATTAATCAGAGTTGATAGTCTCCCTCAATCCTCGCAGCGTGTGTATGAATGTGGCAAGTCTCGGGTCCTGTGTAGTAAAGCAGGTAGGTAAAGGTAGAGAGATCTACCTCTATACTCGGTAAATTATCTGTCACACAATAATCTTCTGTAAATCAGAGGTAGAGAGCAGTAAAAAAATACTGTACTTTATCTAATTTACTATATAACTAAATACCGAAGTATAATACAGAGAAAATTCTCACAAAATGAAAGCCATTAACAATGATGTCACGTTCTCCTCCCCCCCCCCTTATGCAAACACTGTTAAAGGGACCCCCATTACCCAAGAGTGAACTGGATAAGCACCTCCAAAGGATACCTGATGAACCAGGCTGTGGTTGACCAGTCCAGCAACCAGGAGGCCTGGTAGTGGACCGAGCCGCGGGGACGTAAAGCCTCGAAATCAAGGCAAGGTCACCTTCCCCTCCGAGCAGAATGAAGTGGAGCCGTCCCGCCGTCACCTCGCCTCTCGTGGACCTCCTAACTTTCAGCCTCCCATGTTGAAGGTCCCGAATTTCATTGTGGGATAGCAGCATCTTGGGCTAAATGAGACGCTTTACTTTCCACCCAGCAATCTTTATAACTTTTTTACACTGTGTTGTGGGTCTTAGGGCAGCCGTAGCATTGAGCGGCGTACCAGAACTACGGCCAGTCGCCCGGGGAGACTTTTTTTTTTTTATTAACATATTAGGTACATCTGCATTAGTGCAGCTACCCTAGACTATATGAAGTGGAGTACAGTGTGTCAAAAAAGCTAACTAGGTGATGCTAAAAAATCCCCATCACACAGGATGGTTAGTCATACAGTGGCATGTGATAAGCGGTCTGCACTGGCAGCCTCCGGATGCATTTTGAGGATATCAACAACACAAGATTGAATAAGGTAGCAGTGGTAATACAAGTCCCCATCTCGCAGGATGGTTAGTCATACAGAGCCATGTGTTTAATAGCCTGCACTGGCAAATTTTGGGTATACTGTGAGGATATCTTCCGTGATATCGTGAGGATATCTATCTGTGAGGTATATCGTGAGGATGTCTCTAGCCCGGGGAGACACTAGCTTCCTCCGCTCTGTGCTCCCACAGTGTATGTTTAATGCAAGTCCAGCACGCTGTCATCCAAGCAGTCATATAGGCAGAGAGAAGGGAAATACTTTGCTTCATAAAACACAGTTAATGAAATAAATGTCACACAATAAATATAATATGAATTATAAGCCAAGCCTCGTGGAATTAGAACGTAAATGGCTTGTACAACGCAGTCCCAATAGGCTTCGGCAACAACTGGATTGACCCAGTTTATGACTATAAAATATTCATTAAATACCACATATTTTATGAAAACTTGTACAATCATTGACGTATGTCGTTTCTTAATTAAACTACACCTGTGCGAACCTGAATTAATCACCAGCAAATCGGTAAACTTCCTAATATCTCACGTTAGCATTCGGGTTCCACCATATAAATAAATTCATATGAATCAGTACCTCCAGTGCTCTTTAAGTCCACAAAATGTATGAAATATAACGAATAAACACAATAATAATAATGTAATATCCAAATAACTTCACCTTGTTCCGTAGAACCACACTAACAGAATGGAGAGAATTGGCATTAAATAGACGTTGTCAGAACATCGTTCTTATGTGCCCTTGTTGCTCTAATTCCCCATTCCCACTTGGCACTTAAACCCCTGATATCTTGCTGTTGATGACTGAACCACACATCAGAAGACGGAGAAACGACAACGTTTTGATCCGTCCTGGACCATTATCAAATCGTGTGATAGAAGACAGGAACGTACAGGCAAAATAAGGTAAAGATGTGAGGTGAGGAGCAGGAGAGGAGGAGAGTTACAGCAAGATGAATAAGATGAAGGTAAGAATGGGATCAGGTAAGAATAAGAGGAAGGAAAAAAAAAAGGGGGTAGGCTTAAATCAGATCACGTTTGTTAAGAAGGTTGGGGCATTATGCTGGTGTTGCTTAAAACTTCGTACCGACAGTTGCTGTCTCTGCTGTTAGCAACTTCCTCATGCTACTATCTTCTCTCTTCACCTGTTCTACTTATATATATTTTGGTCTCGATGTGGTGCATACTCGTAATGACAATCGGGTATAGGGGCTACTGGAGGACAGTAGTGGCCTCCTGGACATGAGGCTACCACATAAATTAATGTCCACTGCAGTATTCACTTTCAGCGGCCAAATACTGTAGGGAAATTGTGACACCAGTGACTCTTGGACTACCACTTCACTAGAGACTGTGTCTAGCCTACTCAGTAGGCTACCACTTGATGTCACTGGAGTAATAGGAAATTCAATAGCATCCACACTCTTCCTATGCTTCTAACTAATTGGTCTTAATGTCACTAAATTAACAGGTCTTCACTTGCTTGCACTGCCTTAACTTGTCATAAATAAGACACTGTCACTGGGATAACAAATCTTCACTGGCTTGCACTTCACTGCTTACCCTGTGGTTACTGATCACTCATTGAGTGGGAAGGATCAGTGTTGATGAGAGTTAGTAGACTGGCTGAGGAGCTTCACACTACTGGATTCCACTGCACTGTCGATCTCCACACAGCCTGGATGTGTGGAGTGTGGTCCGAGATCAACGGCTTGCTTGAGTCGAACCTAGATTATGTAACTGGGAATCGTGCCCCCTAGCACGGCGCTGGCTCACGAAAGCTGCAAATGTCTCATAAAAATCAAATGTGGCCACTTCTTAGGCTATTTTGAGGCCCTATACTCCGTACTTAGTCCGGCACAGTGTATAACGGGAAATCATTCTTAATTTGGGAGCGCCTTGCAGAACGTCCTTTCCTTACAAACTCTCGAGTGACAGGGAGGTTCCTAGAGCCAATGGATTAATCGCCTTGAAGCTCCTCAGGAATCATGTGTTCTAAGTTTACATGTTCAAGATATTAAGTGCCTTAAGTGTCCAACTGATTTAGTGTCCTAGAAGCGATCCAATGGCTTAATAATTTTCTAGTTCTTTAAAATTATTTCCCAGAGGGAGTTTATAATTTGCCAGTTTATAATATTCCCAGGTTCCCAGATTTTCATTTTTAGTTTGCAGTGTAAGAACAGTGATCACGAGAATTGAATAAAAGTGCATAACATTCCAACAAAAAGATGAATACCCTTCCCTCTGTTATGCAAAATAAAAAATCTGATAATACTTACTCTTTAAATTCCCCCTCCCCTCTCCAATAAAAAGGCATGGGTTTGAATCCCACCGCTGCCACCATTGTAATGAATGAAATGTAAAGGAGGAAATGGAAGTGAATGGGGGGAAAGGGAATGGAGAATATTAGGTTAAGGCGGGAAGGATAAGGGGTAAAAGCTGCTACCATACATTATTTTAAAAACTTTTGGATCGTCTTTCAACATGTTATCTGTGAAGCTTGACATCATAATCTATTCCTTGGGTACTATTCAGCACGTGCCCCTCTGTCCTGGATATCATTAACTTAATTTCAATCAAAACACATGTCAACTACTTTCATTTAAAGGCAAGTACATAACACAGTTAATGGTTGACATTTATTCTGATAATCTATAACTTAAATCATAATTTTTAGTGAATTGGTAGTCACTGATAGGAAATTGAACCACTGGACGACAGGCTACCCCCTGACATTCCTAACATTTAAAGGGAACCACAGTATACTACCACACTTACACTCACCGAAGCCTAAAATAGCGAGTTGAAGGCGTTTGCTCTAGGCCACAGAATTTGGTGAGACCTCTGGATATATATTTCCTGAAAGAAATATAAATATATATATATCTAAATAAAAATGTAAATGTTCGTTTGGTCAAAATCGCTAATCTCCGAAAGTTCTTCACCGATTGATTTGAAATTTTGACACAAGTTTTTCATTCGCATCCGACCGGGTTTTTATATACATACTATATAGATGTCACGTCTGTGACGGGGAAAAAACTTTTATTTTTTTTAAACTGTGTTTTTCATGTGAGGGGAAATCTTCAAAGCCTCTTTACCGATTGCTTTGAAATTTTGAAACAACGTTGCATTCGAATAGGCGCGTGTTTTTATATACCTACTGTATACTTGCCTCACCTGTGACAGGAAAAAACATGCTTTTTTTTTAAAACAGAGCCATCTGTTGGATGTAAGAGCAACACGTAATCTCTGAAAGTTCTTCACCGATTGCTTTGAAAATTTGACAAAACGTTCCATTCGAATATGCACGTGTTGTTATATACCTACTATATAGATGCCACACCTGTGACAGGTAAAAACATGTTTTTTTGAAAAACGGTGCCATCTGTTGCACGTAATGGCTACACACGCTATGCTAAATGTTACAATTCAATTTTAATGTTTCCGATTGCATTGATAAATTGAATTTTCATAGATTTCGAATTATTTTAATTTTGATTTAATTATTTTGTGACATTGCAGTGGAATTGAGCTGTGTTGTTTACCATACCGTTCATTTCGCAAGAATAAATATAGATGCCACACCTGTAACAGGTAAAAACATTCTTTTTTTTTAATAAACAGCACCATCTGTTGCATACAAGAGCAACACACACTATATAAATAAAAATGTAAATATTCATTTGTTCAAAATCGCTAATCTCCGAAAGTTCTGCACCAATTGCTTTGAAATTTTGATAAAACATTCCATTCGAATCAGAGCTGGTTTTTATGTACATACTATATAGATGTTACATCAGTGATGGGAAAAAACATGCTTTAAAAAAAAATTGTCATGTGTGTTTCATGCGTGCGAAATCTTCGAAACCTCTTTACAGATTGCTTTGAAATTTTGACATAATGTTGCATTAAAATAGGCGCGTGTTTTTATATACCTACTATATACATGCCTCGCCTGTGACAGGATTTTTTTTTTTAATAAACGGCGCCATCTGTTGCATATAAGAGCAACACATGTTATACTAAATATCTTATGATTCCATTTCAATGTTTCCAATTGCATTGACAAATTGAATTTTCATAGATTTCGATTTATTTTCATTTTGATTTAATTATTTTGTTACATTGCGTTGGAATTGAGCTGTGTTTACTATACCGTTCATTTCGTGAGTATAGTTAATTTTTTTATTTTTTGTTTTTCATTTCGTTTTTTTAACTGTTTTCTTATTTCAGTGATGGGAACATCAGATCATTTGAGAATTCATCAGATGAGAAAGTGGAGAATGGTGGGGAGGACGAGGGTACGGGAGTGGGAGATGGTGGGGAGGACGAGGGGATGGTGGAGTTAGGGAATGGTTAGGACGACGAGGGGACGGGGGAGGGGTGAATGGTGGGGGAAGACTGGGAGACAGGGAAAGGTTGCTGTGGCTCAGCAATGCACATGCGTTGCTGAGCCACAGCAACACATGGCCGGGTACAGCAAGTATATAACATAATATAATCGCATTAGGTTCAGGCTCGGAGGGATCATTAGAGTATTCATGATAAAACTAATGCTTGGTGACGTTTTCGTTTTTATTTTTTGTGCGCTGTGGTATGCAAAATTTAGCGATTGCATTAGGATAGAATTATGAATTATAATCCCCCCCCCCTGGAAGAAATATATTGTAGTGCACCATGAATAAAATATGGTTCGTTTTCTATTTAATCGGGTCTTGTATGGTAACTTTTTAAATTCCTTCGACTACATTATTATTCTCATGAATCTCTTTGTGCCTGTCTTATCTCCTCACCCGGCGCTGCGGCTGGTATCTTTGCGAGGGTTTATAATACGTGACGGTTCATCTGGCCGCTCCTCTTGGGTGGCTTAATCTTTATCAATCATTATCATCTGGCTGCTCGCCCCGTCCGTCCATCTCTTCACTCACATTCCTATGGGTTGTGTGAACTACTTAATCTGTCTACTGCTTCTCTCTGAAATTGAAATAAGTTTATTTAGGTATAAATGCACACAAAGGGATGAGGTAGCTCAACCTATTGTCACCCTGTTCAGTACAACGTGTTCATATATAATATAATATATGTAAACATAAGAATGAAAGTAACATAAGGATATGTAAACATAAGAATGAAAGTAACTACAGAAGGCCTATTGGCCCATATTTTCTCTTGCTGCTTCTATGTTGGTTCGAGGTCTTGAAGTGGGTAGAATATAGTTATGCATTAATTGGCTGTTGATTGCTGGTGTTGACTTTTTGATGTGTAGTGACTCGCTGATGTCGAGCCTCCTGCTATCGCTATATCTATCGTTGATTTCTGTGTTGCTTGTGAAGATTTCTCTTGTGATGGTCTGGTTGTGAGAAAATATTACATGTTCTTGATGGAACCCTGTTTGTGCATTGTTAATCGCCTAGAAAGAGACGTTGTTGTCTTGCCTATATACTGAGATCTTTGAGGCTGACACACCCCAAGTGGGCATGTGAAAGCATAGACGACGTTGGTTTCCTTCAAGGCGTTCCGTTTGGTGTCTGGAGAGTTCTTCCTGAGTAGGTTGGCCGTTTTCTTGTTTTTATAGTAAATTGTTAATTGTATCTTCTGATTTTTGTCTGTGGGGATAATGTTTTAACAATATGATTATTCTGCATATGTATTTATGCGTATGTATGTGTATATATATTATTAGTACAGATTAATAATAATGCAGATTATTATCGAGAGGCAATAATTTTTAACATTAAATGAGGAATAAATAATACATAAACATCATTGGCACGTGACAGCTTGTCATAGCATGAGTGAGAGCATTGATGGAGGCCGCATACTTTTGCATTAGGTTGTAATCTTATATGGAATATTTCATTATCGCGTCTAAATGTTTAACATTATTAAGAGTGAAGATCAACGAGGATCTTTGGAGAAAGATCTAATGTTCCTCGTATATTGCAAAAGGAAAGTTCAATAATTACAAAATATGCGTAATGAAACAGGAAATAAGAGTTAGGTGAGACCGATTTAAATATCTTTAATTTTTTTCTGTAGGGTGGATTTTATGGCAGTACCTGCCAGCCAGCGTGGCTTTGATTGCTTACACAAACAGTTCCCTTAAACCCAGACGTGTGGCTGTTTACATTAAATCTTATTTAAAGCGTCAGAATTATAGTAACAAAGGTAAACAGAGTTAGGAGTCGTGCAGACTTGGGGGAGGTCTTAAGATGTTGAACCAACACCAGCGTGTATTTATGTGACGTGTTAGACCCAGGTACCACGTATTGTATGATCATACAAGTCTGGGTGAAGGTATACGTTCCTGGCGAGGGTGTATGAGGTGGTAACTCTGCGTCCTGTGGTCGGCGGCCTGTGGTGGTGTCCATTGTTGAAGCCTAGACCCTGTGTTATTGTTTTGCTGGGAAGCCTCGCGTCTCTCCCGCTCTCTCTGCCACCACCGCCGGGCTCCCCCCCTCCCCCCAACACACACACCTGTCCGCCATTTTGTTTTATGTGGTGGTGACGGCTGCCTACCACACACACACACACACACACACACACACACACACACACACACACACACACACACACACCTACCTTCCTCCATGACACCATACACCTGCTCGTCCACACCTGTCTTGATGGTGACAGGTGTTGACGAGTCCTTGGTTATTTTTTTTTTAGATTCAGCTGCTGGGAACAAAAAGTTGCAAGTAGCACGGGCTATGGTGAGCCCGTAGTGGACTTGCCTGCCACAGGAGCGGGGCTGTATGTGTCCCTTAGTCAAAGGGGCACCTGAGGATATTGTGGTACTTGGCTACTTGTCTTTTTTGTTACTGGCGATGGTGTGGTACTGTTGGTAGTGGTGGTAGCAATGGGGAGGGGTGCAATTGTGGTTGTTGGATTGTTTGCTCAATACTCGTGGTGGTTGTAGTGATGCTTGTCTGTTTGACTGTTGAAGCGGTGGTGATACTAATGGTTTGGTGGTTATTTTGGTGATGATGAAGTGATGATTGTATTGAAAGCTGCCGGTGTTAGTGAAGCTGTTGCTAGTTAGTGGTGGTGGTAGTACTATAGTGAGATTGGGGTTGTGGTAGCAGTGTAAGTTGTGTTGCCAGTGGTGGTGTTGTTTACTCACAATGGTTGTGGTGGTGGTGGTTGTGATCCGCGTGCTCTGATGTTGTATTCATGATGATCCTGCTCATCATAGGCCACGTGAAAGGAAGAAAATGAGACGTATCCTACCATCCCTTCCCAGATTCTCATTCTCTCTCTCTCTCTCTCTCTCTCTCTCTCTCTCTCTCTCTCTCTCTCTCTGTCCCCCAATTCAAAGTTATAAACTTGTCTTGCTGTGTCACCATTTTGTCGACGGAACACTGCCGTGCTTGTCAGAGAGACTTGAGGTATAAATATGGTAAGTTTTTTGAGGGCCGACACTTTCTCCCCCTGGGGGAGTGTTGTGTGTGTGTGTCGGCGCCCGAGCTGCTCGGCTGGGGAGAGCTGAGGAGCCAGTTCACTGCTGGCTGTAACGCGGAAACAAAATGGTGGCGACTCTTGCAGGTTGCGAATGTACGTAGGGGTGTGTGTGTGTGTGTGTGTGTGTGTGTGTGTGTGTGTGTGTGTGTGTGTGTGTGTGTGTGTGTGTGTGTGTGTGTGTGTGTGTACGTGTGTTTGTGTTTACTCTGTGTGTGGGGGCAGAATCGAACTATTAGCTCTTGGACCACGCCTTTCTAACCAATCTATTGTTACTCTATCAGAGAAATATATGTAGTAGATATAAGAGTAAAAATAGATTGGTTAGAAAGGTGGGGGTTCAAGAGCTAATAGCTCGATTTTACACACACACAAATAATAAACACACACACACACACACACAAAAAAAAAAAAAAAGGTTCAAAGGTTTGCCACCAGACTAGTACCCGAGCTGAGAGGTATGAGCTACGAGGAGAGACTACGGGAATTAAATCTCACTTCGCTGGAAGACAGAAGAGTTAGGGGGGGGACATGATCACCACATTCTAGATTCTGAAGGGAATTGATAGGGTAGATAAAGACAGGCTATTTAACACACGGGGCACACCCACTAAGGGACACAGGTGGAAACTGAGTGCCCAAATGAGCCAGAGATATTAGAAAGAACTTTTTTAGTGTCAGAGTGGTTGACAAATGGAATGCATTAGGAAGTGATGTGGTGGAGGCTGACTCCATACACAGTTTCAAGTGTAGATATGATAGAGCCCGATAGGCTCAGGAATCTGTACACCTGTTGATTGACGGTTGAGAGGCGGGACCAAAGAGCCAGAGCTCAACCCCCACAAACACAACTAGGTGAGTACAACACACGTATTCCCAGGAAGCAGCCCCTAGCAGCTGTCTAACTTCCAATTACCTATTTACTGCAAGGTGAAATGTGTGTACTCACCTAGTTGTGTTTGCGGGGGTTGAGCTCTGGCTCTTTGGTCCCGCCTCTCAACCGTCAATCAACAGGTGTACAGATTCCTGAGCCTATCGGGCTCTATCATATCTACACTTGAAACTGTGTATGGAGTCAGCCTCCACCACATCACTTCCTAATGCATTCCATTTGTCAACCACTCTGACACTAAAAAAGTTCTTTCTAATATCTCTGTGGCTCATTTGGGCACTCAGTTTCCACCTGTGTCCCTTAGTGGGTGTGCCCCGTGTGTTAAATAGCCTGTCTTTATCTACCTTGTCAATTCCCTTGAGAATGTGTTAGCGCGCGTGCGAACGAGAGCGCGTGTCGCGCCGTATTTATAGCAAGATAAACAGTTACGAATACGTTCATTAAACAACTGTAAAGTTTCTGACCCATCACGTAATGTTGACGGAGAGACACCGCACCAGAGACGTTTTAATTATGTTAACCTAAGATTGTCTGGGTACGGGTCGGTGGCGCTGTGTCTAGCGTCGGAGCTGGCAGGTGTGGCGCTGTGTCTAGTGTCGGAGCTGGCAGGTGTGGCGCTGTGTCTAGTGTCGGAGCTGGCAGCTGTGGCGCTGTGTCTAGCGTCGGAGCTGGCAGCTGTGGCGCTGTGTCTAGTGTCGGAGCTGGCAGCTGTGGCGCTGGTCTAGTGTCGGAGCTGGCAGCTGTGGCGTTGTCTAGTGTCGGAGCTGGCAGGTGTGGCGCTGTGTCTAGTGTCGGAGCTGGCAGGTGTGGCGCTGTGTCTAGTGTCGGAGCTGGCAGGTGTGGCGCTGGTCTAGCGTCGGAGCTGGCAGGTGTGGCGCTGTGTCTAGTGTCGGAGCTGGCAGGTGTGGCGCTGGTCTAGCGTCGGAGCTGGCAGGTGTGGCGCTGGGATTGGTAGTGTTGTCACCTTTGTGGTGGTGGTAGATGTGGGTGTGTTGTGTTTATGGTTGTCAGGTGTGTGGGACGAGATTGTGGTGGTTGATGTTGTAAGTGCTGCTTCAATAACTTAATTTATATTCCAGTTTAAATATATTCACAATGACCGCCTGGGATCTTGAGCCCTGAGCCCCAGCCTGGGGGGTCCCACTCGTCTTCTATCCTTATCGTTACCAACCGAAGGTAAAGCCTAATGATGATGGAGCCTCTCAAGGATACCTTACTGTTTATTGATTAGTAGTACCCCCCTCCCCCCCCTCCTGCAACCCGTTCTCGCACTTTAATATAGTTAATATTGACTTATTAAATACGTGAATGTGACATACTAATTTATTGTGAATATTTTAGTTTACCTTGAAAAGCTTCATAGAAAACACAGACCTTACCTAACCTTAGTATGTTAAGATAAGCATCTTATTGCTTCGTAATTACAATTATTACTTAACCTATACCTATAATAGGTTACAATTATTACTTAACCTATACCTATAATAGGTTAAGTAATAATTGTAATTACGAAGCAATAAGATGCTTATCTTAACATACTAAGGAGGTTAGGTAAGGTCGGTGTTTTCTATGAAGCTTTTCAAGGTAAACTAAAATATTCACAATAAATTAGTATGTCACATATTCACGTATTTAATACGTCAATATTGACTATACGAAAGTGCGAGAACGGGTTGCCTCCTGCTACCGTCACCATCACCACCAAAATGGACACTTTTGTACAGGCTGAGTGAGGTCAACGCCGCTCTTACCATTAATAATAATGTCGACCTTACCTTCACCAATTTGTAACATTAATAATTACCCTTAACATTTGAACAAATCCACAAGGGCCGTGACGAGGATTCGAACCTGCGTCCGGGAGCATCCCAGACACTGTGGATTTGTTCATTTGATGCATCACGTTAGTGTGATCTGTGTGTGTGTTATCTTGAGGTTATCTTGAGATGATTTCGGGGCTTTTAGTGTCCCCGCGGCCCGGTCCTCGACCAGACCTCCACCCCCAGGAAGCAGCCCGTGACAGCTGACGAACTCCCAGGTACCTATTTACTGCTAGGTAACAGGGGCATTCAGGGTGAAAGAAACTTTGCCCATTTGTTTCTGCCTCGTGCGGGAATCGAAACCGCGTGTGATCCTTAACATTTACTGTGTACAACACTGAACACATTACCGTCCAGCCTGGCGGGGAGTCGAACCCGGCAGCCTCCTCCATGCCAGTGAGGAAAACCCGAAGTGTCCAAAAAGTATTATATTGTTAAGTACCAGATGGATAATTATACGAGACGGCTCAATGGTGTTATTTAGCTGCCACCATCTTATCTTTAGGTTATCTTGAGATGATGGTTTCGGGGCTTAGCGTCCCTGCGGCCCGGTCCTCGACAAGGCCTCCTTTTTGTTACACATCCCCAGGAAGCAGCCCGTAGCAGCTGTCTAACTCCCATGTACCTATTTGTTGTTAACTGAACAGGATCATCAGGGGTGAAAGAAACGTTGCTCATTTGTTTCCGCTTCCGCCGGGGATAGAACCCGGGACCTTAAAATTAAGATTCCCGAGCGCTGTCCACTCAGCCACTAGCCCCCCCCCCCCCTCAACATAACATTGTTGAATTTACTGACACGTTCGTCTCAGACTCTTGAGGAGGAAGTCAAGAAGTTAGAAGCTTTACTCATGATAACTGCAGGTTTAATTATGAGTTATTATATCTACAGTATTGTACGTGTTGGTAATTACAGAAGTTATTCTCTTAGAGAATCACTTACCCAAGACAAGTCAGCTCAAGATGTTATGCTCGAAGATCAATGAAGGAAAGTTAACTAAAATGCCAAATTACCTTTAATATTGAATTTATTAATAAGATTCGATGACATCCAATTCTAACCCTAGAGGCAAATGGTGGGAAGTGTTATATTGCAGAACTTGAGGAACAATTACCTTGCCTTGCAGCTAATCCAGAACCAATAAGGTGACCCATCTCCTCCTGGGCTGGTCCATCCCCCTGCCACACTCGGGGTTACCTCACACTGAAGAACCAACTAAGAATCTTAATAACCCAACAACCATCTCAATCTCCCTCGGGGGTGCTATTGAAGCTCGGGGACAGGATGAACAACCCAGCGGGTTTTCTTCCTATTGGGGAGTGTTGGACATGCTGCTATGGCGGTGTGTCCACTCACAGGATGAGTGGTGCTGCCCAATACTGTCACTATGGCGGTGTGTCCACTCACAGGATGAGTGGCGCTGCCCAGTACTGTCACTATGGCGGTGTGTCTACTCACAGGATGAGTGGCGCTGCCCAATACTGTCACTATGGCGGTGTGTCCACTCACAGGATGAGTGGCGCTGCCCAATACTGTCACTATGGCGGTGTGTCCACTCACAGGATGAGTGACGCTGCCCAATACTGTCACTATGGCGGTGTGTCCACTCACAGGATGAGTGGCGCTGCCCAATACTGTCACTATGGCGGTGTGTCCACTCACAGGATGAGTGACGCTGCCCAATACTGTCACTATGGCGGTGTGTCCACTCACAGGATGAGTGACGCTGCCCAATACTGTCACTATGGCGGTGTGTCCACTCACAGGATGAGTGACGCTGCCCAATACTGTCACTATGGCGGTGTGTCCACTCACAGGATGAGTGACGCTGCCCAATAAACTCGCCCCTCGGGGAAAATGTAAAATATAAAAGCTCGGGGCGCTCAAAGGCACTTGAGGCTAGGCCTCCAAGCCCCCGAGGCCACTCACCAACTAGGCCGAGAGCCCTGGACACTCCTATACATGACAATTAATATTATGAATATAGAGTTTGCTTCCACAACCTACACCTTTAGATCATTCTATTTTCCCACTTATCTTATGCTAGATAAGACTTCCTAACTTCTCTGGCTCAGATGAGTCTCAAGTTTCCACTCATGTCCACTTCTTCTAATGGTATTCAATGTGAACATTTCCTCGATTTCCACACTGTCAATCTACACAAGTATCTTGTATGTCGCTATCATGTCTCCCCCTCTCTTCCTTTTTCTTGTCAGGTTCAGTTCTTTCAGTGTGTGTCTAGCATTGTGTTAAGTATGATCTGTTGGAGCGTTAATTTTTTCCAGGGAAGTTTGTACGTGTTAACTTCCGGCACGTGTGCCACGTCTCCGGCACGTGTGCCACGTCTCCGGCACGTGTGCCACGTCTCCGGCACGTGATTTATCACGTGACGTGTTCATTCTTGAAAGCTTCTTCACATACTTGAGGTCAAGAAAGAAGAACCTATTCTGCATATACTCGACCCGTTCTCGCACTTTCGTATAGTCAATATTGTCTTATTTAATAAGTGCATATGTGACATACTAATTTATTGTGAATATTTTAGTTTACCTTGAAAAGCTTCATAGAAAACACCGAACTCACCTAACCTTCTTAGTATGTTAAGATAAGCATCTTATTGCTTCGTAATTACAATTATTACTTAACCTGTTATAGATATAGGTTAAGTAATAATTGTAATTACGAAGCAATAAGATGCCTATCTTAACATACTAAGAAGGTTAGGTAAGGTCGGTGTTTTCTATGAAGCTTTTCAAGGTAAACTAAAATATTCACAATAAATTAGTATGTTACATATTAATTTAATAAGTCAATATTGACTTAGTGCGAGAACGGGTTGATATACTTGACTGTCTTGAGTCTTGGTATATCTACAAATATTCGTGTTTACTTACCCCAGTATATAGGCCAAGCAGACCTTCATATTCAGTAGGGTTCCTGTAGTTCAGTTGGCCTCGTTCTCGACCCACAACCAGGGGTCCTGGGTTTGAATCCGGGTGGGACAGAAATGGTTGGGCACGATTCATTTCACCTAATAACTCTGTTCACCTTGCAGTAAATAGGTGTTTAGGGAACTGCTGTGGGAGGACTCCTGTAGATTGTTAGTAGTTAGGACTTGGTGGGACCTCCATACAAGACTAAAGTATATGTACATATACACAGGCTTCCTGTCCCCAAGAACTGGAAATATAAAGAATCACTTGGTTTCACGTTAAGTAGTACTACGCTGGATACGTAGTCCTGTGGTCAGGGGTTCGATTCCCGGCACCGGCGGAAACAAAAATTGGCAGTTTATTTCACCGTGAAGTAAATAATTCTCACCTAGCAGTAAATAGGTACCTGGGAGTTAGGCAGCTGTTACGGAGCTGCTTCCCGTGTGTGTGTGTGTGTGTGTGTGTGTGTGTGTGTGTGTGTGTGTGTGTGTGTGTGTGGAAAAAATAGTAGCAGTTGATTGAGAGTTGAGAGGCGGGCCGAAAGAGCAGAGCTCAACCCCCCGCAAGCACAACTAGTCCTACACACACACACACACACACACACACACACACACACACACACACACACACACACACACACTCTGGAGTATGCAGCCCCAGCATGGAGTTCTTATCTAGTCAAGGATAAGACTAAACTGGAAAAGGTTCAAAGGTTTGCCACCAGACTAGTACCCGAGCTGAGAGGTATGAGCTACGAGGAGAGACTACGAGAATTGAACTTCACTTCGCTGGAAGACAGAAGAGTTAGGGGGGGACATGATCACCACATTCAAGATTCTGAAGGGAATTGATAGGGTAGATAAAGACAGGCTATTTAACACAAGGGGCACACGCACAAGGGGACACAGGTGGAAACTGAGTGCCCAAATGAGCCACAGAGATTTTAGAAAGAACTTTTTTAGTGTCAGAGTGGTTGACAAATGGAATGCATTAGGAAGTGATGTGGTGGAGGCTGACTCCATACACAGTTTCAAGTGTAGATATGATAGAGCCCAATAGGCTCATGAATCTGTACACCTGTTGATTGACGTTTGAGAGGCGGGACCAAAGAGCCAGAGCTCAACCCTCGCAAACACAACTAGGCGAGTACAACTAGGTGAGTACACACACACACACACACACACACACACACACACACACACACACACACACACACACACACACAGAGTGGTAGACGGTTGGAACAAGTTAAGTGAGAAGGTGGTGGAGGCCAAGACCGTCAGTAGTTTCAAAGCGTTATATGACAGAGTGCTGGGAAGACGGGACACCACGAGCGTAGCTCTCATCCTGTAACTACACTTAGGTAATTACACACACACACACACACACACACACACATTAATTATTCACAACATGACGTCAGGAGGTGTGAGGTAGCGACGATTACTCTCTGGGAATCGATCCGGATGTTTTTCACGTACTTCCTGCCAGATTTATCTCCTGATGTCACCCGCATCCTGTGAATCTTCCGAATTATAATTACATTTTCTAATGTAATTTGTGTGTGTGGGGGGGGGGGGGATGCTGCTGCTGCATGTAGGCCTATTACCGCCGCCTACTGAAGTAAATATCGGCAAAAACACCCCTCAGTATTTAGTGTAAAATATATAACATTGGGGAAAGCGTCGAGCGTCTACCAATCACAGGAACGAGAGTTCCTTCCTGGGGGAAAAAAATAGCATCGTTGCCAAGTAGCAACACATCACAGAGATCCAAGGTTGCTTCCTCCACATGAAGCGTCTTGTCCGTGGCTTGACCCGGTCAGGCAGGCACCAGGGACAGTATTCCTGAGCTCCGTGAGGGTTTGGGGCTATAATACTCCCTGGTCAATATGTAACCAGTCACTTTCTTCCCGTTGATTTTTTGTTTTACTGTGAAATATGGCAAGATTATATGCGAGGGGCGAGTGTAGGCTGGTGGCAGCCACCCGCCAGGTGCTGCTCTCTAGCGTCAGACTCTCACACTTGCCCTCCTTACTAGTCTCCTCAGTAGGCCTACAATGCTTTCCAAGTTTTATCTTTATATGTACGAGAGTCTTTACATTTTTGTACAGCCACTAGCACACAGCGTTTCGGGCAGGTTCTTAATCGGAAATTTTCCCCGGAATACGATCCGTCAAATTAGGCACCCATTCACTACTAGGGGAGTAGAGGGTGCAGTTAAGATTGGCGCCCGGTCAATCCTCCCCGGCCAGGATACGAACCCAGACCAAAACGCTAGGGAAGCGACGGGTGGGTGGTTTACCACTGCGCCACGGGGACTAATCGTTATACATACCAACGCCTCTTAATATTATATAGCAGATAACAGTATGTATAACATAACTCCAGATATTCTGGTGACTGAGCCTACACGGGGACTGATGTAGGCCTACTTGTCTAATATATTGTTTTTCGATTTAACGCTGATGACTGACGCAGTAATATCTGAATACGAATAATTTAATTCTTGAACATAATAATTTTGTATTTACAATTGTTGGTATGCAGTCTAGATCAAAAGCTAGCTATGAGTTCATCTAATATACCTATCTCACAGGATGGTTAGTTATACATGGAATCTGGAGACATGAAATGTGAGGTTGTACTCACCTAGTTGTGCTTGCGGGGGTTGAGCTTTGGCTCTTTGGTCCCGCCTCAGAACCGTCAATCAACTGGGCTGTATTAGCCTGCACTAGCATCATACTCTGGGTACAGCACAAGAACATCCTCCAATATACATGTGTATGAGAGTGTCGATAGTACAGTCCGGTTTGTTCTCGACTCACGATCAAAAAATCTGGGTTCGAATCCTGAACGGGTCAGAAATTGTTGGGTGCGTTTCCTATTACCTAATGCATCTGTTCACTGTTCAGTAAATAGTTACCCAGGAGTTAGTCAGCTGTTTTTTATGATTGTTGCCACCGGAGGCTGCTAGTTTATTGTGCACCCCATACTCATCCTGTGAGCGGTAGCGCAAAAAGCATTACAGAGGGCACAAAAGGTCTTTGTCAGACCTCATCTTAGATTATTACATAAACAATTTCATCTATCCTTCACACCTTATAGTTACAGAGAAAGTGCTATTTCAAGAGCTATATATTTACAGTAAGTCATTATATATTAATGGTAGGTCTTATCGCTAATACATAATAGTTTGACCAATGGAGATATTAGTCATAGGGGAGTTGCTGTTTATTATAAGTCTTCACAATACACTATTTGTTTCTGAATCTCGCATGTCGTTGCTGTGGGGCTACATCCTTGGGGGAGGGTCAGTAATTTGACCCTTGGGGGAAAACCTTGACATAAGCCTAATATGTACTGTATGTATTAACTGACTGCCTCTCCCCGATACAATAAATTATTATTAATTTAAGATTTAAGTAGTTACAGAACTCAAAGTATCTCATACCATTTGGTCTGAAGTTACTGATAACAGGCCAATCCCAGATATAGTACTGGGGAGTGTGTATCTCAGCTCTTGGTATTATAGTCAACAGGTGAAATTAGGGGCGGTCTTTTAACTGCAGCCACCTGCCAATGATATAGATAGCCGCAGCCTATTTCTGGCAATTACAATAATTTTTTTTTTAATTTTGCCCCGAGGGGAGAGTTTTATTGGGCAGCGTCACTCATCCTGTGAGTGGACACACCGCCATAGTGACAGTATTGGGCAGCGTCACTCATCCTGTGAGTGGACACACCGCCATAGTGACAGTATTGGGCAGCGTCACTCATCCTGTGAGTGGACACACCGCCATAGTGACAGTATTGGGCAGCGCCACTCATCCTGTGAGTGAACACACTGCCATAGTGACAGTATTGAGCAGCGCCACTCATCCTGTGAGTGGACACACCGCCATAGTGACAGTATTGGGCAGCGTCACTCATCCTGTGAGTGGACACACCGCCATAGCAGCATGTACAACACTCCCCAATAGGAAGAAAACCCGCTGGGTTGTTCATCCTGTCACTTGTACCCAGACACAGCTGGGACTTCCTTAACTGTCTCAAGTGAACAGCTTATCAAACAAGAAGATTAACATTCGTTAACCCTTAAAATCTTACGTTATCTTGCTGGTGCAAAATGACAATTACAATGTCACACTGTCTAGTGTGTGTGGTGTCTGAACACAGTTCTCGGTTCTCTACAGATCATAAGAGTTCATTGTTCAAGAGTTCATAAGAGTTGAGAGAAAGCAAGAGCATACTCTTACTTTCGGCTCTGTTAGTGACTGCTGTCCTTCTTGAGGTTATCTTGAGATGATTTCGGGGCTTTAGTGTCCCCGCGGCCCGGTCCTCGACCAGGCCTCCACCCCCCAGGAAGCAGCCCGTGACAGCTGACTAACACCCAGGTACCTATTTTACTGCTAGGTAACAGGGGCATAGGGCGAAAGAAACTCTGCCCATTGTTTCTCGCCGGCGCCTGGGATCGAACCCAGGATCACAAGTCCAGTGTGCTGTCCGCTCGGCCGACCGGCTCCTGCCATCATTAATTTCCTGAAGTGCAGTTCTGCAGGTCTTACAGCAGATTAGAATGTCTAGATCCAACTGCGTTTCAGTCTTGTCACGTGCAGTTTAAGACCCTGTCCTCGACGAAGAGGGCAAAATGCACCACTGTCATAGGGCCAGGGGGTAGGTCGAATCGTTACCCTACGCGGGGTATCGAGAACACTTCATTTTTTGTTTTATTTAGCTGCCATCTCCTTGCCATCATGCTGGGTAACACCCGAGTGATATTAATGCCCTCTAACAAGTACACTGGCCAACTATAGAATGTAATATTTGTTCATAGCTTAACTAACGTTGAAAACATTGAATCACTTATTGAGGAGATAGAGGCGACGGGCCTCCCCCCCCCCCCCTCTCTCTCTCTCTCTTTCTCTCTCTCTCTCTCTGAGGGAGAGATGGAGCAGGCTTCATCTGAAGCCTGCTCCTAGAAACTCGTTTATTTCATGAATGTACATTGAAACGATCACATAGGGAACTATCATAAAGAAACTATCATATAAGGAACCTGGTGAAACTGCAATCAAGAGCTGTAATCCTACCTCAGCTCAGTTGAAATCTACTCCTAGGAGATCTGAACAAATCCACAAGGGCCGTGACGAGGGTGATGATTTGTTCATTTGATGCATCACGCTGTTGTGATTTGAGTGTAATGAAGTAAGGGCGAAGTGGTAGAACGGCCTATTGACAGAGCTCGAGTGCATGGGGGAGTTGTGTAAAATCCTGGTTTGTCTCTCGGAGAGGCTGCAGGGTCCAAGTAAGGGCAGTAGCACTTCTGGTTGCCATTCTTTTAACCATGTCGTAACGCAGTCGATTCAGGCAGCGTCTGGGATCCTCTCGGACGTAGGTTCGAACCCTCGTCACGGCCCTTGTGGATTTGTTCATTTGATGCATCACGCTATTGTGATTTCTGTGCGTCTTAAAGATCTATTTATTCCATGAACCTGTTATATGCATCAGTAGGAATAAACTTTATTCATTAGTAACGGTTAACAATCAGGCAGGGAAGAGATGAGCCTGTAGTCAACTGTGTGCCAGAGCCTTCATGTGATCAGTTGACCTGATCTCCCGCGTATTAACCTGTTGAGCGAACACATTCCAGATGCGAGTCAGCCTCGGAATGAATGATTGCTGATGGAGTGACGTTCTTGAGAAAGGAACTTCCAGCAAGAGACTCTTGATACTGTTGAGACTGAAGGTTGAGGAGCCTATTGTTACGGATGCCAACTACTGGTAGTCCCGCGTATTAACCTGTTGAGCGAACACATTCCAGATGCGAGTCAGCCTCGGAATGAATGATTGCTGATGGAGTGACGTTCTTGAGAAAGGAACTTCCAGCAAGAGACTCTTGATACTGTTGAGACTGAAGGTTGAGGAGCCTATTGTTACGGATGCCAACTACTGGTAGTCCACGGAGTTCGGCCAGGTGCGGAACTTTGAGGATCTTGGCCTTGTGCATAACAGTAAGACCACCAACGTCCCGACGGTGTTGCAATCTCTGATGTTCAGACCGTTCCCACCAGACTTGGTAAAGACTAGAGATGAGCCTTCTTGTCCGGCTGTCAACATTGTCCAATAGTCTGATGAATGATGGGGGGGGGGAGGCGATCCAGGAAAGGGGTCATACTCTAGATGAGAGCGAACTTGTGCTTCATATAAGGTCTAGCAGCCCCGGCTGTCAAGGTGTGAGACGCGCCGTAGGGCTGTAAGTCTCCTGACTGCCTTTTGAACTAGGTTAAGCACGTGGCTCTTCATTGTCATTGAAGAGTCGAACTTCATTCCCAAAATGTCAATTTCATCTGTGAACTCTAGGGGGGTTTGCCACCCACTTGCAAGCCCTGTCCGATTTGCAATGTGCAGCCCTCAGACATAAATGTGACCTGCCATCTCCTACCCCAGGAAGAAATCACTGAAAGTTTGTGATTGATGATTCTTGGAGTAATTTGCATTTCTTCCTTTCTGAATGTGAAGGTTAGAGCAGTCATCAGCAAAGGCTTGTGCAAATTTTTAAGAACATAATTTCAAGATGGCCAGAGATGACCACATCAGTGCGTTGAGCATGCACACATGTTGCTGCTGCTGCTGCACACTGCAACCCCCCCCCCCCCTCACCCCTCCTTGACCATCTTGAGGTTATCTTGAGATGATTTCGGGGCTTTAATGTCCCCGCGGCCCGGTCCTCGACCAGGCCTCCACCCCCCAGGAAACAGCCCGTGACAGCTGACTAACACCCAGGTATCTATTTTACTGCTAGGTAACAGGGGCATAGGGTGAAAGAAACGCTGCCCATTGTTTCTCGCCGGCGCCTGGGATCGACCAGACCAGTGTTACGGACCACGCTAAAGCAGCGTGTTCATGGGACGCCTCGGGAAACCCTCGTGTGTTCAGTGGAACTCCAGGTTGCAATCCTTATTACCATGTCGTGGTTATAGTCGGTAGAAGCGTGTGCCTAGGAACACCCACCGGCACAGGTTCGATCCCTCATCACTGCTCCTACGGATTTTCTCATTGATAGTAATCACACTAACGTGATTACCTCTATTGGGTAATAGAGAGTAATCTATTACTTATTACGAAAGTAAATCTATTACTTGGTGCTCGCTCTTTTATCAGGAAACTGGACGTGTCTGTACGGTTCTAAATGCGCTTTTAAACACGTATGGATGACTATAGATGAATACCTTAAGCTCGGCCACAAAGTAGGACAGGAACGTTTTTCACGCATAGGGTTATGAAGCCATGGAACCTCCTACCCGCGCAGGCTACAGAATCTTCTCATTTTATATGTATATAAGGCTGTTTTTGCTTTGTTTATACTGACATTTATGGGAATTTTGATTCGTGTACGATTGATGAAGACAGACAGGACACTCTTCTCCCCCCCCCCCTCTTTCTCCCTCTGTGTGTGTCTCTGAGGTCTGTGTGTGTCTCTGAGGTCTGTGTGTGTCTCTGAGGTCTGTGTGTGTCTCTGAGGTCTGTGTGTGTCTGAGGTCTGTGTGTGTCTGAGGTCTGTGTGTGTCTCTGAGGTCTGTGTGTGTCTCTCCTTCCCCCCCCCCCCCCCCCCGTCCGGCCAGGGAGGCGGGAGGCGACGCAGGAGACCACAGGCGGGGCCGGAGCCCTCCTCGCCAGGGTCGTGTCGTCAGGTAGCGTGAACACATTAACCAGACTGGGTCTAGCAGTAGCCTGGTGCGGGGGAGGGAAGGTAAGGTGGTGGTGGCCTGTAGCGGAGACATAGTGCCAGTCACAACAGTCATGTGTAACAATTAGCATCGTCCCCCCCCCCCACCACCTCCCACCCCCTCCGAACTCCAGTACCAATCCTGGTTGTTCTGGTACTACCAGAGTGGTTCCTACCTCTTTATCTCTTGCACATTTGTAATGGTTGTTTAGGTGTGGGTTACATACTGGTGTGGGTGAGTCCACTCTGGGGGGTGGGGGAGGCGAGAGTCCACACTGTGTTGTGAAAGTATCACTATACGAGTGTGTGTGTCTACAGGGTGGACTGGAAGCCTTGTTGAGGACCGGGCCGCGGGGACGCTAAGCCCCGAAATCATCTCAAGATAATATCCCGAACGAGGTCTGAGACGGCTTTATCCACTGACCCGTGGACCATAATACTTAAGTGTTTATATATATTTTTTTATAATTACAATGATACGAGAGATAAGGAATATTATCTATATTATCAGTGAGAATAGTGAGACACGTTTAGTAATGGTCAGTAGTAGCCAGGGTTCTGTAGCGTTCTGTAGTGGGGAGGGGGGTGTCGCGCTCTGTAGTGGGGGGGGGGGTTGTCGCGTTCTGTAGTGGGGGGGGGGGTTACTGTCGCGTTCAGTAGTGGGTGGTGTCGCGGCGTTCTATCCCGTACTATAGCGTCTGCCTGCACAGCTGTGCGCTCTAAGCTACACACTTTACCTGCTCTAGACTCTACGTGCTCTATTGTATTCATCCTAATATGATATAAAATAAATTAAAATATTCAATATAGCCTAAATTTTTAGTAACGATAATAATAAATACATGAAGGTATAAAATAGAGGAACAAAATAAAGAAGAATTAAAGGGGCTTAACAACCGGGAGACGAGACAATTGAAGGCATGCAACCCGTTCTCGCAAATTCGTAAAGTCAATATTGACTTATTAACTACGTGCATAGGTGATATACTAAACATAATAGATACCCCTAAAAAGACTCATAGAAAACACCGACCTTACCTAACCTTGTTAGTATCTTAAGATAAGCATCTTATTGTTTCGTAATTACAATTATTACTTAACCTATACTAGCTTAATGAACACTTCTGTCCGGTCAATACGTTATGTCCGGCAGATATTAGGACTAAATTAGCCGGGTTTACAGGTCACAATTCTGGCAGCAATGAAGCGTTGGGCTTTTGTTTGTGTTGGGGGGGGGGGGGGGTGTGGATACGGGGGGGGGGGCGGTGGTGGATACTGGGGGGGGGGGGGATTTTGTGTGTTTAAGGGCTGGAAGGTTATGGATGACGTGGTGGGTGTTGGTGGATGATGTTGTGGGTGTTGGTGGATGATGTTGTGGGGGCTGGTGGATGATGTTGTGGGGGCTGGTGGATGACGTGGTGGGGGGCTGGTGGATGACGTGGTGGTGGGGGGCTGGTGGATGACGTGGTGGTGGGGGGCTGGTGGATGACGTGGTGGGGGGGCTGGTGGATGACGTGGTGGGGGGGCTGGTGGATGACGTGGTGGGGGGGGGGCTGGTGGATGACGTGGTGGGGGGGGCTGGTGGATGACGTGGTGGGGGGGCTGGTGGATGACGTTGTGGGGGCTGGTGGATGACGTTGTGGGGGCTGGTGTTGGTGGATGACGTGGTGGAGGCTGGTGGATGACGTGGTGGGTGTTGGTGGATGACGTGGTGGGTGTTGGTGGATGACGTGGTGGGGGCTGGTGGATGACGTGGTGGGGGCTGGTGGATGACGTGGTGGGGGCTGGTGGATGACGTTGTGGGGGCTGGTGGATGACGTGGTGGGTGTTGGTGGATGAAGTGGTGGGGGCTGGTGGTTGACGTGGTTGGGGCTGGTGGATGACGTTGTGAGCACTGGTGGATGACGTGGTGGGGGGGGGGAGCTGGTGGATGAAGTAGTGCCACCACCTGATCTGTCTATTGCTCCAGCGGGCACCCCACACACCCGTCTAGGCCTGTCAACACTTGGTAATTACTGTTAGTCACTGACTGTCCCACGACCCGTCAGGTCGAGGATATGAACAACAGACTGAATCTCTTCCTCACACTTGGTATAATTACTCTGGGAACAGGTGTTTAGTAATTATTAATTACTGTAGCTGGGTGGATTAGTAATTACAGTAGCTGGGTGGATTATTACTTTATTTTTTCTATAACGTAAGAGAGTCACCGATAACAAGTTCCAGGTGATATATCCTCACATTAATGACTAGGGGAAATGTACTGAAATGCCAAAATGAAACTTTAACTTGAAAATTTATTAATCAATTCTATCTTAATCTAAAATCTATCTCAACTCACTCTAAACTTTTCTCTAAGTTCCTCCAATAAAACTTTCTATGATACTCTGCCCCATGGGCACCGAGCCTCTGGGGCACCTAAGGACCAATCAGAAATGGGCCAATATACCCCGTATACCCCGTCAACTTTATTGGGGGGAAGGGTGGTATAGCTAGCATACTACACCTGGGTGATGTGAAGATTTGTGAGGTGATATGTTTTGTTTGCTGGGTCAGTGCTTCTGACGTATTGGGTCACTGCCCCCTTGACGTATTGGGTCACTGCCCCCTTGACGTATTGGGTCACTGCCCCCTTGACGTATTGGGTCACTGCCCCCTTGACGTATTGGGTCACTGCCCCCTTGACGTATTGGGTCACTGCCCCCTTGACGTATTGGGTCACTGCCCCCTTGACGTATTGGGTCACTGGCCCCTGACGTATACGTCAAAGATGTAAGTGGTGCAGTTTTCTCAGTTCTTGCTAGTGACTCCTATTGGTTGTGTTGTAATTATTTTCGATTTTTGTAGAGTAAAGAATTAAATGAATGTGGGCTATTTGCGAATGTTTGGTGTTAAATATAGCATCCTACATCTTGAGTTTAGGGTAAAGTCATGCAGAGTAAGAGTTAATAGCTCTCGCTGAGTTCAATCTGTTGATATTAAAATATCTAATCATGAAATTCATCACATAGAGATAACATGTTAAACGATTTCAATTTTTGTCTAATGTAAGTGGATGGTGGCACTACATCTCTCTTCTTCTATTACATTTTTCCCTTCTCCTATCCTTTCTCTTCTTTGCATGTTTACCTTCCTCTATTAATGATCTTGCATCTTTCCCTTCTACTATTAGCCCTTCTTCTCTCCTCCTTCCTCGCTAACTTTCCTTTTTCTGTACTCTCCTTTCTTTATGATTTCTCCTCTGTTCTTATTTTTCTCCGTTCCCTTATCTATCCCCCACCCCGACTTGACAGCAAGATGACCTGGACAAATAGAAAGAAGGGTCCAACAAATGTCTACTTGAGTTTAACTCGAGTAAATGTAAAGTGATGAAGCTAGGTGGATGGAACAGGAAGCCGGACGCAAGGTACGAAATGGAGACGAGTTTCATGAAACGGAGAAGGATCTAGAGGTTGATATTATGCCAAATTTGTTTCTTGAAGCCCACACCACAAGGATATCATCAGCGGCACATGAGAGGCTGGCTGGCATCACAACTGCCTTTCGAAATTTGTGTAAGGAATTATTCAGGAACTTGTATACCACATATGTAAGACCAATCCTGGAGTATGAGACTCCAGCATAGAGCCCATACGTAGTTAAGCACAGACGGACATAGAGAAGGTTCAAAGGTATGCCACAAGATTAGTTCCAGATCTACGAGGTATGAGTTATGAGGAAAGGCTGCGTGAATTGCACCTCACGTCGCTGGAGGATAGTGAGGCGATACATGATCACACATACAAAATTCTGAGGGGAATTGGCATGGTAGATGCTATGGGTCTCCTCTCTCCCCTGTTCTTGCCAATCTCTACTTCGAAACTGTTCTTCTTCCCACTATTGATACTCGTCCCTCTCTCTGGCTTCGCTATGTTGATGACATTTTTGCTTTATGGCCTCATGACCTTAGTCTTTTCCAGCCTTTCCTCTCCTCTCTTAACAATCTGGCTCCTTCCATACATTTCAAATTTGAGTGGGAATCCAATTCCCTCCTTCCTTTTCTTGACGTTCACGTTCACAGCTCTGTGTCCTGGTTCTCTTTCTCTGTCTACCACAAACCCATGCATAGTGGCATGTACATTCACTTCTTTTCCTACCATCCTCCTTCTGTTAAGAAAAGTGTTCTCGTCTCTCTCTCCCACGCTCTAGGCCTCAGCGACCCTCAGTTTCTTCCTTTAACTACAAGGTTTTTCTCTCGCCTTGGTTACCCTTTACATTTCATCAACTGTGTCTATTCTCAAGCTGAACGAAATTTCTTTCATCCTAAACCTGCTTCCAACACTAGTAGCACTGTGCTCTGCCTTCCCTTCATATCTGAACTCAAAACTTTCACTAATACCCTTGGTCCTCTTGACATAAAGCTCGCCTGTCGACACACTAACACTCTTCGTAGTACTCTGGTTCACACTGCTCCTCCTGCTTGTAATGCTGCTGGTGTCTACTCTATTGCCTGTTCGTCTTGTCCTCTCCAATACTTTGGTGAAACTGGCCGTAGACTTAATGACAGACTTAAGGAACACAATAGAGGTGTTAAGTCTGCAGACACAAACACTGCTCTCTTGTGTCATGTGAGGGATTCTAATCATCCTATTGATTGGTCTTCCTCTAAAATAATCTTTCCTGCCTCTATACAGACGCCGTCTTGTCCTATCGGCTCTGATACACAACCTTCCCAACATGAACCCGAGTCCTGGCTTTGTTGCTGTTGACTCTTCCCTTTCACAGTGTATACTCTAATGCTCCAACCTTCTAAACAAACGTGACCTAGCATAAGCCTACCCATACTTTTTTTCTTTTTCTTAAGCTCTTATTCTTACTTCTATTGTTACACCTTTTATTGCACCTATCCCTTCCATACCTTTCGCCTTGCTCCTTCCTCTAAGATTTCCTCACCTCTCTCTCTTGCCTTACTTAATGCCCTTGCCTCCCTCGTCTCTCGAGGGACACAGAGCGGTGAGTCCACTACGGGCTCACCATAGCCCGTGCTACTTGGAACTTGTTCCGAGTGGCTGAATCTATAACAACAACAACAACCTTGTCTCATCACAATCGACTTGATAATGGTTCAGGTCGGACCGAAACGTCGTCGTCTCTTCATCTTCTGATGTGTTGTTTGGTCAGCAGGGTAGATAAGAAAAGATAATTTAACACAGTACTCGCACAAGGAAGGACAGGTAGAAACTGAGTACTCAAATGAACCGTTATGATTAGAACGAACTTTTTCAGTGTCAGAGTAGTTAATAAATGGAATTCATTAGGCATTGATGTGGTGGAGGCAGACTCAATACACAGTTTTAAATGTAGTTATGATAGAACTCAATAAGCTCATGAACCTGTACGCCAGTAGATTGGTAGTTGAGAGGCGGGACCAAAGAGCCAAAGCTCAACCCCCAGCAAGCACAACTGAGCGAGTATACACACACACACACACACACACACACACACACACACACACACACACACACACACACACACACACACACACACACACACACACACAAATAAAGTAGTTAGTAAACAGTTGAT
>NC_091164.1:12266499-12375938 GCF_040958095.1 Procambarus clarkii
GGGAACTAACAAACATTCATTGGGAAAATGTTCTAAGTAATAATAATCCTAGACAAGGAATAGAAAACTGACATAGAAGCATATGAAGTCTGTCTGAAACATGTTCCTTTCAGGAAAGCCAGAAGGAGGTCCAACGTAGAAAGAAAACGCAGGAAACAAGGAAAAAAATAACGGAAATACTTCAGTAGACACAACTTTCACTACACAGAAGGAATAATTTAAGCAGGGAGATTGAAGAAATCGAGCAGACACTGAAACATTTATATCTGAAGAAAGGCAACTAGAACAGAAAGGAATTCAAGAAATAAAGAAAAAAACAAGATATTTCTTCACATATTCGAATTTAAAAGCAAAAACCACTGCCAGTATTGGACCTATTGGTACAAGTGAAGGTTTATACACTGAGGATGACAAATAAATTAATGAAATCCTAAAAAAGCAGTATGAGGACATGTTTAGCATTCCAATAAACAGCATGAAATTGGAAGATCCGGACAACTTTTTCATGCGTGATATCCAAACCCCCCTGTAAATATAACTGATATCAACACGAGCGTGACAGATTTTGAAAGAGAAATTGACAACAATGCACTCAGCCCCGGGGACAGACTCATTGAATTCAATATTTATAAAGAAATGCAAAGTGCCGGTAGCACAGGCACTCAATATAGTGTGGAGGAAGAGCTTGGACACGGGAGATACCAGATACGCTTAAAGCAGCAGACATAGCCCCTCTACACAAGGGAGGGAGCAAAGTATTGACAAAGAATTATAGACCAGTTGCACTAACGTCCCACATAATAAAAGTATTTGAGAGATCAGGATTCAGGTCACCAGTTCCATGGAGACCAATGGAACAACCCAGGCCAACATGGATTTCGAGCAGGAAAATCATGCCTCACAGCTACTTGACCATTACGACAAAGTCACAGAGGCATTAGATGAAAACAGAATGCAGATGTGGTATACACGGATTTTGCAAAGGCTTTCGATAAATGTGACCATGGAGTGATAGCACATAAAATGAGGTCAATGGGAATAACTGGTAAAGTAGGACGCTGGATATTCAATTTTCTGTCGAACAGAACACAGAGTAACAGTCAACCATATAAAATAGTCCAAGCGCAGTTAAAAGCTCTGTACCTCAAGGTACAATCCTTGCACCACTGCTTTTTCTTATTCTCATATCAGATATAGATAAAAATACGTCACAGCTTTGTATTATCCTTTGCAGATGACACAAATCAGCATGAAAATTACCTCGGCTGAAGACATTACTAATATCTGCTTGTAGTTTTTCAAAGTTTTTGACTGGGCAACAGAAAATAGCATGATATTTAAGTGATAAATTCCAGGTACTCAGGTACAGTAAAAATGAGAACCTTAAACATAATACAGGCTACAAAACGCATTCAAATTTGCCCAAAGTAGGAAAACATGTAAAGGATTTGGGAATAATGATGTCTGACGACCTAATGTTTACGGAGTATAACCAAGCCAATATTGCGACAGCCAGAAAAATGATAGGATGGATTACGAGAACTTTCAAATCCAGGGATCCCATCACAATGGTTGTACTCTTCAAATCTCGTGTGCTGTCCCGTCTTGAGTACTGCTCAGTACTCACTTCCCCCTTCAGAGCAGGAGAGATTGCTAGAATAGTCTATTGTATAGGAATAAACTTTGTTACTTAAAGTTGGTAATGGATAATCATATGAGAACAGGATGAGTCTGTTGCCAACTGTATGCCAGAGCCTTTCTATGATCAGTTGACCTGATCTCCCGTGCATCAACCTGTTAAGCGAACAAGTTCCAGATGCGAGTCAGCCTCGGAGTGAAGCCTGTCCCATTTGCAGGCCTGTCCCATTTGCAGGCCTGTCCGATTTGTCATGTGCAGTCTAGTTATCATCCTCGCTTGTCTTCTCAGCCGCAAATGTGACCTGCCATCTCCTACCCCAGGTAGAAATCGCTGAGGTTGGTGATCGAGTCTTGCAGCGATTAGCATTTCTTCCTTTATGTATGTGAAAGTCAGAGTGCAGTCATCAGCATAGGGTTGAGCTTCATGAATGAGATGAAGTAGACCGTTGAAATACAGTACACAGCAGAGGGCCAAGGACACCACTTTGAGGTTACCTTGAGGTGATTCCGGGGCTTAGCGTCCCCGTGGCCCGGTCGTCGACCAGGCCTCCTGGATGTTGGACTGGTCAACCAGGCTGTCCTCTCTTGAACACTGTGAGGGGTCGGCCAGTTATGTCCCTTATGTGTAGTGGAAGCGTGTTGAACAGTCTCGGGCCTCTGATGTTGATAGTTCTCTCTGAGTACCTGTTGCACCTCTGCTCTTCAACGGGGGTATTCTGCACATCCTGCCATGCCTCCTGGTCTCATGTGGTGTTATTTCTGTATGCAGGTTTGGGACCAGCCCCTCTAATATTTTCCACGTGTAAATTATTATGTATCTCTCCCGCCTGCGCTCAAAAGAATACAGATTTAGGCTCTTTAGTCGTTCCCAATAGTTCAGATGTTTTACTGAGTGGATTCTAGCAGTAAAGAATCTCTGCACGCTCTCCAGGTCAGCAATTTCTCCAGCTTTGAAAGGGGCTGTCATTGTGCAGCAGTACTCCATTCTAGAGAGCACTATAGTCTTGAAAAGTATCATCGGTATAGCATCTCTAGTGTGAAAGGTTCTTGTTATCCAACCTGTCATTTTTCTTGCAGTTGTGACGGCTACTTTATTGTGTTCTTTAAAGGTAAGGTCTTCCGGGCATGAGTACACCCAAATCCTTTACATTGCCTTTTCGTTCTATGTTATGATTTGACTGAGTTTTGTACGTGGTTTCTGTTTTTATATTTTCCTTTTTTCCGTAGCGCATGAGCTGGAACTTATCTTCGTTAAACACCATATTATTTTCTGTAGCCCATAGAAAGACTTGATTTACATCTGATTGGAGGTTTACCGTGTCCTCTGTGTTGCCTACTCTCATAAAAATCCTAGTGTCATCTGCAAAGGATGATACAGTGCTATAGGTTGTGTCGTTGTCTATGTCCGATATGAGGATGAGAAAAAGTACTGGAGCACGCACAGTACCCTGGGGGACTGAGCTCTTTCCCCGAAACGCTATGCGTACTAGTGGCTTTAGGTATTGTATGTACTTGCTCTCTCTAGAAATCCAACATTATGTTTGTAAATAAACTATGCATGTATTTTCCTGAATAAAATTTACTTTACTGATATATGATTTGATGTTGGTGTCATATCCACGAAAAATTAATTTGGGTTATCAATCTTCAGTGTGTTCAGTGGCTCGCTGAAAAGTCGTACTGCTTCCTCAGTAACTCGCTTATTTCTTTGTTGTCATCTGTGAAAGTTCCATCTCCCTTTCGCAGGGGCCCGATACTAGATGTGGTTTTTGATCTTGATTTTGCATAGGAGAAAAAATATTTCGGATTTCTCTATCTCACTGATGACCTTTTCCGTTTTGCCTGGACCTCTCTTGGACCATCCTGAGGAACGCTGCACCAATTGAGTGGCTATTGGATTGTGCTCCATTGAGCACTACCCTTAGAGTCCGTTATTGAAGGTAGTTTTTTATTAACTCTAAGATGGAGCCTGAGATTACTAATGCTTGAATCTTCACTACTAATCCCGAATGTCAGACCCGATCAAAGGCTCCTGCTATGTCTAGACCAATAACACAACTGATCTTGGATTCATCCAGTGACTGATGCCACTTAGTGGAAAGATTTAGCAAGAGATCAGCTCCAAGCTGATCCAAATTGAATAGGCCTTTTCTAAAATCATACTGTCGATCACATATTAGCCGATCAACAAATTATCTAATTTGCTGAGCGATTAATGATTCTAGGGTTTTGCCAGTTATGGAGAGCAGTGACAGTGGTCTGTAGTTACCAAGCATAGAACGGCGGCTCTTTTTGTGTACTGAAACTATATCTTTCTTCCATAAGAAGGGCCACAATCCTTGGGCTAGGCCGTGCTAGAAGAGGCCCGTGAGAGGTGGGGCCAACAGGTCAGCACAGCGGCGTAGTAGTCGTGGACTGACCTTATCTGGCCCTACAGCTTTGCTTGTGTCTAGCGGCTTAAAGAGGAGGAGAACTTCAGCCTACTGTATAACCACTTCAGTCATCCTAGACACGGTGCTTGGAGTAAGATGTGGAGGTTGACGTTCAGGATCAGGGACTTGCATCTTGGCAGCAAAGTGGTTTGCCAGTAGATCAGTCTTCTCTTGATTGCTGGTTGCAACAGTACCATCCTCTTGGTTTTAGAGGCGGGATTGTGTCCTTAAATGAATATTTTTCACCACGGACCACCAGCCTTTGAATCCAACCCTTCAGACATTTTTTAAATTTCATGAGATTAGTGAATAATGGTGTATATTACTATAAGAAAAACATTTGAAATTTTCTTTTAAATATTTTGTTAGGTGTAGCCGTCGGGCAGTGTCAAAAATCATTTCGGGGATGAAGAATATGACATTGACACGCTGTTCCTTCCTGGATACTGGCGACCCCATGAGGCCTATGTCTGTCTGGACCCCAGGCCACTCATCATGCAAAGTTGGGTGAGGCTACCCGCAAACACCTGACTTCCAACCTTGGACAGAAAAACATTCTCCCTAACAGATATAGATGGTTTATTATAAATGGCTATCTCTTGGCAGGAGATTCCCTGCTGGCTATCTCAGTGTAACACCGTAAAGGTGTTTTGTATTTAATATATTCACAGAACAAGAGTCAGCCAGACAGGATTTTGAGAGGCACCACGTTGTCTGGCCCCAGTAATTAAGAACTCTACACAACTGGAGTGTTAATGACTACCTGACCACAGGTCAGTTTGTAGAGTGATTTCACCTCGCTTTTGCTAAGCTGATAAGTCACCTTAACGTTCACTCACCAAGGACTGAGCCTAAGTAGAATAGATAAAGGGGGAGGGGTCTACAGTTGACAGGCTGTCCCCCCCTGTCCGGCTGACAGCCTGCCTCAGCTGCTGCTTGCTGATGTCCTCCTGTCTGCCGATCCTCTGTTATCTATACTCTGCTATGCTCTCAAATGTACAGTTTCCTGGGTATTTATTGCAAAAGTGGGAGCTAAACCCCGCCCACAAGTAGATAGCCCCCAGGCCATCTACCAAGCCACACCGTAACCAGCGGCTTGTTTGATGGAAAGACACCACCAACCGTCGGCTATTATCAGCTTAGCAGAAGCGAGGTGAAATCACACCTCACCACAGGTCAGTTTGTAGTCATTAACACTCTAGATGTGCGAGTTCTTAATTTCTGGGCCAGACAACGTGGTGCCTCTCAAAATCCTGTCTGGCTGACTCATGTTCTGTGTATATATTAAATACAAAACACCTTTACGGTGTTACATCAGCAGGCGGTTCCCTCTGCCGGCTGTCTCGGCCGGAGGGTTCCCCCCCCCCTACCGGCTGTCTCGGCCGGAGGGTTCCCCCCCCCCCTACCGGCTGTCTCGGCCGGAGGGTTCCCCCCCCCCCCTGCCGGCTGTCTCGGCCGGAGGGTTCCCCCCCCCTGCCGGCTGTCTCGGCCTGGAGGGTCCCCCCCCTGCCGGCTGTCTCGGCCTGGAGGGTCCCCCCCCTGCCGGCTGTCTCGGCCGGAGGGTTCCCCCCCCCCCCTGCCGGCTGTCTCGGCCGGAGGGTTCCCCCCCCCCTGCCGGCTGTCTCGGCCGGAGGGTTCGCCCCCCCCCCCTGCCGGCTGTCTCGGCCGGAGGGTTCCCCCCCACCTGCCGGCTGTCTCGGCCGGAGGGTTCCCCCCCCCACCTGCCGGCTGTCTCGGCCGGAGGGTTCCCCCCCCCCCCTGCCGGCTGTCTCGGCCTGGAGGGTCCCCCCCCCTGCCGGCTGCCTCGGCCTGGAGGGTTCCCCCCCTGCCGGCTGCCTCGGCCTGGAGGTCCCCCCCCCCCTGCCGGCTGCCTCGGCCTGGAGGTTTCTCCCCCCTGCCGGCTGCCTCGGCCTGGAGGTTTCTCCCCCCTGCCGGCTGCCTCGGCCTGGAGGTTTCTCCCCCCTGCCGGCTGCCTCGGCCTGGAGGTTTCTCCCCCCTGCCGGCTGCCTCGGCCTGGAGGTTTCTCCCCCTGCCGGCTGCCTCGGCCTGGAGGTTTCTCCCCCCTGCCGGCTGCCTCGGCCTGAAGGTCCCCCCCCCCTGCCGGCTGCCTCGGCCTGGAGGTTTCTCCCCCCTGCCGGCTGCCTCGGCCGGAGGGTTCCCCCCCTGCCGGCTGCCTCGGCCTGGAGGTTTCTCCCCCCTGCCGGCTGCCTCGGCCGGAGGGTTCCCCCCCTGCCGGCTGCCTCGGCCTGGAGGTTTCTCCCCCCTGCCGGCTGTCTCGGCCGGAGGTTCCCCCCTGCCGGCTGCCTGGACGTTGTCAAGGCTCTAACAGGTGCTATTCCCTTGCCTTGGTCCCTGTTGTTGGTAATAATGTAACTTGTCCTGGCTGTCAATATCCTCCAGAATCTGGCAGTCGTATTTCCTATTGTTTTGTGCTCGGGATCACACCCGTGCGGTCTTAACTAATATCTCTCGCCCTTGAAAAGCCATGTATGTGTGTGTGTGTGTGTGTGTGTGTGTGTGTGTGTGTACTTCGTGTGTGTGTGTGTGTGTGTACTTCGTGTGTGTGTGTGTGTGTGTGTGTGTGTGTGTGTGTGTGTGTGTGTGTACTTCGTGTGTGTGTGTGTGTGTGTGTGTGTGTGTGTGTGTGTGTGTGTGTGTGTGTGTGTGTGTGGGCGTGCGCATGTGTGTACTTCGTGTGTGTGTGTGTGTGTGTGTGTGTTAGAAATTGCGACCACAATAGATTTTTTTCGAACATTAGAGAGCAAGAACTCGGTAATGCCTCAGAAAAAAATTTGTTTTCAGGATGAGGGCGTTGTGACAGGCGCCAGAAGGTAGTTTGGTTGTTAGTGAAATTGAGGACGAAGATTTACCCAGCCGAGAGGTGCCGCGGCCTGGGGTCGCCCTGAGGGGGGGGGGGCCAGGGGGGAGGAGGTAGATGTGATCTTTTTGGTCGTGAAAGAAGAGGATAGTTGTCCCGACGCCTCAGAGGGGGGGTGGGGGGGGGGGTCAGGTGATTAGCCCGTCTTGAGTGGTCGCTGGAGGAATGTGGAAGCGCTTTTTGACGACAATGTTGGAGCTGTTTGGGGGACGGCGAGTACCTTCGCTGGATGACGTCAGTAACTACCCCTGGTTATTCCCAGGGTTGTTTGGTTGCTTTATGTTGGTTGCCAGGATCACCGTCCCCGCGGCCCGGTCCCTGATCAGGTCTACGCCTCCCTCATTGGTGCTCTAAGACACCCGGGGTCGTACCAGTATATCAACACACACACACACACACACACACACACACACACACACACACACACACACACACACACACACACACACACACACACAAAAGACGGAATCCAAGAGTCAATGCTCGAACCTGCAAGCACAAATAGGTGAGTACACACACACACACACCGTCCCATGCTTGCAACAAACAAGACCCCAAGTGAGAATGGTATAGTGCGAGCCGCTTGAGGGCACCAGGCAGCAGGCAGGGCGCGGTGTACACAACTGCCCGCGGTTATAATGTGGTTGTGAGGCATCAATCTTGCAACATCCGGTCGGCCACAGTCCCTGTGTCACCCCCGCCTCTCCCGCCACACCACCTCCCGCCACACCACCTCCCGCCACACCACCTCCCGCCACACCACCTCCCGCCACACCACCTCCCGCCACACCACCTCCCGCCACACCACCTCCCGCCACACCACCTCCCACCACACCACCTCCCGTGCAATATGCATACTGCATCTTCGGCCTGGGCTTCCAGACCTGGAAAATCTGCAAATGAATTATTGTGAGGAGGCTGCGAGAGGTGAGGAGGAGGGGGGGGGGGAGTGTGGATTATGTAGACTGAGTGCGACAGTAGAGTGCGTGAGTGATAGATAGTTCACATTTTCCAGGCTCTACTACAGGGGCCTCACGGTCGAGCGGACTACCCTCGAGGGTCGTACTCCTAAGGCCCCCGATTCGATTCCCGGTTGAGCTAGACACAGATTTGGCGGAGTTTCTTTTTCACCCGAGTCGCCTGTTCGCCTAGCAGTAAGTCAGTATGTGGTGCTTTGACGGCTGCTACAGGTTGCATCCTGGGGATATGAGAGAGAGAGAGAGAGAGAGAGAGAAAGTAGCAATAGATAGAGGAACAATTGTTAGATTGTTCCAACCGTCATCTGTCTCTTGTACTAACACGCACTCGCCGCACGCTCGCCTAGAAAGGCAGGGTCCAATAGCTAATCCTGGATCATGCAAGCAAAAATAGGTGAGACAACAAACACACACACACACACACACACACACACACAAAGACCAAAGAGCCAAAGCTCAACCCCCGCAAGCACAAATAGGTGAGTACAGGAAGATAGTATGAGGCTAAAAGATGTTTAGGCAGATTGAATGAATGGTCCAACAAATGACTACTAAAGTTCAACCGGAGTACATGTAAGGTAATGAAACCAGGCGGAGGCAATAGGAGGCCAGACATAGGATACAAAATGGGAGATGAACTACTTTATGAAAAAACGGACAGAGAAAGATCTATCTTTTATCTTGAGGTAGTCTTGATGATTTCGAGGCTTAGCATCCCCGCGGCCCGGTCCTCGACCAGGCTTCCTTTTTGTTACACCCCCCCAGGAAGCAGCCCGTAGCAGCTGACTAACTCCCAGGTACCTATTTACTGCTAGGTAACAGGGGCATCAGAGTGAAAGAAACATTTTGCCCATTTGTCTCCGCCTCCACCGGGGATCGAACCCGGAACCTTAGGACTACGAATCCGAAGCGCTGTCCACCCGCCATTACCTGACAACTAGGAGTTGATATCACACCAAACCTGTCTCCTGAAGCCCACATAAAGAGAATTACATCTGAGGTGTACGCGAGGCTGGCTAACATCAGAACAGCCTTCAGGAACCTGTGTAAGGAATCGTTCAGAATCTTATACACCACATATGTAAGACCAATCCTGGAGTATGCGGCCCCAGCATGGAGCCCGTACCTTGTCAAGCACAAGACGAAGCTGGATTAGGTTCAAAGGTATGCCATTAGACTAACCCCAGAACTATGAGGTATGATTTACGAGGGAGGAAATGCTTCGTGAATCGCACCTCACGTTACTGAAAGACAGAAGCATTTCAGGAGACATGATCACCACATACAAAGTTCTCATGGGAATTGACAAGGTAGATAGATTATTTAACGAGGGTGTTACGGGCTATTCATGTCCGTGTCACCTCTTGTGTGGCTTAAAATCTTCATCAATCAACACGGGTAGGATACGAACAAGGGGACACATGTGGAAGCGGAGTACCCAAATGAGTCACAGGGACATTAGAAAGAACTTTTTCAGTGTCAGAGTAGTTAGTAAATGGAATGCATTAGGCAGTGATGTGGTGGAGGCTGACTCCATACAGTTTCAAATGATAGAGCCCAGTAGACTCAGGAACCTGTACACCAGTTAATTGACAGTTGAGAGGCGGGACCAAAGAGCCAGAGCTCAACCCCTCGCAAGCACAACTAGATGGGCATAACAAGGCGAGTAAGCGCGCGCGCGCGCACACGCACACACACACACACACACACACACACACACACACACACACACACACACACACACACACACACACACACACACACACACACACACACACACCTTGAAAAGCAGGTTATTATAGGAAAAAGGTCTGGAGTAATTGCATTAAACAATTTTGCAGCTAAAAACACAGGGTCCAAGAGCTAGAGCTTGATGCTGCAGGCACAGACAGGCGAGTACACACACTACTTAAACTCTGATGTCCTTGTTAAGGGATCAACCCGGCGATCCTTGGGTGTGTGCAGACCCTCTCCATCACCACACCACAGGACCTGTGTGTGTGTGTGTGTATACTCACCTAGTTGTGTTTGCGGGGGTTGAGCTCTGGCTCTTTGGTCCCGCCTCTCAACCGTCAATCAACTGGTGTACAGATAAACTGGTGTGTGTGTGTGTGTGTGTGTTCACCTATTTGTGCTTGCGGGAGTTGAGCTTTGGCTCTTTGGTCCCGCCTCTCAACTGTCAATCAACTGGTGTACAGGTTCCTGAGCCTACTGGGCTCTATCATTTAAAACTGTGTATGGAGTCAGCCTCCACCACATCACTGCCTAATGCATTCCATTTGTTAACTACTCTGACACTGAAACAAAAATTTTAAAATGTGTGGCTCATTTAGACACTCGGTTACCACCTGTGTCCCCTAGTGGGTGTTCCCCTTGTGTTAAATAAACTGGCTTTGTCTACCCTTGTAACACCACTATAAATATGAACTAATAACGTAACACTACTCATTTGTAACACCACCATACAGTACCCTTCTAAGGAAATGCTATACAGGATTAACAACGCTGCCACCATCTGCCTTGTCCATTAACTATATCCAGCAATGAGGCAAGAAACATTGCTTGACTTGGAGAGTCCTTTTTTTTCTTTAACTGTCAGTAATTACTCGGTTGGTAGCAAACTACATCCAGAAGCTAAGAGGATCCGAAAATTGACACAGACGGAAAGGTTAACACGAGTTTATTAAGAACAAATTATGAAATTCACCAACTATAAATCCCTACTTTTTCACTGGCAATACTGGCAATTGTTACGGGATCCAGACATGGAAACATATCAAAGATCACACACATTACCTTAAGACCACTCTCTGCCTCTCAGTCTGGTGGATTCACTCTGTCTCCTGAGGCTCGCCTGATGACCTGCGGCCCCACACTACCTCCGACACTCCAGCACTCTCCCTCCTAACTATCATACAGGGGTATATATGCAACTGAATCAGATGGGGGAACGTTTTACACTGTTGTGGGAAAGTCTGGTGTGGACCTGTTCCAGCTGATTCAGCCTACTCGGGAAAAAGTGTTTTGCACACCTTTAGGGAGCCGGTCGGCCGAGCGGACAGCACGCTGGACTTGTGATCCTGTGGTCCTGGGTTCGATCCCAGGCGCCGGCGAGAAACAATGGGCAGAGTTTCTTTCACCCTATGCCCCTGTTACCTAGCAGTAAAATAAGTACCTGGGTGTTAGTCAGCTGTCACGGGCTGCTTCCTGGGGGTGGAGGCCTGGTCGAGGACCGGGCCGCGGGGACACTAAAAAAGCCCCGAAATCATCTCAAGATAACACCTAAGTAGTTGGTCAGCACATCAGGGCGTCAGCTTCCCATGATGTGCAAAAAAGGACTCCAGATGTACCATTAGGTTGTTTGTCAAGACCATCAGGATTACTCATAAACAGGAACACGCTGTCTAGGGAGGAGCCAGAAAATATTTCAATTAACTCTAGCTGAATCTGAGGTCACAGGCTGACCTTACCAGGACGATCCCATGGTGAGTCATGGTTCCTCTGAGAATCTTGTATGTGGTGATCATGTCTTTAGCTCTTCTGTCTTCCAGCTGTGACACCGTAAAGGTGTTTTGTTGTGTTTTATTTAATATTTTACATACAACATGAGTTAGCCAGGCAAGGCATTTGAGAGGCGCCAGGCTGTCGGCCTGGAGTAATGAAATAACTCTCACCTCTAAGAGTGTTAAGCGACGACAAAGTGACCAGGGGTCAGGTCGTGTGAATTGACCTTGCTTCTGCTAAGCTGATAATTGCAGCCAGGTAGCCGGGTGTGTCCTTCAAACAAGCCGCTGTGTAAGGCATGGTAGATAGATAGCCTGAGGCTACCTACTTAGTAGGAGGAGCTAGCTAGCTCCAAGTATTCCCCATCAATACTCAGGGAACTGGACATTCGAGAGGACAGCATAGGATCAGCAGACAGCAGCCGAGACAGACTGTCGGCTGGTCAGGGGGACTGTCATCTGTAGACACCCCCCCCCCCCCCTCTCTGTTCTACTTAGGCTCGGTCCTTGGTGAGTTGAACGTTAAGGTGACTTATTTCGTGTTTTCCAAACTTAAGGTGTTGTGTGATTATCAGAGGTAGACAGCCGTAGTGTCCTCAAGGTCTTGTGTGGTGGCTCACATTGTAATTAATCTGGACATAGCGAACATTACGTTAAATTGCTTGAATTGTGATACACATGTTAAATATATATTTAACTTGTTGTTTAAATTGTCTTTGTGTTCCCTAGATCTTTGATTTTATGATATTGCAAACTAGTGTAGAGCACTCTGAGTTCACGGTGTTAAAGAGTATTAGTACATGCTTACAGCAGATTATATATGATAAAAGATACATTTGATAACAGCCTAGAGTACAGACAAGTTCCATTCCTTGTCTTGTATGTACTGAACTAGAATGGATGGTGGCAGCTCTTTCTACTTCTACCTGTCTACCTTTCTACCCTCTACTTTTACTCATCTCCGTGTTCTCAGTCTCTCCCTCCGCTTCTTGTCAAACTTTCCCTTTCACCCGACCACTCCTGGCTACCCCTTTCCCCCTGACTCCATTCCTTACTCCCCCACCTCCCTCCCTCCTGCTATACCTCCCTCCCTCCTGCTATACCTCCCTCACCCCAAACACTCACACATTTGTCATTATTCATTTTTTTTCGGTTCCCTTAGAAGTTCGTGGCAGTGAAATGTTCTAGAGTTCTCTAGAGTCGCTGATCAGGTACAATGCTTTGTGGGTGTAGCACCTAGGTTGATACCTGGTTGATGGGATTCTAGGTGCTATGGGAGTCGGCGGCTGAGCGAACAGAACACTGGACGCGTGATCCTGTGGTCCCGGATTCGATCCCGGGCGCCGGCGAGAAACAATGGGTAGAGTTTCTTTCACCCGGATGCTCCTGTAACCCAGCAGTAAATAGGTACCTGGGAGTTAGTCAGCTGTCACGGGCTGCTTCCTGGGGGTGGAGGCCTGGTCGAGGACCGGGCCGCGGGGACACTAAAAACAAAAAGCCCCGAAATCATCTCAAGATAACCTGAAGATAGGTAATCAAATAGCGAGGTGACAAGGTGTTGAACTAGTGAGGTTGCAGTAGGAACTCTGGGGGAACTCTGGGGGAACTCTGGGGGAACTCTAGAAATGGTTAACTAAGGGCGGGATAATGGACTAAGAGCCGTTCCATCTTCCTCCATTACACAGTGACGTGAGGTTTAATTCCCTTAGTCTCTCCTCATAGCTCATACCCTTCAGTTCAGGCACTAGTCTGGTGGCAAACCTCTGAACCTTCTCCAGTTTAGTCTAATGCTTGACGAGATATGAACTCCATGCTGGAGCTGCATACTCCAGGATTGGTCTGACATTCGTGGGATACTAGGATCTGAATGATTCCTCACACAAGTTTCTTATTTTGACCAACCTGGCATATGCTGCTGATGTTATCCTTTTGATGTGGGCTTCAAGGGACAGATCTGGTGTGATATCAACCCCCAGGTCTTTCTCTGATTCTAGAAGAATTTCATCTCCCAAATGGTATCTTGCATCTGGCTTTCTGCTCCTTACACTTATCTTCATTACATTACATTTGTTCGGGTTAAACTCTAACAACCATTTGTTGGACCATTCCTTCAGTTTGTCTAAGTCTTCTTGAAGCCTCATGCTGTCCTCTGTCTTAATCCTTCCCATAATTTGAGCATCGTCAGCAAAGATTGAGAGGAATGAGTCTATACCCTCTGGGAGATCATTTACATATATCAGAAACAGGATAGGTCCAAGTACAGAGCCCTGTGGGACTACACTGGTGACTTCACGCCAATCTGAGGTCTCACCCCTCACAGTAACTCTCTGCTTCCTAATGCTTAGGTATTCCCTTAGCCACTGGAGCACCCTACCAGTTACTCTTTCCTGTTTCTCCAGCTGATGTACTAGCCTTTAATGGGGTACTGTGTCAAAGGCTTTCAGACAGTACAAGAAAATATAGTCTGCCCACCCTTCTTGCTTAATCTTTGTCACCTGGTCATTCTATTAAGCCAGTAAGGCAAGATTTACCCTCCCTGAACCCATGCTGATGGGTTGTCACGAAGTCTCTTCTCTCCAGATGTGTTTCTAGGTTTTTTCTCGCGATCTTCTCCATCACCTTGCATGGTATTCAAGTTAAGGACACTGGCCTGTAGTTCAGTGCTTCTTCTCTGTCACCCTTTTTGTATATTGGTATTACATTAGCCGTCTTCCATATTTCTGGTGGGTCTCCAGTGACCTACTATACAACATGTAGAGTGGCAAGCAAAGAACTTCTGCACACTCCGCACCCATTGTGAGATTCTGTTCTGACTAACAGCCTTTCTCACGTCCAGATTCAACAGATTTCTTCTTCTGGTAATCTCGAACACCTCCAAGGCTGCCTGGTTTACTGCCACCTCTTCTAGCTCAGGGACTTCACCTCGTTTTATTGAGAAGACCTCCTGGAATTTCTTGTTGAAATCTTCACATATCTCTCTTTCTCTGTGTACCTGTCCTCACCCGTTCTAAGTTTCATCACCTGTTCTTTCACTGTTGTTTTCCTCCTGATGTGGCTGTGGAGCCGTTTTGGTTCGGTCTTGGCTTTATTTGCTATATAATTTTCATACTGTGTCTGCTTCTCTTCTCACACTAACATACTCATTCCTGGTTCTCTGGTATATACTGTATCTCTGCTTTCTGTTATTTCGGAAGTTCCTCCACGCCCTTTAGGTCAGCTCCTTTGCTTTCATACATGTCCTATTAAACCACGGATTATTCTTTTGCTTCTCGGTGTTTTCCTTTTGGGCCGGGATAAACCTCTATACTGCCTCCTGACACTTTTGGGTGACAGTCCATGTCGTGTACAGTCTTAGTTCAGAGTTCTGTGTCCCATGGTATATCATTTAGGAATTTTCTCATCTCATAATTTCCCTTTCGATATGCCAGACCTTTGTTTTCTAGTTCTTTTTTTTATGGAGATTAATGCTAGCTCTACCAAATATTCAAATATCAATACACTGTGATCACTTATTTCCAAGGGGGGGCTTCCAACTTGGCTTCCCTTATATCCGACTCATTTAGGGTAAATATTAGATCAAGCAAAGCTGGTTCATCCTCTCCTCTCATTCTTGTCGGTCCCTTGATGTGTCGACTTAGAAAGTTTCTTGTTGCCACGTCCAGCAGCTTGGCTCTCCACGTGTCTGGTCCTCTGTGTGGGTGTTGGTGCTTTCAATCTATCTCCCAATGTGTGTGTGCGTGTGTGTGTGTGTGTGTGTGTGATCTATAGTAGCTGTGTTAGAGGAAATAGGTTGGTTGTCATCACATTAGAAAACTAAAGGGTGGAAATGCGGGGTCTAAGACATAAGAGCTTGATCTTGCAGGCACAAATAGGTGAATACATACTTACCCAAACCGCAGAATCCGCAGACGAAAGTAAGAGCCTGCAGACATGCTCAAAATACAACTGACAGCAGCATGGTAAAAAAAAAACAATAAAAACTCCCAATCATAGGTGACTTCAACCATGCAGAAACTGACTGGGATACACAAGCTAGCGGCAGTTACTAACATAAATTTCTTAACCCCAAATATTGATGAGGCCACAAGGAGATAAGGGCGGGAGATGTTCCAGCCAAACTCAAATCAGAGAGAACATTGAAATGGCTGAATATACAAGTGTCCACGAGGGACAGGCGGACACAGCCTCCCAGTCCGCGACAACCCTGCGGCCACGAAGCCCATTATAAAGAAAAAGGACGAAGGTACAATAACCCAGCATTCAGCTGCGGAAATAATTAAAAAGGTTTGAGATGTCCAATGGCACAGTAACTGTGATAGAGAATTAAAGAGAGAGAGAAAAAAGCAAGCAGGAACACAGCGGGAAGCCGAGGAGAGAGATGTACACTGATCCTCAATACCAAGGGACTAAATTAACCAAGACTTCAGCTCTGGGATCGATGTTGGGTGTCTGGCGACCAGCACAGGCGACCAGCACAGGCGACCAGCACAGGCGACCAGCACAGGCGACCAGCACAGGCGACCACTACAACACGGACACTGCCACAGAAATGATCTTCTCCAAACCTTTATCAATAAGCATTGAATTACATCACCAGATAATAGAACTCGATAATTAATGAAGTGTGTTTTTTTTTTTTAAAGAGAAGACCGGGGTAAATACTGGTTAGGAGACGGGGTGGTTAATTTATTTAAGAAGCAACCGGGTTATATAATATACGTGGGATTGTTTCAAGCGTAACCGAGAGAGTTATATGAGCGAACAATTCCTCAAAAGGGCAGATAGGCCTTCTACAATCTCATTGTTGTGTTCGAATGTTCGAACACAAGAGAAACATGATAAGATAGGAGTGCTTGCGGCAGTGTAGGCCGTGTAGGCCGCCGGGCACATTTGAACACGACTCTATATTAAATGTAAACAAAGCCGCGATCTGTAAGGAAGGATGCAGAGGTTTCGTAAGTGGTTGTGTCAATGCTTGACGAGGAGTCGTGTCCTTGTACAGTGTGACGACAGTTCAGCGACAACAGTGTAACACCATCCAAAACTGCCGCCAAGTTATATCTGTAAGAACCTGTTGGTGAATGACCAAACGTTTACACTAAATAAGAGAGGGGTCGTGGTGTGTATGGGGGGGGGGGTCGTGGTGTGTGTGTATGGGGGGGGTCGTGGTGTGTGTGTGTGTGGGGGGGTCGTAGTTAGTGTGTGTGGGGGGGGGGGGGTCGTAGTTAGTGTGTGTGTGTGGGGGGGGGGGTCGTGGTGTGTGTGTGGGGGGGGGTCGTGGTGTGTGTGTGGGGGGGGGGGTCGTGGTGTGTGTGTATGGGGGGGGTCGTGGTGTGTGTGTGTGTGGGGGGGTCGTAGTTAGTGTGTGTGGGGGGGGGGGGGTCGTAGTTAGTGTGTGTGTGTGGGGGGGGGGGTCGTGGTGTGTGTGTGGGGGGGGGTCGTGGTGTGTGTGTGGGGGGGGGGGTCGTGGTGTGTGTGTATGGGGGGGGGTCGTGGTTAGTGTGTGTGGGGGGGTCGTAGTGTGTGTGTGTGGGGGGGGGTCGTGGTGTGTGTGTGGGGGGGGGTTGTGGTTAGTGTGTGTGTGGGGGGGGAGGGGTCGTGGTTAGTGTGTGGGGGGGGAGGGGTCGTGGTTAGTGTGTGGGGGGGGGTCGTAGTGTGTGTGTGTGGGGGGGGGGTCGTGGTGTGTGTGTGGGGGGGGGTTGTGGTTAGTGTGTGTGTGGGGGGGGAGGGGTCGTGGTTAGTGTGTGGGGGGGGAGGGGTCGTGGTTAGTGTGTGGGGGGGGGTCGTAGTTAGTGTGTGTATAGGGGCGTCGTGGTTAGTGTGTGTGTGTGTGTGTGGGGGGGGGAGGGGTCGTGGTGTGTGTGTGTGTGTGGGGGGGAGGGGTCGTGGTGTGTGTGTGTGGGGGGGCGTCGTGGTTAGTGTGTGTGGGGGGGCGTCGTGGTTAGTGTGTGTGGGGGGGGAGGGGTCGTGGTTAGTGTGTGTGTGGGGGGGGGTCGTGGTTAGTGTGTGTGTGTGGGGGGGGGGCGTGGTCAGTGTGTGTGTGTGGGGGGGGGGCGTGGTCAGTGTGTGTGTGTGGGGGGGGGTCGTGGTCAGTGTGTGTGTGTGGGGGGAGGGGTCGTGGTGTGTGGGGGGGGCGTCGTGGTTAGTGTGTGTGTGTGGGGGGGGGAGGGGTCGTGGTTAGTGTGTGTGTGGGGGGGGAGGGGTCGTGGTTAGTGTGTGTGTGGGGGGGGGTCGTGGTCAGTGTGTGTGTGTGGAGGGGTCGTGGTCAGTGTGTGTGTGGGGGGGTCGTGGTCAGTGTGTGTGTGGGGGGGGGTCGTGGTCAGTGTGTGTGTGTGGGGGGGGGTCGTGGTCAGTGTGTGTGGGGGGGGGGAGGGGTCGTGGTCAGTGTGTGTGTGGGGGGGGAGGGGTCGTGGAAAGTGTGTAAAGGTCGTAGTGTGGTCGTGGTGGTCAGTGAGGGTCGACAGGTGGCAGCCTGGAAGGCAGCAATGTAGGGAAAGGAAGGCCTGTTCCCTCTTACCCCTCCCCACCCCCCCCCCCCTCCCCTTCACCCTCCACCCCCCCCTCCCCTTCACCCTCCACCTCCCAGCTGGGTGTATGGTATCTGGGCCGCCTCCCCCCCCTTTGTCCCACTTTGCATACATACACCCTCTTCTCACCTTCTTCTTCTCTCTCTCTCTCTCTTTTTCTCTCCCACATTCTGGGGAACCTCACTAGGACAAGAGCAAAAGCCAGCTAACATGTATTTAATATACAAAGAAAACATACATAATGTTCTATTTTATATGTAAAGTATTATCATACAACACTCTAAACTGCCACAACCCGGTAGCATTCCAATATCATATCCTGGCTTCACCAACTGTCCATATCAAGTGGCTGCATAACTCTTGGCTTACCACTTATTACACCCTCACTAAATGGGGCTGAAATCCTGTCACAACAATACTGTATCATCAACCCTAAAGTATATGAAACTCAGCTCGGGGCTGAAACACCAGAAACATCTACATAAGTTTCACCCACCAAAAGAAGAAATCAATCTCTCACTTTACACTGTTTTACATGCCAATAAGCATTCCCCTTATACTCTTATATATCTCTAGGGTCTCCAAAATATCAGAAAAGGCACTTCTGCAGTTCTCCCAATCTGCTGCACAACGAAGCCCTAATCCAACATCAGTGACGCTTCACCACTGATTCCAGAGACACGTGTAGCTCCTCTACACTGCCTGAAGTTAACATCCTCACTATGGAGTTCAGCATACACTTCTTCCCAGCCTCTAAGTTTCTCCAACTTCTTCTCTAACCTCGAAGTTTCTCCATGAACTCCTTCCCAAACAAACCTACAATGCAATTACCATGCCAATAAAAAAATTTCATAACAAAACATAATTAAATGTATTCACAGAAAATAAACTCCATCCGACATCCTTATGCCGGCACCATGGCTCCGCCGATGTGGGTCCTCCCCCATCCTGGGCAGGTCCACTTGGGAACATGTCCTGACACATCGCTGGGGGGGGGGGGCTTCCCCCTTCAGTCATCCACTGACCTCCATCGAAGGTGGATGTATCACCAATCCCTTTAGCATGTCCTCCCAACTTCTGCTACTTATTTTAGCTCACTTAATGTAATATCTATTCTTCATATACAAATGTTCACTATGATCGCTGGGCACACGATCACACTTCTGGCTAAATTAACTGATTAAACAGGCTTACCTCCAAAATCTGACGTGAGGATGCTCACTCACTGGAGCTCAAACATGGTGCTCACATAGGCCGCCCACAAAAATGATTCAGGACTGCTTCACAAAGCTTCTTCCAGTCCATGACTTGAGCTCATAACGTCGTCTGGCAGGCTCCACAACAGAAATGCCTGCTTGCTTCCTTCCTCTTGAAGGCACAACAATTAGTTTCACTAATGCGCGACCAACACTCACTTGCAAGTCGCCTCTAATTTACCAAAATCACAGAGAAATGGTGTAAATAAATGCTGAAATAAGTTGGATCAAATCTACACTGATGGGGTCATCTAACCCTGTCAAAGCAGGGCTGATGCAGCATACACTGTAATTAGGAATAATGCCTTGCAACGCGGAAATGAAGGAAAAGCCCTTATTGAGAACTATGCCTCTTCAACACAAGCAGAGCTAACTGCCATTGTTACGGCGTTAAGATTCCTTGAACGTAGCATTAACGGTGCAGTGATCTGCACTGATTTTAAAAAGCAGCACTACAAAGCCTTACTAAAAATCGGGTAGAAAATCTTGCGATAGTCGCTGAGATGAAGAGAGCTGTGAGAGTACTAACCAATCAGGGAAGAATCGTCAAATTTCTGTGGATCCCCTCCCAGGTTGGAATCTGTGGAAATGAACGAGCAGACATTAGAAATATGTGTAGAATAATAAACCCCACATTGTTTGAGGAAAACACTTTGTTAAATATAGATACTGTTCTTAAAAGATTCCCCCATTTTGCACCCGCAAGAAAACGTAAGATTTTAAAGGTTAACGAATGATAATCTTGTCTGATAAGCTGTTCATTTGAGACAGTTAAGCAAGTCCCAGCTGTGTCTGGGTGTAAGTGACAGGATGAACAACCCAGCGGGTTTTCTTCCTATTGGGGAGTATTGTACATGCTGCTATGGCGGTGTGTCCACTCACAAGATGAGTGACGCTACCCAGTACTGTCACTATGGCGGTGTGTCCACTCACAAGATGAGTGGCGCTGCCCAATACTGTCACTATGGCGGTGTGTCCACTCACAGGATGAGTGGCGCTGCCCAATAAACTCGCCCCTCGGGGCAAAATTAAAAAAAAATTAATGCGAGAACATTTAGGTGGTTTCACATGATCTTAATTTTCCAGGTGAAACAAAATTCTGCACATTATTATCTTTTTTTATATCTAATACATGTCAATGCTTGGATCAACATTCAAGCTTTTAAGTCTTATGTGTAGTGAGATAAAGCTGAAACGTTCAGGCTTAAAAAAAATAACGCGGGCGACGCTGTAAAGTCTAAAGCTGGTGACAACGGCGGTGACAACGGTGGTGGCAACGGTAAGTATCAGTGGTAAACACGTTCTCGTAACCCGTTCGTAAACAGGAGGTTGGGCGGCTGAGTTAACGAGCAATTGGTCATTGTTTTGATGATAGGCTGCGTTCGTGCGGCGGACCCGGTTGGGAAGCCTAAGCCAAGGTTGGTTGAGTGTTCGGGCTGATAGCCCTCATCACTCTCAGGGAGGGTGATGAAGTATATACTGTATACTTCAAGGTATAAAGTATATACTGTGTGCATTCTGCATATATACTGCACTAGCTTGCTCACCACACAGCAGGTGTACCTCAGCCCTGAACATACTCCAGGATTTAAGTCAACGCTCAGTGTATATACACAGTGGAATACACCTGTGTGTGTGTGTGTACTCGCCTAATTGTGCTTGCGGGGGTTGAGCTCTGGCTCTTTGGTCCCGCCTCTCAACCGTCAATCAACAAATGTACAGGTTCCTAAGCCTACTGGGCTCTATCATGTCTACATCTACGTGTGTGTGTGTGTGTGTGTGTGTGTGTGTGTATATATAAAATCTATCCATCCCTTACAGCGTTACTAATGCACTTCCAGTGCAGTTGCGCCCTTTCCTGCAGGGCGTGTGCAGGGCGGGGGGGGGGGAGAGATACGCTGTGCCCACATCTTATATTAAGCGCTCAGTGTTCCACTCGACACCACAACCTGAAAAGTAAGAAAGAAACCCCCATATTTTTTTTGCAGTGTGAACTGCCAGTTGGTTGACACGCGTCCCACCACAGTACAAAAAAAAAACACCCTGTGATTGGTCGAACCGCTCACTCCGCCTGTGCTGAGTGCACATTTAATTGGATGCCTACATGACATCAGTGCTCAAATGCTCAGCACTAGGGACGTGTATATTGTGCGTATAATGTATATCTCCAGGCTACGCTTGTCCGACCTGCACCCAAGCCCCAAAGACACAGTACACAAAGTATAAAAATTTATGATGTATGAATGAGATTGAGTGGTTATAAATAGGAGCTGCCTCGTACGGGCCAATAGGCCTTCTGCAATTACCTTTGTTCTAATGTTCTTATAAATAACTCCTTCTATTACTTTATATTCATCTACATTATTTTCTAGCATGTCCTCTGAATGCTCCCCCCCCCCTCCTTTGTGAGAATTAAGTTTGAAGATGTAACTGTATTTAATGCTCGTTTTGAGTGGTAATGGTGTTTAGTGAGTGCTGTAACGGGGGGGGGGGGGTCAGAGAGCGTGCGCTGCGTTCTTATACATGGTAGTCTTATGTATTATTCTCGTTAATCCTTGACTTGGGAATACATGCAGTCCTGTTTTGTTACATGTATTAACATTGGCGCCATCTGTGGAGACCTATCATGCTTATTGTGGTGTGTACTGGTTGGTTAGTGTGGGGTGTGTACTGGGTTGGTTAGGGCGTGGTGTGTACTGGGTTGGTTAGGGCGTGGTATGTACTGGGTTGGTTAGTGTGTGGTGTGTACTGGGTTATCTATTGTTTCTAACTTTCCGTGTGTGTGTGTGTGTGTGTGTGTGTGTGTGTGTGTGTGTGTACTCACCTATTTGTGCTTGCGGGGGTTGAGCTCTGGCTCTTTGGTCTCGCCTCTCAACCGTCAATCAACAGGGAAAGTGTGCGTGTTATTTCAGCATTTTATTATATATTCCTCTTATTTTAATTTTTTCATAATGTGTTCTGATGTGTTTTGTTTTCATTTCTGTTCATTCAGTGTTTGGGGTTTCCTACTGTGTGTGTGTGTGTGTGTGTGTGTGTGTGTGTGTGTGTGTGTGTGTGTGTGTGTTGATATATTATAATTTCTTTATACATATTATTTTATAAATAAAGAAAAACTTTTATAGATTATAAATTTACATTGATTAAGCACAATTATAGTTTACAAAGCTAGGATACGTCAGGTGGAGGCGTGTTGGTTCTGGTGGTAATGATTTGTATTTGCACGACGTAGGTGATATATTTAACAACCTGTCAAGCTAGGCTCGTGCAAGCGGCCGCCTACACCCAAGACTCGTTTACCTACATTTTATTCAGAAGTCAGAACTACCGCAACGGCTTCATTTGCAACTAACGCTATAACAATTATAACTAGAAATATAACTACTATCACGACTATTACCTCTATAACCACTTCTACGACTAAGGCCGAAGTAGAAGAATTTCTATAAAGTTTATCTGACGTTAGAGAGCAGACGCCAGAGGCTAGCCTCGCCCAGCTTTGCACAGGGAACCCCTGACGGTGAGTGACAAACAATGCCGGGTCGTGGTAACCATTGTTTCCATTAAAATGTGGTCAATTCCTAAGGCGCCTGCCCTGACCCAGTGTAAGGGGTCTGACAGTTGAGTGGACAGCGCTCGGGATTCGTATTCCTAAGGTTCCGGGATCCATCCCCGGTAGAGGGGGAAACAAATGGGCAGAGTTTCTTTCACCCTGATGTCCTTGTCCACCTAGCAGTAAATAGGTACCTGGGAGTTACAGTTGCTAAGGGCTGCTTCCTGTGGGGTGTGTAACAAAAAGGAAGCCTGGTCGAGGACCGGGCCGCGGGGACGCTAACGCCCCGAAATCATCTCAAGATAACCTCAAGAGAAGATAACCCCCTCTAGTGATCAGTGGAAAGTTAAATGGTTCAGTATATAGAATTTAATTTGATGCTATTCACAATAAACTTCAAGCAATTGAAAACTTCTCCTGGAAGATCAACAGCAAGAACCTCATACTACCAATTATAAATAACCCTAATCGCTGCACAGAGTAAAGGGTTTCAAATCTCCTTTGTATGGATACCGTCACACATGAATATAACCCATCATAATGAGACAGACATTGCAGGCAAATTAGCGTGTCACAAGGATGAAGTTGAATTAGATCTAGGTATCCCCATCTCTGCTGTCAAAACTGTATTGGTCCAAACACTCAGGTCTGATAGGAAAGAAATTACCGACTCCCAACGACCTGAAAGTACTAGTATAAAAAGCTATGATTTGTTCAGATCTGAAACCTATATCTATGGGCAGTGCGAAACGTCGACCAGACTGTGCGACACAGTGGTTGCCAGGATCAGGTTGGGTTACCGTTACCTGTGGCAGGTGGCTACAGGTGACGGATCTCCCAATCCTGAACACTCCAGGTGCACACTCTGTGAGCAGGAACTGCGGCATGATCTCCCGCACTACATCACCGAATGCCCAGTTATTAGACCATTCAGACCCGCCGGTATGAGGTACCTGGAGCCTTGCAATTACTTTATTAACTCTTGTGTTCATGATGATATCCTCATAATACACCCAGAGTCTGCCAGTGCAGACTACTGATCACATGGCCCTGTATGACTAACCATTCTGTGTGATGGGGACGTTTAGCATCACGTTGCTAGCTCTTGACACACACTGTGCTCTCCTTCATATAGTCTAGGGCAGTGGTCTTCAATCTTTTCTAATGTCGTCCACCCCTGTGGTGGTTAAGTATAAGCTGTCCAACCTCCACCCCGAAAAAGTCTCATTAAAAATCTCACGTTTTTAATATTTAAAATGTTTCATATCTCATTTCTATGACTATGTAAACAGAAAAAAGCAGTTTCTCTTATGTTTTATTTAGCTTTTACATATTCATCCATATATTTACACACCTCATCTCAAACTAAGAGGCTCAAAATACACAAGATAACATTAAGCGTGCCATTTAGACCCATTTTTCTTTCACCAAAGTAATACTGTACGGTATTAATAAATAAAACAAATAAATATCCTTAAAAAAAAATCAGTGGCTTGGCTGCTGTTGCACTTTGTCTGCTATTAGGTTGAATCGAGGTGTCAGACGATGTTCAAGTGCAACTCGCATCAGAGGATCCAAGTTCAGGATTGCCTTCCTTTTCTTTGTCTTCACCAAAACTAAACTAGAGAACCCTTGCTCACACAAATATAATGTTGCCTCTGTGCAAATATGGCTATTACCTGCTCAGCTAGATCCTTGTACTCTGGAATATCAAGAAGGGTAACCCAGGAATCCATGGGATGGCTAAATGTCTTGAAAACTTTTTTTTTTTTTGTGAATAATCCGCTCGAAACTCTAAAAGAACATCACAAAGATCAGTTGCTTCATCTGTGAAGGGATTAAGCATCCACATGTTGGAGGTCAGCTGGTCATTCTCACTGTCTGGGAAATAGAAGTCAAGGTTTTCTTGCTTTAAAGTAAGGTGTCTGATAACTAAAGTGTGACGCATGTACCTCCAGTGTCTGCTCTGTTGCCTGCATACCATGTTGCCAGCCACATTCTCTCATAAATGAGTCAAATAATTCAATCAGAAAAGCACCTTTTTTCTACATTGCTTTTCCATTTTTTCACCTTCAGTTTAAATGCATTTATTTTCCCTATACTTGTAAAAATATCCCCACCTTTGCCTTGCTGACTGATGTTTAGCTTGTTCAGATGATCGATGATTGAAGCCATGTAAGACAATTTTGCCGGCCAGAGCACAGCCTGACATATAACTGTCATGGGGTTGGCTTCCTCAGTAAAGAAAACAGAGCTGCTCTCTCAATGTAAACACTGGATTAAGAACCTCACCCCGAGATAACCACCGTACTTCAGTATGAAGGAGCAGTTTTGTGAAATTAGCTTCTATATCCTTACACAACTCACGAAACATTCTAATGATTTTTTTGCATGTGCACAAATATGATTAACCATTTTGACAACATCATCAAGTGGAAGTTCAGTCACTTTTCTCCTTAGCATTTCTAGTTTCACTCAGTCGTTTTGCCACTAACGCTTCCCTGTGAATCACTGTGAATTGCGATACAATTTGGTGAGACCGCTTGAATTTTCTTTACAACGCCATTAATTACACCGACCATAGCTTTTGCAGCACCAGTAGTAACAGACTTGCATTTTGACCAGTCACTGCCCTCTTCAATAATGAAATCATGAAGTTTCTGAAGTGTCGTGTGCTGTTGTTTCTACGGCCAGTTGGAGGCAGCACAATTAATATTCAACAATGGTTGTCTCTTCTAAGTCTGGAAACCGACAGTAAACAATCAGCTGTGCTTCTCCTCCCATGTCTGTGGTCTCATCCAGTTGAATGCCAAACGAAGCGGTTAGACGCAATTTTTTAACAAGCTGTTCCTTCAGGTCATCTGCTAACATCACACCCGACGACTTATTGTAGTATCAGACAACGGAATCTGCTTCACTTTCTTCACTGCATCTTTCCCTGCATGTATAAGGTCAGCTGCTACTTCAAGACTCGGCAGTACAACATTTTCAAGTTCAGTGAATGGCTTTTTTTTCTGAAAAACGATGTGTGTCATCTTAGGAGAAGCAAGAGTAAGAGCTCTCATGTCGGAGAGCTTAATTTGACTTTTAAAGGTCGACTCACCTAGTTGTGTTTGCGGGGGTTGAGCTTTGCTCTTTCGGCCCGCCTCTCAACTGTCAATCAAGTGTTTACTAACAACTTTTTTTTCCCCCATACCACACACACACCTACACACCCCAGGAAGCTCCCGTAACAGCTGACTAACTCCCAGGCAACTATTTACTGCTAGGTCACAGGGGCATTCAGGGTGAAAGAAACTTTGCCCATTTGTTTCTGCCTGGTGCGGGAATCGAACCCGCACCACAGAATTAAGAGTCCTGCGCGCTATCCACCAGGCTACCAGGCCCTGTACCTTCGACTGTTGCTTTAAGTATGCTTTCAAAGTTTCTTCAAAAAATTGCATTGATTTGTTTTGGAGTACAGGGTGTTTCGTCTTTAAATGCCGTGTAAGTTTTGAAGAAACATTTTCACTGCTGTTTGAGGCATTACAGAAGAAGCACTTGCCTGGTGGGAAGGGACTTGAAGCTTCATGTACTGGCCGGAAGAATCCAAATTCAATGTGCTCATCATTACACTGTTTTCGTCACTTTTTATGTGATGAAGATGCATCCTTTTCGGAAGCCTCATTTTCCTCTGTGAAGTCCTGTGATGCAGCTCCATTTTGATTTGAAACATCATCTTTTCTTGTTGCATCAACAAGTCTGCACCAGATTTTAGAGACTCAGGATTGCTATCTATCTTTTTGAAGTACTTATATATTGACATGACCTGCAAAAGTTGAGCAATAATGTTGAAATCTGGAAAATAAATAAGGATGAGTTAGCTTTTTTTGTTATAATAACGCATATTAATTCAAATATAAAATCTGGAACCAAACTAATCAAAATGGGAACGACACAATACTAAGACAAAATAACTAATCAGAATTAATGTGGAAATAATATTTGATTTAAATATAATTTTGAAATATAATAACAGAACCAATTAGTTCCTCTAAGACTGGATTAAAGGCAAGTTGTAATAATAATAATAATAATAATATCGACGAGAATCTTACTTGAGAATGGTCCAGGACGGACCGAAACGTCGTCGTCCCTTCACCTTCTAGTGTGTGGTCTGGTCAACATAATTAGTAGCATTACACACAGGAGTCACTAAAGGCGCAGTCTCACTGTCCAACGTGAAGTGAACAAGTACAGTTACACTGCAGTAATAACTGATATACCAGTCACCACTCCCAGAGTCCACAGTTGACAGTCTTGCCAATTCAGCCAATTGAGAGCGGGAACTCAGCCGCGTGATTCGTGACAACCAATGGCGAGACGGTCCATCGCGTGGCTGTACTATCGGGGTCTTGCGAGGTGGCAACCTCGATGTTACAATAGGTAAATATGTATTTGTAGTATGTATTTTAAGAATTATAGGAGTCTCTCTCGCTTGTATGTTATACAGACGCGTGCAGGTGAGGGTCTCGTCCACCCAGTAGTTCACCCCTAGACAGCTGTCCACCCCTCACTTAATCTCGTCCACTATATGGTTGACTGTCCACCAAGGTTGAAGAAAAAGAGTACCGCTCCTGTGCCAGGAAGTCCACTACGGGCTCACCATAGCCCGTGCTACTTGCCCCGCGCCTGTGCCAGGTAAGTTACGGGCTCACCATAGCCCGTGCTACTTAGAACTTGTTCCGAGTAGCTGAATCTATAACAACAACCACCAGGTTGAATATCACTGGTCTAGGGCAGCTGCACAAATGCAGATGTACTTAAATGTGTTAATACAAAAAAATAGCCTTTTTCCATCAAATATTAAAGATCCCACGATCTTTGACAAAATCAAATGCATTGGGTGAAAAGAAACAAATCCAACCAATTTTGTCCAGGGAATCAAACCCGGGATCCCGGACTATGAATGGAAAACGAAGCCACCTGTGCTACAGGACCCCTCATGGCCATGCGGGACTGTGTAAATAAGGATGGAAGTGAAGGGAACTTTAACCAGCAGCTGATATAAACCAACTTTATCCTCGGCTGCAAAAGTAGGTGTAATAGGTGACAAGGTCAGGAGCCATTGCATTAGACGACATTCGGCGACCAAGAACTGAAGCACGATCCTGTAAGCACAAATAGGTAAGTGGATAGATGGATTGAAGGTAGGCTTAACCAATTAGCTGCGAGGTGGTAACACTGCTTGGCATGTTAGGCCTTGCTACTTTTTTTTTAAGGGAAATTCCTGCGCGGGCCCTAAGCCTCTGGCTGGCCCACTAAGTGTTGCTTGTTTCTGTTATACTTGGGCGGAGTATGAGTATTTATGACTCGTATGGTCGCTGCTGGGCTGCTGTCCCTCTCCCTCTCTCTCTGGCCCAGGTCTTTGGGAATTTGATTTTCATTGGAAATTTGTTTAAGTATTCTGTTTGTCACTGCTAATGAAACACCCATATCAATTTCTACCACTGGTTTTCTACAGGCTGACTTTGCAAGCATATCAACAGTGTCATGCCTTGAGATGCCAACATGTGATGGTATCCATAGGAATTAAATTTCAAATCTGTTTTCTTTAGCAGCTAAAACATTCATTCGAATATCACTGACTATTTTCTGGGTGTCACTACTATGTGCGTTCAATGCCAGGAGTGCACTCTGCGAGTCACAGTATATAAGTCCACTGCCTTTGTCTTTTAAAAATTCAGTGGCAAGGTATATGCCTGTAAGTTCGGTTCGAGTTGTACTTGAACTAATAGATGATTAGATATGAATAAGAAAAAGGACGGAACAGATGTTTGAAGGAGGGTAATAGTTTGAACTAGGGGAATAGAGTTTTGGAGGTGAAGGAACAGCGGTTTGAAGGTGAAGGTAGAGGGACTAGAGGTATGGAGAGAGAGAGAGAGAGAGAGATCCTACTCCCTTACATGAATATCTTGTTACATTGTAGGAAGAGTAGGGAGTGCTGGAAGTACTGGAGGTGGAGGAATTAGAGATGGTGGTGATGATGGTGGAGGTAGTGATGGAGGAGGTAGTGATGGTGGAGGTGGATGGGGTGCCCAACAGGCTCGGCCAGTAATGCATGCGCTGCCCCGCGGCAAAAACTCTACTGCCAGAATTTGCTGCTGAAATCAATATGACAAGGCTTAGTGTAGACTGTGAAGGTTGGTGCACCCTGCTGTCTTCCTGACGGTGTGTGTGTATACCCACCCCTGTCTGTCTGTCTGTCTCTCTGTCTCTTTTTTTTTCTCTCTCTCTCTGTCTCTGTCTGTCTCTCTCTGTCTCTCTCTGTCTCTCTCTGTCTCTCTCTGTCTCTCTCTGTCTCTCTCTGTCTCTCTCTCTGTCTCTCTCTCTGTCTCTCTCTCTGTCTCTCTCTCTGTCTCTCTCTCTGTCTCTCTCTGTCTCTCTCTCTGTCTCTCTCTCTGTCTCTCTCTCTGTCTCTCTCTCTGTCTCTCTCTGTCTCTCTTTCTGTCTTTCTCTTTCTCTCCGTCTCTTTTTCTGTCTCTTTTTCTGTCTCTTTTTCTCTCTTTTTCTCTCTTTTTCTGTCTTTTTCTCTCTTTTTATCTCTCTCTCTGTCTCTCTGTCTCTGTCTGTCTCTGTCTGTCTCTGTCTGTCTCTCTGTCTCTGTCTGTCTCTCTGTCTCTCTGTCTCTGTCTTTCTCTCTCCCTCACTGAATACTCAGTAGTTTAAAATTGTGTTCCTATTATTCTCAACACACGTGGCCAGGGGGGGGAGGGGGTGTCCCCTACTGCACAAGACGTGTCCCCCCCACCATGCTCCAGCACCAGGCGTGTCCCCCCCCACCATGCTCCAGCACCAGGCGTGTCCCCCCCCACCATGCTCCAGCACCAGGCGTGTCCCCCCCACCATGCTCCAGCACCAGGCGTGGTCCCCCCCACCATGCTCCAGCACCAGGCGTGGTCCCCCCCACCATGCTCCAGCACCAGGCGTGTCCCCCCCCCCACCATGCTCGAGCACCAGGCGTGTCCCCCCCCCACCATGCTCGAGCACCAGGCGTGTCCCCCCCCCCACCATGCTCCAGCACCAGGCGTGTCCCCCCCCACCATGCTCCAGCACCAGGCGTGTCCCCCCCCCACCATGCTCCAGCACCAGGCGTGTCCCCCCCCCACCATGCTCCAGCACCAGGCGTGTCCCCCCCCCACCATGCTCCAGCACCAGGCGTGCCCCCCCCCACCATGCTCCAGCACCAGGCGTGTCCCCCCCCCCACCATGCTCCAGCACCAGGCGTGTCCCCCCCCCCACCATGCTCCAGCACCAGGCGTGTCCCCCCCCCCACCATGCTCCAGCACCAGGCGTGTCCCCCCCCCCACCATGCTCCAGCACCAGGCGTGTCCCCCCCCCCACCATGCTCCAGCACCAGGCGTGTCCCCCCCCCACCATGCTCCAGCACCAGGCGTGTCCCCCCCCACCATGCTCCAGCACCAGGCGTGCCCCCCCCCACCATGCTCCAGCACCAGGCGTGTCCCCCCCCCCCACCATGCTCCAGCACCAGGCGTGTCCCCCCCCCCCACCATGCTCCAGCACCAGGCGTGTCCCCCCCCCCACCATGCTCCAGCACCAGGCGTGTCCCCCCCCCCACCATGCTCCAGCACCAGGCGTGTCCCCCCCCCCACCATGCTCCAGCACCAGGCGTGTCCCCCCACCATGCTCCAGCACCACGCGTGTCTCCCCACCATGCTCCAGCACCAGGCGTGTCCCCCCACCATGCTCCAGCACCAGGCGTGTCCCCCCACCATGCTCCAGCACCACACGCTGGTCTGAAATGCGTTTCTGGCAGTGTTGGTCCACAAATGTTTAGTGCAGGAGCTAATAGTCTATGATAAGTTTGACCTTGATGTCTTGGGTTAAATATGATCGTATGACCATTTTTAAACTTATGTTTGGATTACTTTGGTAAGCCTGTGTCTTGAGACAATGTTGGTACGCCTGTGTCTTGAGACAATGTTGGTACGCCTGTGTCTTGAGACAATGTTGGTACGCCTGTGTCGTGAGATAATGTTGGTACGCCTGTGTCGTGAGATAATGTTGGTAAGCCTGTGTCTTGAGACAATGTTGGTACGCCTGTGTCGTGAGATAATGTTGGTACGCCTGTGTCGAGAGATAATGTTGGTACGCCTGTGTCGTGAGATAATGTTGGTACGCCTGTGTCGTGAGATAATGTTGGTACGCCTGTGTCAGACAATGTTGGTACGCCTGTGTCGTGAGATAATGTTGGTAAGCCTGTGTCTTGAGATAATGTTGGTACGCCTGTGTCGTGAGAGAATGTTGGTACGCCTGTGTCGTGAGAGAATGTTGGTACGCCTGTGTCGTGAGATAATGTTGGTAAGCCTGTGTTGGGTTTATATGAATTGAATGTGAAATATTTCAGCTTATGACCCCAGGTAGCCTGAAGAACAAGTCTACCTGTCTCAGTTATTCCACCTACCAGACCTAATTGAGAAGTCAGAGGAATGATATATATATATAATATATAAAATATATATATAAAATAACATGTAAATAATTGACATGGAGTGAGATGTCGACACTTTGCTGACATGACGTGAGGCTCACGAGGGCGTCTTGACATTACTTGAGCAACAGAAGTCGTGGGAGAGTGTTGTACTGTGTTGAGCTCCCGGCAGAGGAGGAAACCCCTAACTGTGTACTCCTTCAAGAGGAGGGAATCATGCAGGCGTTTATGTGTGAAGTCTGTGGACGACTTAATGTACTCAAGTCAAGAGCAGAAGAGCTGGAAGGCCGTTGTAAAGAAACTTTGGTGGAGGTCCTTGAGGCCAACCTCTGGGAGCCGCGCCCTCTGAGCGCCCTCGTGATATAGATTGTGCGGTTTGTTTGGGGAGGAGTTGATGGAAGAACTTAGAGGCCAGGGAAGGAGTTAATGAAGAAACTTCGAGGCTGGAGGAATGTGTGCTGAACTCTGTGGTAGAGCAGAACGCCATAGTGAGGAGTTGACTTCAAGCAGTGTAAAGGAGCAGTGAAGAGGAGTTTCATGTGTGTCTGTGGATTCGGTGGTGGAGCATCACTGACGTTAGAGGAGGACTTCATTGTGCAGCAGCTTGGGAGCACCGCAGAAGTGCCTTGTTGAATATTTTGGAGACCCTAGAGATGTACATGGTAGTGAGCCTCTTAGAGCAGATCAGAGGTTCATGGTGATCACACATAATGTATAAGGGGAGTACTTGAATGGTTATCGACGTGTAAGACACAGTGTAAGGTGAGAGATTAATTTCTTCTTGTGTTGGGGAATATTTATACAGATGTTTCTGGTGTTTCAGCCCCGAGCTGAGCTTTATATACTTTTAGGGCCGAGTGAATAATATTGTTGTGACGAGATTTCAATCCTATTTAGTGAGGGAGTAGTAAGTGGTAAGCCAAGAGTTGAGCAGCCACTTGGTATGGACGGTTGGTGAAGCCAGGATAGGATATTGGATTGCTACCGGGTCGAAGCAGCTCAGTGTTGTATAATAATAATTTATTTTTTTGTATCATTGTATGTGTTTTTTCGTTTAATAAATGTGTATTGCTAGTTGGCTTTTGCTCTTGTCCTCGTGAGGCTTCCCAGTGGGCAGGAGGGAGGGAGGGAGAAAGGATCACGGCTGCGAACAAGGTGGCAGAGAATACTAATTCACAAAAACGGGATTTAGGAGTTCATTTCTAACAAGGAGAGAGTGGGGAGTCACGGCGGCTCAAGTAGGGTGTGTGCACGAGACAATGAGGCCAGTGTTGGAGCCTCACCCCTAAATATGTGATGCTGAACCCCTCTCCAATATAAAGCGGCTTACTGGGTGATCTGAGTAAATTTCAAGCACTCCCGTGTCCACTGTTGGTCGACTGACGGTAGCGGGAGTGTGGCTGCCGAGGTCTGTTGTTTGTTCCGGCAGGGAGTGGTTGGGGGGGAAGCTGTCTGCCTGTACGGCAGTAACAGTCTGCTGCAACAGCCAGAGCTCTCTTTGGAGGTATAAGTTCCAGAAGCCCCCCCCCCCCCCCTTCAGGCCAGAACACTTATTACATTGCTGGTGGCAGTTTTAAGAACCTAAATATTAAATGTTTGATTTAGGAGTGTTAGATTGGAGATTAACTAAAACAAACAGAAATGCTGTTGTGCTTGTTTATAATGTTCTCTATACATTAGAGGTCAATACCCCCCCCCCTCCCCCCTTCATACATCCCCCTAGTGGCAACTTCTGGAACTTCCTAGTTTTCTCGCTTCAATTTCAATTAATGATTTTTAGAGGAACTTCGTATTGTTTATAATAAGTAGTTTCCTAATAGTACGGCTGTACTCAAATGGACAGTCGTAGATCATTTTGATTACAAGTAAACTGAAAAACATGTATTATAGAATTGTATTATGATTGGAGACATGGTTTCGAATTGTCGAGAACAGGCAGCTTGCAGCCCGTCCTCCAAACAAAGATCCAAAAGTGATTCCATGCACCCGCCAAACCCCCTGTTTATGAATGAAAAGTGGTTTACACATGACTCACAACTGCTGATGTTCGAACATATCCGGAACAAGTGTTTCACTGGCGAATTTTGTTCGAATCACAACGCTATAAATGCTTCACCCACGTACTACAAATACAAATAATCGCCAACAGAACCTAAACACCTAACCTAACCTATGACTATATATGCACAATATGCTATTATAATATTAATTTATACTTGAGAAAATTCCCGTTTTGAATGAACAGCATATTAAAATTTATGAATGCGTCTGTGGGGTCGACCGCTGGATGGAATGGACTTGAGTCGAGGACGGGTTGCAGCTTGTTATGGTGGTCACCTCAGGTCGTCTCGGCCGCTGATGACCCTCACCCAAGATGCTACCCACAACAGTTGCCTGGCTCTCGGGTCCTTGTTTACTACTGGGTGAATATGGACCAAGGGTACCCAACCAAACGATTCGCTCTGTCCGGCAATCGAATCAGAGTTCATTCGTTGGTGTACCTACTGCACTTAAACAAGTTATCTTGAGATGATTTCGGGGCTTTTTTTTTTTTAGTGTCCCCGCGGCCCGGTTCCTCGACCAGGCCTCCACCACCAGGAAGCAGCCCGTGACAGCTGACTAACACCCAGGTACCTATTTTACTGCTAGGTAACAGGGGGCATAGGGTGAAAGAAACTCTGCCCTCTGCCCATTGTTTCTCGCCGGCGCCCGGGATCGAACCCGGGACCGAACCCGGGTCCACAGGATCACAAGTCGAGTGTTCTGTCCACTCGGCCGACCGGCTCCATTACTCAAATAGACATTCTATTGAACAATTATACAATGTACCAATTATATAATTATATAATGGTACTGTACCAATTATATAATGGTACAGTGGCCCGTAGTATGGAAAATCCAAGGGATTTAGCACACATGGAGCGACAAAGTCACCAACATCATTAACAGGAGCCATGTATGCCTTCCCCAATGTCCAGCAGAGAGAGAGCCACGTTTTTCTAATGCCCCATAATTCTGTTGACTCCCCTGGTCGTCAATTTATGCATATAAGCAAATCGTGCTCCACAATCTTTACAGAATTCTATGGCAAGGGAACACAAATCAGACAGGCACAGAAGGGCTGTCCGGAAAAGTGAAACAGGATAAAAAAGGAATACCTAAGCAACAGAAGACAGAGTGTCGTGTCAAGAAGAGTCGTCAAAGTGGGACGACCTTACCATTTGGGTCTCGGTGTTCACTACTGTTGTCTGTCCTCCTCCTGACTCGCGTAATTGATCTCCTTCACGGAACACACATTTCTTCCTATAATTTTGTTAACCTTTGTGTTACTAGCAGGATAAATGCTGACGAAAACTGCAACAAACAGGGTGACTTATGGAGACTGCAACAAACAAGGAAGACTAGGGGGAAAGCTGCCACAAACAACAGGAAAACTTTAACAAACCTGCAAGAATGGTTTAAGTCTTAGGATTGGTCTTACATAAGTGGTATACAGGGTCCTGAACAATTCCTTACACCCATCCTTAAACATTCCTTGTGTGTGTGTGTGTGTGTGTACTCACCTAATTGTACTCACCTAATTGTGCTTGCGGGGGTTGAGCTCTGGCTCTTTGACGGTTGAGAGGCGGGACCAATCAACTGGTGTACAGATTCCTGAGCCTACTGGGCTCTATCATATCTACATTTGACACTGTGTATGGAGTCAGCCTCCACCACATCACTGCTTAATGCATTCCATTTACTAACTACTATGACACTGAAAAAGTTCTTTCTAATGTCTCTGTGGCTCATTTGGGTACTCAGCTTCCACCTGTGTCCCCTTGTTCGCGTCCCTCCAGTGTTGAATAGTTCATCCTTGTTTACCCGGTCGATTCCCCTGAGGATTTTGTAGGTTGTGGTCATGTCCCCCCTTACTCTTCTGTCTTCCAGTGTCGTAAGGTGCATTTCCCGCAGCCTTTCCTCATAACTCGTGCCTCTTAGTTCTGGGACTAGTCTAGTAGCATACCTTTGGACTTTTTCCAGCTTCGTCTTGTGCTTGACAAGGTACGGGCTCCATGCTGGGGCCGCATACTCCAGGATTGGTCTTACATATGTTGTGCACAAGATTCTGAATGATTCCTTACACAGGTTCCTGAACGCCGTTCTGATGTTAGCCAGCCTCGCATATGCCGCAGACGTTATTCTCTTTATGTGGGCTTCAGGAGACAGGTTTGGTGTGATATCAACTCCTAGATCTTTCTCTGTCTGTTTCATTAAGTACTTCATCTCCTATTCTGTATCCTGTGCCTGGCCTCCTGTTTCCACTGCCTAGTTTCATTACTTTGCATTTACTCGGGTTGAACTTCAACAGCCATTTGTTTGACCATTCACTAAGTCTATCTAGGTCATCTTGTAGCCTCCTACTATCATCCTCTGTTTCAATCCTCCTCATAATTTTTGCATCGTCGGCAAACATCGAGAGGAACGAATCTATACCCTCTGGGACATCATTTACATATACCAGAAACAGTATAGGTCCAAGGACTGACCCCTGCGGGACTCCACTTGTAACGTCTCGCCAATCTGAGACCTCACTCCTCACACAGACTCGTTGTCTCCTGTTGCTTAGGTACTCCTCTATCCACCGGAGTACCTTCCCTTTCACTCCAGCCTGCATCTCCAACTTTCGCACTAGCCTCTTGTGTGGCACTGTATCAAAGGCTTTCTGACAGACCAAAAATATGCAGTCTGCCCACCCTTCTCTTTCTTGCCTTATTTTTGTTGCCTGGTCGTAGAATTCAAGTAACCCTGTGAGGCAGGACCTGCCATCCCTGAACCCATGTTGGTGCTGTGTTACAAAGTTCCTTTGCTCCAGATGCTCCACTAGTTTTTTTTCGCACAATCTTCTCCATCAGCTTGCATGGTATGCAGGTTAGGGACACTGGCCTGTAGTTCAGTGCCTCCTGTCTATCCCCTGTGTGTGTGTGTGTGTGTGTGCGTGTGCGTGTGCGTGTGTGTGCGCGCGCGTGTGTGTGCCAGTGAGGGGCAATGATATCGGTTGACTTAGTGTTCTCCACCTCAGTAACAAGATCATCATCAGACTACAACAACAAACCACAAGTGTGGAACACGATCGAGGTACAAGAGAAGCCAATACCAGAAATCCTGCGCCAAGACAAGCGGCCCCCGCTCCCAAAGTTGGGGTCCCAAGAGCTTGGCTCTACCCGAGGGAAACCAAGCCCCATAATATACATTACCAATATTAAATACAGGCCCAACCCTACACACACACACACACACACACACACACACACACACACACACACACACACACACACACACAGAGTGTGTGTGACTGTTGCAGTGATTATTCACATACGTGAACTGCTTTACAGGCACTTGGAGCTCCCTGCAAAACAGAGCAAGCTTAACTACCTGATAGATAAGTGGTGATAGGTAAATACCCACATACATTGTGTCAGCAAGGCGGACAGTCCGCATAATTACTCAAACTATATTCCCAATTTGTAAACTTTTTCCTTGATCTGTACCTTTCCATCCTCTTTACTCCCCACAACAAAAAATAGGAAGGGAACTATTAAGGGAAAGCGCCAAGCCATTAGACTATTGAGCACTTTCAAGGGGTCAGGATAAGGATTAGGGACGGGGAGGAGGGGAGGGTGAGGGCCCGACCACTTGACGGTCGGGGATTGAACGCCGACCTGTATGGAGCGAGAACGTCGCTCCAGCCCAAGTGGTTGGATAACAAATACGAACAATAATTCAATTACTATAGGGAATAAGTATTTCATTACACAGCGCCTCTTGAGTACAGGTCAACTGTGCCAGCAATCATATTACACACAGAATACAACATTTCACAGTTCAGTGAAGTGTCCAGTCAGTCAGTCAGTAAAGGACATTAAAACAATATGTTAAAGCCAGTTTATGCTTTTCATTTAGCAATGTTTACGCTTGGTGTATCACACCAGAGGTGCTGGGAGTGGTGTAGGCAGCGCCTGTGTCCCAGAGGGTGTCTCAGCTCACGACCCTCTCTAATTATTATCCTCTGATCACCCAGTCTCTCCCTATATCGCCACAGTCTCTCCCTATATCGCCACAGTCTCTCCCTATATCGCCACAGTCTCTCCCTATATCGCCACAGTCTCTCCCTATATCGCCACAGTCTCTCCCTATATCGCCACAGTCTCTCCCTATATCGCCACAGTCTCTCCCTATATCGCCACAGTCTCTCCCTATATCGCCACAGTCTCTCCGTATATCACCTAGTGTCTCCATATATTAAACAAATGGTCCCACATGTACAAATAAACACAGCCAGCAGAGGACAATGGCACCTAAGGATTGCATAACGTCAATACCTCATCAATGTGTGCTTACAATCCTAAGTAATACGAGTGTTTTGTTATCGTTGAAACCTATCACCCTCCCTATCTCAGAGTGGAGTACTGCTGCACAATGACAGCCCTTCTTAAAGCTGGAGAAATTGCTGACTTGGAGAGCGTTAGCTTAGCATTTTAAAAGCACCGAATCACCTTCTGTGGTTGATTGTTCAATAAACCCTTGAACTATGTTTAACACCTCTCTAACCCTGTCCATGGAGGACAGAAGAAAATGTATATATGCTGGTTAGCATTGTAAATGTGTGGCCACGTCTGTGGTAGAAAATAATAATAAAAAAATAAAAAAAAAACTGCTAGAATCCACTCGGTAAAACATCTAAACTATTGGGACCGACTAAAGAGCCTAAATCTGTATTCTCTTGAGCGCAGGCGGGAGAGATGCATAATAATTTACACGTGGAAAATAGTAGAGGGGCTGGTCCCAAACCTGCACACAGAAATACCACCACATGAGACCAGAAGGCATGGCAGGATGTGCAGAATACCCCCGTTGAAGAGCAGAGGTGCAACAGGTACTCTGAGAGAGAACTATCAACATCAGAGGCCCGAGACTGTTCAACACCCTTCCACTACACATAAGGGGCATAACTGGCCGACCCCTCAGTGTTCAAGAGAGAACTATCAACATCAGAGGCCCGAGACTGTTCAACACGCTTCCACTACACATAAGGGACATAACTGGCCGACCCTTCACAGTGTTCAAGAGAGAACTATCAACATCAGAGGCCCGAGACTGTTCAACACGCTTCCACTACACATAAGGGACATAACTGGCCGACCCCTCAGTGTTCAAGAGAGAACTGGATAAACACCTCCAAAGGATACCTGATCAACCAGGCTGTGACTCATACGTCAGGCTGCGAGCAGCCGCGTCCAACAGACTGGTTGACCAGTCCAGAAACCAGGAAGCCTGGTCAGAGATCGGGCCGCGGTGACGCTAAGCCCTGAAATAATCTCAAGGTAACCTCAAGGTAAGATAACATGATATATCAACGAGAAAAAGCGTCAGCGGCTGGGATTTTCTAGGCCCCTGGGTTCGAGCCCCACAAAGCTACAGCTGATTTCCTCACAGAATAATAATTATATCAATATAACAATTAAAATGATAACGAAAAAACTTGAAACTTTTGTATCTTGGGTAAGACTTTGGCGCTGTGTGCTGGCCCCAGATAACCCAACTGATGCCTCAAGTTCAAGTAAGATTATTGAGCACAGGGAAGTACCTCTCAGAAGGATAGAGTAGCTGAGACTCTCCCCTGGTGGCTGGCTGCTGGTCTCTGCCTGAGGCGCCGGGGGTATAGTGCCGCCATAGAAATTGAAACAAGTTTGTTGAGGTATAAATACACACAAAGGGTTAACATAAGAACAAAGGTAACTGCAGAAGGCCTATTGGCCCATACGAGGCAGCTCCTATTTGAGGTAGCTGTGCCGCCATGGGACTGACCGAGGGGGAACACCGGTACACAACCCGTTAATATAAGAGTGGAGAATGCTAACAATTTGTCCTTCACAAGAGATGTGAAATATATTACAACCAAGAGCACCAGGGAAACTGACTTGCTTACCAAGGGCGCGGAGCCACCTGGAGATACAGGTGTGTCCAGCACTGCTGCTTCCAAATGAGATCTGTAAAGGTGTACTCGCCACGAATTTGGTATTCCTGGCACCTAATCCAAGTCTAATTCTTAAAGTTGTTTGTAAAACCACTTGGGCTGGACGGTAGAGCGACGGTCTCACTTCATGTAGGTCAGGGTTCAATCCTCGACCGTCAAGTAGTTGGGCATCATTCCTTCCCCCCCCCCCCCCCGTCCCAACCCAACTAATTATCCTGATCCCTTCAAAGTACTAGAAAGTCGTAGGGGATTAGCGCTTTCACCTGATAATTACCTTACCGTACCATAATTTGTTTAAATTTAAAGTTTAGTGTTTAATTTAAAGAATTTAAAAGATTAGTGTTGTTAGTGTAAAGAATAGTTGATGTGCTCGACCCATTACCATACACGCAGCCTGTCCAACACAGGTGCTGTACCTGGTCTCTGTGTACTCTATAATGTTCATAAACTACATAACCCCCTTCCACCCCCACCCCCCCCCCCTTCCCCTGTAGCGTCTCTGAGCCCCTTAAGAACAAACTACCGAACAAGCGGTGTGATACGTAACTGCCAGTTAGAAGTTCCCTACGAACGAACAAAACAGTTTACTACACACAGAGATCACACTAACGTGATGCATCAAATGAACAAATCCACAAGGGCCGTGACGAGGATTCGAACCTGCTCCTGAACACAGGATCGAATCCTCGTCACGGCCCTTGTGGATTTGTTCATTTAAAACAGTTTACGCGTCCTTACCAAATATAAAATCAGGCATTGCTATCGACGACTGAACGGAAAAAGTGCAGTTCAAACTTGTAAATTTCAGAATAACTGATGGATTGTACAAAAAAAATATAATACAAATAATGTATATTGTATATAATATACATTTCTGATTTTATACAAAAAATATAACTGTATAACCTTGCATAATAAAGTGTACACCATAAAAAAGGGGGTGGTAGGAGAAGCGAACACTCTTACGTATTCAGAGTTGAATGGCAAGTTTTTCCCTGAATGCTCCGTGTTCCCTTCTCTGAGGCTGTGGGTCCCTATAATTGCACCAGAGGTGGTACCCCCCTATATACAAATAATTCTAATTATTATAATCAGTTATTATTGTTAATGATGATAATAGTGAGAAAATCCACTAGGGGTGTGAGGTGGGCTCGAACCATGGACCGAGGCAACGCCAAGCCACAATAATGATAGTAGTGTGGGGAGTTAGGGGCGTGTGACGGGTGTGTTTGGGCAGGGCGCCGGCTTGAAGGTGGAGACATCCGGCTCTGTACATTCTTAACCATTCCTTCTGGCTTTCCTGCCCCCCTTCCCTTCTAACCTTCCCAGGGTGCTGCACCTTGACCACCTCTCCTGGTGGTCAAGGTGCACCCTGGGAACCCTCTTCCTCTCTTCCCTTTCACCCTTTTGCCTTATTCCTCTTCCAGTCTACCTTCTTGCAATACCTCGTCCACCTCTTTTCTCTTCCATTCTTCTCCCAATCATCTTCCCTCTCCGTATACACATCACCTCTCGCTTCTCACCTGTCCACCTCCCTTCTCTCTCATTTCTTTCCTCCACCCATCTCTTCTCTTCTACACCTCTTCTTTCCCACATTTCAATCTCCCATACAACGCTCCTCCCCCCTCCCACAGCCCCCTCCTCAGAGTCCCACGACAATTGAGCAGGTATCCCCCAGGGCCCACAATACCCTGGGTGGGTCCAGGACCCACGGGGGCCCCCCACAAGGGTCGCCTCCACGGGCACAACTCACCCATACACCACTTCCCCAAGTTCCCAATGGTCAATGGTCACTGTTTCTGCCGCTGGTTAGTGCTGGCTCTTCCCCAGTCACGCCCCTCCTGCTGCTGCTGCTGCTGCTGCTGCTGCTGCTGCGGCGTGGAGAGGGGGTTGCTGGGTGGGGTGGTTGGTGGGGTGGGGGGGTTGCTGGGTGGGGTGGTGATGTAATAGTTCTCTTGTGTTAATAACAGAGCCTCTTAGGGCTTAGCAGGTACACTCAAGTGTGCTCATAAAGTTGACTCAGAGACAGTAAAATACCGGTGAAAGACTTGGCACTGTGATGGCACTGTGCCAGCACTGTGGTGGCACTGTGCCGGCACAGTGTCGGGGGAATGTTTGATCATTAGTGCAGGCGTAGAAGAAAGAAGGAATTCATTGTGGATTCTGAACTGGTGAAGAAACTACGAGAGTGCTTGAAAGAACAAGCAAGCGCCTTGTTCCCTTATATATTAGTTTATATTTGTGAATTGCCTTGAGACACAGATTCTAACTAGTGTGCCGCGTGGCTGTATATTTCTGTGTTGAATGACCTGACTTACTCGAGAGGAGAGCTCTCTCTCTCCTTGATCGTGTGTTCCCCTTTGGATATCTTAGTCATGTAGATTTCTAGTTATAGTAATTAACCTCTCTTATTTCTCTGCCCAGTATGATTGTCACTCATCATACTCTATAGTGAAATTAGGGCGCTCAGGACGGTGTCTCGTTCACCCTATTCACAGGATGAGTATGGGGTGCACAATAAACTAGCCGCCTTCGGCGGCAACAATCAATCATCCTACTAGTCAAATAAGAGCACTGAGCCAGGGGTGCGCAGCAAGAATTCAATGAAGGAAACAGTCAACGTACGTTGACCAGACCACACACTAGAAGGTGAAGGGACGACGACGTTTCGGTCCGTCCTGGACCATTCTCAATCACAATCGACTTGAAAATGGTCCAGGACGGACCGAAACGTCGTCGTCCCTTCACCTTCTAGTGTGTGGTCTGGTCAACATACTTCAGCCACGTTGTGATTCATCGTCTGCAGTAAACGAACGCATGAATGTCCAGTACCAGCATACGTTACCAGATTATTTTTTTTTTTTTTAATACATTAGGTACATCTGCATTTGTGCAGCTACCCTAGACTATATGAAGTGGAGTACAGTGTGTCAAAAAAAAAAGCTAACTAGGTGATGCAAAAAAAAATCCCCATCACACAGGATGGTTAGTCATACAGAGGCATGTGATAAGCGGTCTGCACTGGCAGACTCCGGATGTATTTTGAGGATATCATCAACACAAGATTGAATAAGGTAGCAGTGGTAATACAAGTCCCCATCTCGCAGGATGGTTAGTCATACAGGGCCATATGTTTAGTAGCCTGCACTGGCCAATTTTGGGTATACTGTGAGGATATCTTGAAGAATACGAGAGTGAATAAAGTAATTGCAAAGCTCCAGGTACCTCATGCCGGTGGGTCTGAATGGTCTAATAACTGGGCATTCAGTGATGTAGTGCGGGAGATCGTGCCGCAGTTCCTGCTCACAGAGTTTGCAACTGGAGTGCTCAGGATTGGGAGACCCGTCACCTGCAGCCACCTGCCACAGGTAACGGTAACTCAACCTGATCCTGGCAACCACTGTGTCGCACAGTCTGGTCGACGTTTTGTGCTGCCCATAGATATAGGTTTCAGATCTGAACAAATCATAGCTTTTTATACTAGTACTTTCAGGTCGTTGGGAGTCGGTAATTTCTTTCCTATCAGACCTGAGTGTTTGGACCAATACAGTTTTGACAGCAGAGATGGGGATACCTAGATCTAATTCAACTTCAAACTTGTTACACGCTAATTTGGCTGCAATGTCTGTCTCATTATGATGGGTTATATTTATGTGTGAAGGTATCCATACAAAGGAGATTCGAGACCCTTTACTTTGTGCAGCAATTAGGTCATTTATAATTGGGAGTATGAGGTTCTTGCTGTCGATCTTCCAAGAGAAGTTTTCGATTGCTTGAAGAGCAGACTTTGAATCACAGAATATTATTCCTCCTCCAATGTTTTTTAATGTACTGGTAGCTAGGTGTAATGCTGCTACTTCTGCTTGTGGAGGTCAGCCAGTTGTTTAACCTGACACTGACAGTCTTTGTGCAAATATTATTTCTATAAAACCTACATGCCGCTGCAGTCCGTCCAGTAGAGGATTGGACTGAGCCGTCGGTGTAGACACAGTGCTCGTGAGATCTTAAACTCTCGATGGAGGAGGCAATTGTTTCGAGTGTGACAGCTTTGAGAAAAGCAAGATTCTCATTACCCTTCTTGGTGACAGGTGTGTATGATACTTGTATAGTGGGGTACAGTTAAAGAGGAATATCAGAGACAGGTAGATTGCACTTAAAAGGAATGTTAAGTTTAATGAGATTGTAGGCATTTTTTCTCGGCCATTTATCATAAAAGGAGTGAGTTGGTATGTCGGCACCAGTCAATAGGGTGTTAACAGCACTAAATAATTTGTCTCTGAGCAATGCAGGAGATGTAGGATCTCTCATGACTTTAAGGCAAAAGGTAGTGTTGACTTGCATTGTTCTCTCTAGTATGGTTGGAAGCTTCAGTTCTTCCCGCATGTTGATGATTCTTGTGCATCTTGGGGCACCAAGAATTATCCTCATGGCCTCGTTCTGTACTACTTCAAGTTTGTCCAACACAGAGGAGGGGAAATTAATTAAGTGCAGAGCATTATAATCAACGAGAGATCTAACGAACATCATAAAGAACAGTCTAGCATATTTAATATTGATACCAATATTCTTACCAGTAAGTGTTCTCAATGGTTTTAGTCTTTCTTTTAACCTACGGTGTAGATCATTTACAATGTCACTGTTAATACCAACTCCAAGGTATTTATGCTGCCCACACGTTTCAATGTTCTGGCTGTTGACCTTGAAAGCTATAGGGACATGAGTTTTCTCTTTGGGATGGAGAACTCTGGATTTAGTTATAGATATAACAAGACCACATTCAATGCTTTTAGCAGCGAGTGAATCAAGTAGAGCTTGCAGTCTAGTTTGGGTATTTGCAACAATGCATATATCATCGGCATAACAGATGACGGCTTCGTCAGGTAGTGTGGGAATATCAATTGTTAATTTGTGCATCAGAACATTGAAGTGTAGGACTTAGCACTCCACCCTGGGGTGTACCCAACTCAAAGGGTGCACAAAGTTTACTTTTGACCCCCTTGAAAAGGACTGAGGCGGTTCTGTTACTCGGGTAACCCCTGAGCCATGTCAACAGTCTAACGTTAACTCCAAAAGAGGCTAGTTGTTCTAGGATTATTTCTCTGTTTGCTGTATCAAAGGCAGTTTGGAGATCAATAAATGCCGCCTGAGAGTTTGGTCCCTCTGATAAAATATTCAGCAAGGCAAGTTTGTGTGCTTCTTCCAGGAAGGAAACCATACAGGTTAGGGGCAAGGTGGGGCTTGATTTGAAACATTAGTCTGTCGAGTATAATTCTCTCAAGAACTTTGCACATGCACGACGTCAGAGAAATGGGTCTAAATTTTTGTGAATTAGGCTTGGGTATGGGTATTATGAGTCCCTGTGTCCAGCGGTCAGGTAAAACACCCTGCCTTAGACTTTGATTAAACAATTCTAGCAAAGGGCTATTTGGCAGCTCAGCAAGTACTCTCATGGTGTTGTATGTGATGCCATCCTCTCCAGGAGAGGTAGCCTTACCTTTCTTGAGTGCATTTTTAATTTCAAAGAGGGTTATGCCATAGTTATCATCAGGCCCTATTTCACTACAGGCAATTTCAATATTGAAGTTACGATTTATTTTGGTACTAGCCAGATGGTGTTGTACATCTAGGGGCAGGCTGCTTATACTAACAGTGCTTGCATATTGCTGAAGCATCATTCGGCAGTCTCTCCAGGTGAATGGTGATCATAAGGAGAAGTATAGACCAGTACTGTTTACCAGGGGCTGCTTGTGGTGCTAAGGGGGAGAGGGAGTCGAACCCGGCCCCCGGTAAACATTCCACCCCCACACGGAAATTTTTACAATAGGAGTAAACTGTCTTGAACACGATACATGATCATCCGGGGGCAGGAGGAACAGTAAGGGGGGGGGGTGTTTGGTGGATTGTGTGGGGTGGCAACTCCGACCTTGAAAATTAGATACCATTTTGACGTCAAAATCCCCCCCCCTTCCCAACGGACAGAACATGACGTACTGTAAATCCTAGCGGCTCACAAACATTTACGTTTGCTATGCGGGGGTTGTCAGGTTAGGTTCAGGCAATTTAGTACATCAATTTCTGTCGGGTGAGACAACTGGAGAAGACGGGCTGGTTGTGGGGAGTGTCTCATGGGGTTTACTGAGGGTTGTGGGGTGGGATAATGAGGTCACGGGTCATGTGACACCAGGGGTCACGGGTCACGTGACACCAGGGGTCACGGGTCACGTGACACCAGAGGTCAAACTGGACGCTAAAACTGGCATCGCGGACGAGGCTGTTCTTGTAACATGTTGCCAGATCTACAGGCTCTTTGGTCCCGCCTCTCAACCGTCAATCAACTGGTGTACAGGTTCCTGAGCCTACTGGGCTCTATCATATCTACACTTGAAACTGTGTATGGAGTCAGCCTCCACCACATCACTTCCTAGTGCATTCCATTTGTCAAATACTTTGACATTAAAAAAGTTCTTTATAATATCTGTGGCTCATTTGGGCACTCAGTTTCCACCTGTGTCCCCTAGTGCGTGTGCCCCTTGTGTTAAATAGCCTCCCTTTATCTACTCAATCAATTCCTTTGAAAATCTTGTATGTGGTGATCATGTTCCCTTCTGCCTTCCAGCGACGTGAGGTTAAATTCCCGTAGTCTCTCCTCGTAGCTCATATCCCTCAGTTCGGGTACTAGTCTGGTGGCTAACATTTGAATTTTTCCAGTTTAGTCTTATGCTTGACTAGATATGGACCCCATGCTGGAACTGCATACTCCAGGATTGGTCTGACATATGTGGTATACAAATTTCTGAATGTTGACCAAACCACACACTAGAAAGTGAAGGGACGACGACGTTTCGGTCCGTCCTAGAACATTCTGAAGTCGATTGTGAATTGAGAATAAAGTGACAATCGACTTGAATGATCCGAGACGGACCGAAACGTCGTCGTCCCTTCACTTTCTAGTGTGTGGTTTGGTCAATATATTTCAGCCACGTTATTGTGACTCTACGTTTTCAAAGTTCTGAATGATTTCTTACACATGTTTTCAAAGGCCGTTCTTATGTTAGCCAACCTGGCATATGCCGCTGATGTTATCCTCATGATATGAGCTTTAGGGAACAGGTCTCGTGATATCAACACCCAGGTCTTTCTCTCTCTGATTCTTCCAGAATTTCATGACCCAAATGATACTTTGTATCTGGTCTCCTGCTCCCTACACCTATCTTCATTACATTACATTTGCTTGGGTTAAACTCTAACAACCGTTCGACCATTCCTTCAGTTTGTCCAGGTCTTATTGAAGCCTCAAGCAGTCCTCCTCTGTCCAAATCCTTCTCGTAATTTTGGCGTCGTCAGCAAACATTGAGAGGAATGAGTCTACACTATATGTGTGTGAGTGGTGAGCGCGTTACTATGCCTACCTTAGTTAGCTCAGCAGCCTCCGAGAACAATACACACACACACACACACACACACACACACACACACACACAGGTGGTACACGCACAAGGGGACACAGGTGGAAACAGAGTACCCAAATGAGCCATAGGGACGTTAGAAAGAACTTTTTCAGTGTCAGAGTAGTTAACAGGTGGAATGCATTAGACAGTGATGTGGTGGAGGCTGATTCCATACACAGTTTCAAATGTAGATATGATAGAGCCCAGTAGGCTCAGGAATCTGTACACCAGTTGATTGACAGTTGAGAGGCGGGACCAAAGAGCCAGAGCTCAACCTCCGCAAGCACAAATAGGCGAGTACACGAAAGCTAGTTACGTGGTCCTGTGCACATATTAAATAATTTATTAAAAATTCCACAGGTGTTTTTACACGTTGATCTTGTGTCAGGCGAGTAGTGGGCCGGGAGGGTGGTGTGGACGCCGCCCCACCACACCCGTAGTCAAGGGCACCTGTGTACTCTTTTAAAAAATCACAAATAATAATAGTGCCAAAGCCATTACGACTATATCGTAAAGTTGTTTTAATTTTGTGCCGAGGGGCGAGTTTATTGGGCAGCTTAGTTTAGTTCATTTATTATGCACCCCATACCCATGTTGTGGGCGGTAGGGGAAAGGGTTACAGAGGCACATAATGGGCTCAGGGACTGAACCCCCACAATTCATTTAGCTAAGCAAGTTACAATCTTGATGAGCTAGTTACAAAATTGAATTCACATCTTCACATCAACAATGGGCTCGAGATTGACCACAAGTACAGTTTCTAAATTAAACAACTGACATATGTGGAGAGCTAGTGTCGCAATTGATATGTTCATCCTGCACACCAGCCTCCCCCCCCCCAGCTAATGGGCAGCGGTGGATAGGTAACTAGTAACAATCACTTAGTTACTACCTACAGTTAGCAAACTGGGAATATTTAGCCAAGACTTCTGACAGGAGATCATTTTGAATGAAATATTTACACATATCTTGAACATTTGTTATAGAGTTGTCTCTAAATTCACATATTTTTTCGCACTCCATCACAGTGACGGAGGGTGTGCCAATAATATTGGTCAGCGTCACTCATCCTGTGAGTGGACACACCGCCATAGCAGCATGTACAACACTCCCCAATAGTAAGAAAACCCGCTGGGTTGTTCATCCTGTCACTTGTACCCAGACACAGCTGGGACTTGCTTAAATGTCTCAAGTGAACATCTTATCAAACAAGAAGATTAACATTTGTCAACCCTTAAAATCTTACGTTATCTTGTGGTTGCAAAATGGGAAAATCTCTTAAGAACATTATCTATATTTGACAAATGGTATTTTCCTAACTCAAACAATGTGGGGTTTATTATTCTACAGATATTTCTGTGTCTCAGGTGTTCACATTCTCTCAGGTAGTGGTCAAGGCGGTGTCCGTCACTCTCACTACAGAGTCTACAACTCCGCTGCTCAACTGTTGTTTCAATTCTGAATCTCCATGGATATTTATCCAAGATGGATTCTCGCTATTACTGATTCTCTCCCGTGGTTATTTGGGCTGGACGATAGAGCGACGGTCTCGTTTTATGCAGGTCGGCGTTCAATCCCCGACCGTCCAAGTGGTTGGGCACCATTCCTTTGCCACCGTCCCATCCCAAATCCTTATCCTGAACCCCTTGCAAGTGCTGTATAGTCATAATGGCCTGGCGGTTACCCCTGAAACCCCAAGCCATTATGCCCCTCCCGCGGCCACCTCCTCTTCGTCCATAATGATTGGGATTGGCAGCAGCAACCATGTTGCACCAGCGTACAGATTCACTGATTTGTGCTTCTATCCTCCTTTCCTCAGTTACCTTGTCGCGGTGACGGAATCTTCTCAGATTGTTTAAGGCTGTTTTTGCCTTGTTTATTCTCTCATTTATGTGAATTTGGAGTCCCGGTCAACTGACCCTGAGACCCAGTATCCTGCCAACATTCGTATATTGGATTATGTGGTTGTCAAGGATATTACTGGATTTCGGCTTGCGTTGTTGTTATTTACAGCTTTTGTCTGTTTTACTTATAAACGACTTTAGGAAGCAAAAAAATGACTACTTCTGCTGTCTTGGTGTTCTTGGCCAGTAATGTCTTTAATTGACAGATTGTGTGATGTATCTTGGACCAGGTGTGTGTGGGAGTGAAGGGGTTATGGGGGGGGGAGGAGGGGAGGATTCCTAGGGGAAGAGATCGGGAGGGGAAGACTGGATAGGGGAAGGGGAGACGACATAGGGGAAGGGACAGGGGAGACGACATAGGGGAAGAGGTGGGGGAGGAGACGAGAAAGGGGAAGAGGTGGGGAAAGGGGGGAGACGAGATAGGGGAAGGGGTGGGGAGGGGCGGGGCGGGGCGGGGGATGAGAGACCCGGGAATCGATAGTAGCGGCCCGCGGTTGGTACCTCCCCCCCCTCCCCCCCCCCCTCCCCAACCAACAGACCCCGAGCATACTCAACCATGTGACTGGAGGTCTGCGAAGACATCTGACATACTCTAATTTTTTCTACTGCTAATATCTCTCCCTAGCTCCGACATGCCGTATAAGCCAAGGTTAACCTCCGGAATGTATAAAGATTATTGCTGTTGCTCGTACGGATTCCCGCCATACCGGAGGGGCTCCAGCTGCCCCCCTCACACACGGTCTTGGTATATCAGCGATGTTCCAGCTGCCTCGTATGCTCGTTATATACTTCAGGGTATGTTCCGGCGCGGGCCCTTAACCTCTGGGTGGCGCCCAAGGTGTTGAGGAGGTCAGTACGTGAAGCAAACGTGTCGGGCGACTGAATTCCTGCTCGGGTATGGTCATCTGATTTGTAAGTCTGCATTTTCACTGGATAACATGTTATCGCTATATCTGGGTCTTCTTCTTCTCTTCTGGACACCTGTAAGCTTATCTCCCATGTATCCTGACGTCGGCCGGTACGTGTGGCGCTATCTTATTTATCTGTGACCTTTCAACAAGTATGTGGTTGTGGTAGACGGGTGGTGGTGTGGTTGTGGTAGACGGGTGGTGTGTGGTTGTGGTAGACGGGTGGTGTGTGGTTGTGGTAGACGGGTGGTGGTGTGGTTGTGGTAGACGGGTGGTGTGTGGTTGTGGTAGACGGGTGGTGTGTGGTTGTGGTAGACGGGTGGTGTGTGGTTGTGGTAGACGGGTGGTTCCTGGTTGTGGTAGACGGGTGGTGGTGTGGTTGTGGTAGACGGGTGGTGGTGTGGTTGTGGTAGACGGGTGGTGTGTGGTTGTGGTAGACGGGTGGTGTGTGGTTGTGGTAGACGGGTGGTGTGTGGTTGTGGTAGACGGGTGGTTCCTGGTTGTGGTAGACGGGTGGTTCCTGGTTGTGGTAGACGGGTGGTGGTGTGGTTGTGGTAGACGGGTGGTGGTGTGGTTGTGGTAGACGGGTGGTGTGTGGTTGTGGTAGACGGGTGGTGTGTGGTTGTGGTAGACGGGTGGTTCCTGGTTGTGGTAGACGGGTGGTTCCTGGTTGTGGTAGACGGGTGGTTCCTGGTTGTGGTAGACGGGTGGTGGTGTGGTTGTGGTAGACGGGTGGTGTGTGGTTGTGGTAGACGGGTGGTTCCTGGTTGTGGTAGACGGGTGGTGGTGTGGTTGTGGTAGACGGGTGGTTCCTGGTTGTGGTAGACGGGTGGTGTGGGGTTGTGGTAGACGGGTGGTGGTGTGGTTGTGGTAGACGGGTGGTGGTGTGGTTGTGGTAGACGGGTGGTGGTGTGGTTGTGGTAGACGGGTGGTGGTGTGGTTGTGGTAGACGGGTGGTGTGTGGTTGTGGTAGACGGGTGGTGGTGTGGTTGTGGTAGACGGGTGGTGGTGTGGTTGTGGTAGACGGGTGGTTCCTGGTTGTGGTAGACGGGTGGTTCCTGGTTGTGGTAGACGGGTGGTTCCTGGTTGTGGTAGACGGGTGGTTCATGGTTGTGGTAGACGGGTGGTTCATGGTTGTGGTAGACGGGTGGTTCCTGGTTGTGGTAGACGGGTGGTTCCTGGTTGTGGTAGACGGGTGGTTCATGGTTGGTCAAGTTATTGTACCAGCTGGCCAGTTCTGACGTGGTTGATGGGCTGTTGTGGACATTACGTCACCTACTCAGCTTTACCTCTAAATGTTTTCTTATTCTGTGCCAGTCTGTACCTGTGCCTTGATGGGGTTCTGGGAGTTCTTCTACTTCCCAGCCCGAGGCCAAGTTATACTTGTGAGAGTTTGGTCCACCAGGCTGATGCTTGGAGCGGCCCGCAGGCCCACATACCCGCCACAGCCCGGTTGGTCCGGTAATCCTTGAAAAACTTCTAGTTTTCTCTTGAAGATGTCCACGGTTGTTCCGGCAATATTTCTTATAGTCGCTGGGAGGACGTTGAACAACCGCGGACCTCTGATGTTTATACAGTGTTCTCTGATTGTGCCTATGGCACCTCTGCTCTTCACTGATTCTATTCTGCATTTTCTTCCATATTGTTCACTCCAGTACGTTGTTATTTTACTGTGTAGATTTGGGACCTGGCTCTCCCAATAATTTAGGTGCTTTATCGTGTATATGTATGCAGTATATGTTCTAAATATTCCCTCTTTCAACGATCTCTCCTGCTCTGAAGGGGGAAGTGAGTACTGAGCAGTACTCAAGACGGGACAGCACAAGTGACTTGAAGAGTACAACCATTGTGATGGGATCCCTGGATTTGAAAGTTCTCGTAATCCATCCTATCATCTTTCTGGCTGAGGCAATATTTGCTTGGTTATGCTCCCTAAACGTTAGGTCGTCGGACATCATTATTCCCAAGTCTATTCATTATTCCCATTATTCCCATTATTATTCTATTCATTATTCCCAAGTCATTATTCCCAAGTCATTATTCCCAAGTTTATATGCTGTTTTCCTACTATGGGCAGATTTGATTGTATTTTGTACCCTGTATTATGTTTAAGGTCCTCATTTTTACCGTACATAAGTACTTAGAATGTATCACCGATAAACATCATGTTAGTTTCTCCTGCCCAATTAAAAACTTTATTAATATCAACTTGTAGTTTTTCAATGACAAGAAGTAATTGTAGAAGTAATTTTCATGCTGATTTTTGTGTCACCTGTAAAGGATGATACGAAACTGTGACTTGTATTTATGTCTATATCTGATATGAGGATAAGGAAAAGCAATGCTGCAAGGACTGTACCTTGAGGTACAGAGCTTTTAACTGCACTTGGACTCGAATTTATTTATTTGACTATTAAACAAAAATAATATCAATCTCCCTACTTTACCTGTTATTCCTATTGACCTCATTTTGTGTGCTATCACCCCATGGTCACATTTATCAAATGTTTTTACAAAGTTTGTGTATATCACATCTGCGTTTTGTTTTTTCTTCTAATGCCTCGGTGATTTTGTCGTAGTGGCCCAGTAGCTGTGAGAGGCATGATCTTCCCGCTCTAAATCCACGTTGGCCTGGGTTGTGAAGGTCATTGGTCTCCATTGAACTGGAGGAGATCTGACTTTTGATCACACTCAAAAACGTTTAATATGTTTGACATTAGTGTGACTGGTCTCACACTGTGGTGTGTAAATGTATAATTTGTTTCTTTTGCCCACTATTTTTTTGCTGCTAGATCTGTAATGTCATTTCCTGATATTCCTACATGATTTGACATCCAATTAATAAGTATTCGACAACCTAAGTTTTTTAATGTTTGCATTAATGGTATAACGTTTATAGTCAGAATGAATGTTGTCACGGAAGTAATGATGATGCAAAGGTTTAAAGGCTGTTCGCCTGTCTGTGTGTATGATAACATATCGTTGGTGTTCAGTAAGATCATGTTCCAAAGCCTTTCTAGTGGTTGACATCTTTGTGAAGTTGACCATGTCCGACTAAATATAAAATTGCCTGCCATAACTGGCAGCTGCAGACTCTTGTCTCTCCTGGTCTACTGATCCATCTGTGTAGTGTTTTAAGCTAGTCGGTAACGAGTTGTTGCTAGTCATGTGTATAATGGTTGCAGAGTGAGCTGTATTCCCTGGGCCCCACCTGCTGGTGCTCACCTAGTGTGTGTGTGTGGGTGGGTGTGGTGTGTGTGTGTTTAGTATTTGCGTCTGCAGGATTGAACTATTAGCTCTTGAACCTTGACCTATTAGCGTGTTGTTGTTGTTGGTTTAAGATTCGCAACCTGGAACAAAAAGTTCAAAGTAGCACGGGCTATGGTGAGCCCGTAGTGGAATTTTTTCTTTTCTCACCTATTGGTCGTCGGTTATCAAGTGTACTATCATATCTACAACATTTATTTCACACACACACATGCGTACACACACAAGACCTGGGGGTTGATATCACGCCAGACCTGTCCCCTGAAGCTCATATCAAGAGGATAACATCAGCAGCATATGCCAGGTTGGCTAACATAAGAACGGCCTTTAGAAACTTGTGTAAGGAATCTTTCAGAACAGTATATACCACATATGTCAAACCAATCCTAGAGTATGCGGCTCCAGCATGGAGTCCATATCTAGTCAAGCATAAGACTAAACTGGAAAAGGTTCAAAGGTTTGCCGCCAGACTAGTACCCGAGCTGAGAGGTATGAGCTACGAGGAGAGACTACAGGAATTAAACCTCACTTCGTTGGAAGACAGAAGAGTTAGGGGGGACATGATCACCACATTCAAGATTCTCAAGGGAATCGACAGGGTTGATAGACAGGCTATTTAACACAAGGGGCACACGCACTAGGGGACACAGGTGGAAACTGAGTGCCCAAATGAGCCACAGAGATATTAGAATTTTTTTAGTGTCAGAGTAGATGACAAATGGAATGCATTAGGCAGTGATGTGGTGGAAGCTGACTCCATACACAGTTTCAAATGTAGATATGATAGCCCAATAGGCTCAGGAACCTGTACACCTGTTGATTGACGGTTGAGAGGCAGGACCAAAGAGCCAGAGCTCAACCCCCGCAAGCACAACTAGGTGAGTACAACTAGGTGACCACACACACACACACACACACACACACACACACACACACACACACACACACACACACACACACACACACACACACACACACACACACACACACACACACGCTTGTACACCAGTTGATTGACGGTTGAGAGGCGGGACCAAAGAGCCAGAGCTCAACCCCCGCAAGCACAATTAGGTGAGTACAATTAGGTGAGTACACAGGGTAACCAAAGAGCCAAAGCTCAACCCCCGCAAGCACAAATAGGCGAGTACACACAGTACCCCGGAAAACAACCTATCATCTTGAAAATAACGTCGCTTTTGGCCGTTTACCCGTATGGCCGAACCCGGGGCCCCTGCTCTCCATGCGAGAGTAGTGCCCGAAGTTAACAACGTCGAGTAAGGGCGCCATGCGACCATCTAAATGCTTACGTAATGACGAGTCTTAAACCCGAGGTGTGACGTCACCTAAGACTTTAAGGTGAGGGGTGCCAGCGGCGTCTTACGCTGGCACCCCTCACTTGGCACTCTCCTCACCCCTCCCCCAAGGTCACCCCTCCCCCAAGGTCACCCCACACCCTTACCACAAGGTCACCCCCCCACCCCCTCCCCCAAGGTCACCCCTCCCCCAAGGTCACCCCTCCCCCAAGGTCACCCCTCACCCCTCCCCCAAGGTTACCCCTCACCCAAGGTCACCCCTCCCCCAAGGTTACCCCTCACCCAAGGTCACCCCTCCCCCAAGGTCACCCCTCCCCCAAGGTCACCCCCCACCCCTCCCCCAAGGTCACCCCCCACCCCTCCCCCAAGGTCACCCCACACCCTTACCACAAGTCACACCCCCATCTTTCTCCCCCACCCCCCTGGCGCAGCAGGGGTCACGCAGGCTAGGGACTACTCCAGGGGGTCATGAAGGCAAGGGACTACTCCAGGGGTCATGAAGGCAAGGGACTACTCCAGGGGTCATGCAGGCAAGGGACTACTCCAGGGGTCATGCAGGCAAGGGACTACTCCAGGGGTCACGCAGGCTAGGGACTAGTCCAGGGGTCATGCAGGCTAGGGACTAGTCCAGGTGTTATACTCAAAATTCTGTCAGTTGAAATGTAACCAATCACAGGCAAGTAGGCCTCTGACGTAGGATTCGTAAGTAGGATTCTGAACCCCTTCAGAATCAATGGGAACAGTTGCTCGTCCCAATGGCCAGAGATCAGCTCAGGAAATGGCTATTCCTCTTTTTGCTGGGGAATCCCGCTTATTAGAGTCATGGTTTAGTAAGGTTGAAGCGAAAACAGTTGCACGTTTTTCTAAGCCTACTGATGCCGAATACTTAGCAATTGCACGGTCAGCCGTGGACACAACCAAAGGTGATGCACGTTTTGTTGTTGATGAGAAAGCCATTGTTAGCCTCCAGTCTTGGCCTGAATTTAAGGATTTCTTTCGCCGTCGCTTTGTTAATAAAGGAGACCTTGACCCATATAGGTTAGTCAAGAAAATTGCCAATGCCACCATGCAGCCTGGTGAATCGTTTAATGCGTTTACTAGCCGTCTCGATCAGTATCTGTATGCCTTAGTTTCTGCTATGAATAATTCGACTTGGTTAGATAAAGACAATAATCTGTCCCCTGAGGCTATGGCCAAAATGATAGCATTTGGTACTTTAATGCATTTTGCCCCCGAGCATACAAAACCAATCGTTGAGCAACAAAATTTTGGTGTTAAACATGAAATTGGTGAAGTATTTGAGGCTATTAACAATGCCGCAGATAAACTAGCTCCCCGAAGTGCTCAACTGTTGCCACCCTCTGATGCTGTAAATGTAGTCACAAGCTCTCAGCATCCTCCCACAAATTCTCAAAACTCTTGGTCGCAGAAGCGTACCCATGCTCGTGGCCCCCAGTCAAATTCGCCGCCTCATAAAATGCCGAAACGCCATAGTCCACAACCATCCACTCCCTCATGTTGGCATTGTGGTAAGAGTAACCACCTTGCAAGGGACTGTTGGTCCGCCCCTAGATCATCACCTCCTAGACAATTCTCTCGGCCCCCTCATCAATCTAATCATTCTAGGCTTCCATATTGCACGTACCATAAACAAGTTGGTCACCACACTGCGGATTGTAGAGCTAGGCAAAGGACATCTCCACCTCGTAACTCCCATGGTCAGTCTTGGCGAGGCTCACAGCGTCCAAGACATTATCAGAACTCTCGTAATTACAACTCCCAGCCCAGCTATAATGCAACTTCAAATTATAATGCTCAGTCACAGAATGCTGGAGCTCAGAATGTTCACTCCATGTCGTCGGGAAACCCCCAAGGCCATCCGCTAACCAATTCAAGCTAGCCAATCCTAGTGCCCTCCCTGTGTATTCAGTAGCTACCCAAAATAGATTTGGACACTTGACAGAGGAGGACACTGACTCTAGACCAGTTGTAGATGTTGACGGATCCACAGTAAATTTGACACAAACAAGACGCAGATATCCCAGACAACATAAGTCAAAAGTAGTAACTTGTCCAGTCTCAAGTGATGGTCCCCTTGTATCAGCCATTGTACATGGTAGAGTTTTAAAAGTTTTTCTTGACTCAGGTGCAAAAATTAATATTGTCAAGCCCTCAGCTCTTAGAGACATTGAAAGTAAGCACCCTACTATTTTAAAACAGTCACACATACCTTTTCTAAGTGGTATTTCAGGAAATAAAGTAAAAGTTCAGGGTGAAATTGACCTCCCACTCAAGTTCAATGATGTCACATTGTCTATAACATGTTTAGTTGTTGACATTATTCATTTTCCTGGAGACGTTCTCTTAGGTCTGTACACCATGATTGATGAAAATATTGCATTGTTTCCCCATCGTTGGAACATAAGTATCAAAGACCATGTCATACCCTTGTGTAGCATGTATCGACAGGGCCACGAGTTCAACCTTCAATCAGATTATGTTAATTTTGTTGACACCCGCCTTGCAAGCGTAGGTTTGTCAGATCATTGTCGTGGTAGCATACCCGAGAAAACGGGCACTCGATTGAAGCATAGTAGTTGTGCAGTTGTTAAGGAGAATGAGTATCGGGACTTTCTGGAAGGGGACGCCCTAACGGCTTCTCGTTGTCTCGCTCGCCTGGCAGCTTCCATCTCTGAAGTCAGTGGTTCCATGGCTACTGACACTGTGTTACACCCTCATTCTCTCACCAGAATAAGAGTTAAGGTTCAGGGAGTGCCTGAGTTGTCGGATGTGATTGCGGAAAGTGAAACATGTAAAGTGAATGGTACATTTGTTGAACCCTCCTGGCACACAGTGCAGGATGGTACTGTCACACTATTTATCGCAAACACTAGTAATGCCGATATCCATCTTCAGTCTGGTACCCATGTTGTAGATTTTGCCCATTACTCGTTACCGGTGCGAGTTGTGGATGATGTCTCCATGGATCATACTGTTTGTACACTCACACCAGGAGAACAGGGATCTCAGCCAGAGGTGCAAGCGCAACACCTCAGTCCTACTGATTTTCCTGACTCTGTGGCTCAGCTTTTGGAAATTTTGAACAAGAATAGAGCTGTTGTTGCTCTACCAGGAGAAAAATTAGGTCTCACTCCTCTCATTACACATAAAATTCCCCTTGAACAAGGAACTACGCCTATTTATGTACCAGCTTACCGACTTCCCCATTCTCAGAGAGCAGAAGCAGATAGACTTGTAGAAGAAATGTTACAGAGTGATGTAATTGAATCGAGTAATTCGCCATGGAACGCTCCATTGATTCTTGTACCAAAGCGAGATGGGACTTGGAGACCTGTAATCGATTATCGCAAGCTTAACAGAGTAACAATACCTGATCGTTTCCCACTTCCAGTTCTAAATGATTTGTTGCAAAGTATTGGTCGAAACAAAGTATTCTCAACGTTAGATTTGTTGCAGGGATTCTGGCAAATCCCCCTTGATGAGGAAAGTAAACAATTGACAGCCTTTAGTACTCCCAATGGTCATTTTCATTTCAAAAGAATGCCGTTTGGTTTGCGTAGTAGTCCAATAACCTTTTCACGGCTCATGACAAATCTATTTCGTAGATTGATAGGAAGTACACTTCTAGTTTACCTTGATGATCTCATAATCATGTCGCAAGATGTTCAGACTCATTTCCAGAACCTTGAGAAAGTACTTGCAAAGCGCGCTGAAGCTAATTTAAAAATAAAGCTTGCAAAATGTTCATTTTTAAAGCAAAAGATTAATTTCCTAGGTCATACAGTTACACCTTCAGGTATTACATTGAATGAATCAAAAATTATCGCTGCCCGTGATTTTCCAACACCTCGTACCGCAGAAGCCGTAAGACAGTTCACAGGTCTTGTAGGATTTTATCGTTCATTTATTGCTGGATTCTCTATTATAGCCGCTCCGCTTTACAAGTTGCAAAGAAAAGATGAACCCTTTGTTTGGGGAGAGGCCCAGGATCAATCATTCAAAAAACTCAAAGCAGCCTTGATTTCGTCACCTGTCCTTAGGTACCCAGATTTTTCTAAACCTTTTACGTTGGTTACAGATGCTAGTGACATAGGTTTAGGTGCTGCATTACTTCAAACAGAAGGTCACAGAGATCACGCAATAGCTTATGCTAGCCGCACATTATCTAAAGAAGAGAAAAATTATAGTGCAACAGAACGAGAAGCCTTGGCAGTTGTTTGGGCACTTAAACATTTCAAGGATACAATTTATAATTACCCAGTTCATGTTCTTACAGATCACCAACCATTAATTCCCTTGTTCAAAAATAAGAATCCAGTTGGAAAGTTTGCTAGATATTTGCTCACAATTCAAGAATTCAATCCCACATTTGGATATATTCCAGGAAAGCAAAATGTTGTAGCCGATGCGTTTTCTCGACACGTAGCTGCGATTCAGTTAAATTACCCAGCATTAGATGCTACAGTAGTAGAAACGGAACAAAGACAAGACCCCATATGGGCACCCGTCATTAAATTTTTGACTAAGCAAGACACTCGCCCGATTCATAAACCGCCAGTACCATTGAAAGAACTAGTTATGTTGGACAATTTACTGTGTAGAGTAGTAAAGCTAGGGACAGCCCCGAGGAAATGTTGTCAGTTAGTTGTTCCAGCTGTCTTGGTACCAACTGTGTTAAAAATTATCCATGATGCTCCTGCAAGTGCACATCCAGGAAAGGATCGTACACTCCAACAAGGTCGATTGAAATATTTTTGGCCAAAAATGGCTAAGGAGATTGCTCATTATGTTGACAGATGTTTAACTTGTTTACAGCACAAGGGACATGTTTCAGGGCCTAATCCAATTCAGGTGTACCCAGCAACTAAAGCTCCTTGGGAACGAATATCGATGGATTTATTGACAAATTTTGCGGAAACAGAGAAAGGGAACAAACATTTGCTTGTAATGGTCGATAATTTTTCACGGTTTTGCGAACTAGTTCCTATCCCGAACAAAACAGCAGAAACCATAGCCAGCGCATTCCATGACCAAATAATTTGTAGATATAGTATGCCTAAAGTAATCCTTTCAGATAATGGTCCAGAATTCAGTAATAGTATTCTAACTAGCTTGTGTGATTTATATAACATCAAAAAATGTAGCATCATGCCTTATCATCCGGCAAGTAATGGACTAGCTGAACGTACTAACAGGAAAGTGTTAGATGCCTTGAGAGTCACGTTGAATTTTGATAACAACAATTGGGATGATTTTATACCCTTAATTCAGTGTGCTATAAATTCTTCAATTAATGTTTCTACTGGTGACACACCTCACGCTATTCTTTATGGTACAGATAAGATCCTCCCTAATGAATTGATTAACGTACCTCCTACTCCCTTATATAACGTAGATGATTTTGTTCAAGTGAAGCGTAGACAAATGCAACTAGTATTCAAGAAAATACGAGAACAACTGTCCAAAGCAACAGCCGAGTTCACTCTAGCAAGGAATGCACGAGCTAAACCCAGTAAAATAACTATTGGATCTGTAGTAATGATACTTAACCAACACAGGTCTGGTCCTATGTACAAGTTAACTAAGAAATTTTTGGGTCCATATAAGGTAATCGAGCTTATTAAAGGTAACAAATACAGACTTAAGAACCTGTTAACAGGAGAGTATATAAATGAACATTTAGACCACATGAAGTTAGCTAAAATGACTGTTGACGAGACTGATGAGGAAGATGACAATGAACTTACCCAGACAGATACTCCTACTCGGACACCACCTTCTGTGGTTGACAGACCACTTGATGTTCAGCAACCCCATACTAGCAATTATAATCTTAGATCTAGACCTCTCGTTTCAACCGTGCACTCACCACATGTCCATTGGCTAGATGTTAACGAGGATATCTCTCAAGATGATAGTTTGTCGCATGAAGTTTCACCTGTTCCGGACCTTCAGTCAGAGCCAGAGTTGTATAGTGCTCTGGATGAGCTAGGTGTAGATATCCGCAGAATTTATAATTGAATGCACTCTGCAGTTATTCTGTTGTTTTGAAAAAAAAAACTCATTTGCAGTATTTCTACCACATGTGTCTTATTATTACCATTATATATAATGTATAGTTTTTCTCAACTTTATTTGGTTATAAATTAGATGCCATTGTTAAGTCTACTACCATTTGTATTTTTACAGTGCTTGTCATAGGAGTTATTATTGTTCTAGCAACCACATTGAGGCCAGTGAATCCTGACTGCTATCACGCAGATGTTAGTCTTCTTGATCCAGGTCTTGTATATGCTTGTAAATATATTGCACATTATATATTGTACATTGGTCTTGTAAATATATTGTATTATTTCAGAAAAAAAAAAGAGAAAAAAAAAAAAATCATTATCTATCTTGAAATTCAATTGTGGTTGTTAGGTCAGAACTTTGTTCCATTAATGTAATAATTGTTTAATTTTGTATGGTTTTCAAGCACATGCCATTGACACGTTAATAATTTTGTTTAGGCAATACCTTGAGTTGTATTGTTCATATCTGATCAGTAGACATACACATGTTCTTAATACTCTGGTTTAATCAAAGAATTGTTACCATGATTTTCACCTATTATGATGAATTTTTTTTTGGTGCATATATGCCGAGTTGTTAGTATTACGCACACCTGATCTTCTTTCAATGTTTTATTATGCAAATTTCACATGTAAGCCATTATTGAATGCCACCGAGGTCCTTTCAGTATCATTGTAACTATATAGCTAGCCAGAGCTTGTCGACAAGGGACGTCGACTTGGTAGCGTGTCCGAGCGGTGTTATACTCAAAATTCTGTCAGTTGAAATGTAACCAATCACAGGCAAGTAGGCCTCTGACGTCATGCCAGACAGAGGAGCATCAGCGATGCTCCCAGCAGCCTCAGTTATCCTCACAGGCTCAGAGTAGAAGGACCTCGGCTAGGCAGATATATACCTTGCTATCTCAGTCAATAAATATATACAGAAGAGACTACTGTGTCTACCTTCTACCCGAACAAGGCAAACGAATACAGGGGTCACGCAGGCTAGGGACTAGTCCAGGGGTCATGCAGGCTAGGGACTAGTCCAGGGGTCATGCAGGCTAGGGACTACTCCAGGGGTCACGCAGGCTAGGGACTAGTCCAGGGGTCACGCAGGCTAGGGACTAGTCCAGGGGTCATGCAGGCTAGGGACTAGTCCAGGGGTCACGCAGGCTAGGGACTAGTCCAGGGGTCACGCAGGCTAGGGACTAGTCCAGGGGTCATGCAGGCTAGGGACTAGTCCAGGGGTCATGCAGGCTAGGGACTACTCCAGGGGTCACGCAGGCTAGGGACTAGTCCAGGGGTCATGCAGGCTAGGGACTAGTCCAGGGGTCATGCAGGCTAGGGACTAGTCCAGGGGTCATGCAGGCTAGGGACTAGTCCAGGGGTTATCTTGATGTTATCTTGAGATGATTTCGGGGCCTTTAGTGTCCCCGCGGCCCGGTCCTCGACCAGGCCTCCACCCCCAGGAAGCAGCCCGTGACAGCTGACTAACACCCAGGTACCTATTTTACTGCTAGGTAACAGGGGCATAGGGTGAAAGAAACTCTGCCCATTGTTTCTCGCCGGCGCCTGGGATCGAACCCAGGACCACAAGTCCAGCGTGCTGTCCGCTCGGCTGACCGGCTCCCAAATGCCTTCTTGCCTTCTTCATGAAGGCAAGAAGGCTTCCTTCTTCTAAATGCCTTCTTCAACAATTTTTTATACAGTGTCAGGATAATGATTTGCTTCTAATGGCCCAACAATTTTGTTTCTGGGATCAAGTACTGTACTGTAGTTGTGAAAGATAAGATCTTCCTGTGCTGCCCTGTCACCTTGAGCTGTATAGTTTTTTTTTACCAGAAAACTGATAAGTTGACTTTTTAGCACCCTCACGAAAGCTTTGATATGTGGTGCTGCCAGTGTGAGCAGTAGGTACGTGGTGCTGCCAGTGTGAGCAGTAGGTACGTGGTGCTGCCAGTGTGAGCAGTAGGTACGTGGTGCTGCCAGTGTGAGCAGTAGGTACGTGGTGCTGCCAGTGTGAGCAGTAGGTACGTGGTGCTGCCAGTGTGAGCAGTAGGTACGTGGTGCTGCCAGTGTGAGCAGTAGGTACGTGGTGCTGCCAGTGTGAGCAGTAGGTACGTGGTGCTGCCAGTGTGAGCAGTAGGTACGTGGTGCTGCCAGTGTGAGCAGTAGGTACGTGGTGCTGCCAGTGTGAGCAGTAGGTACGTGGTGCTGCCAGTGTGAGCAGTAGGTACGTGGTGCTGCCAGTGTGAGCAGTAGGTACGTGGTGCTGCCAGTGTGAGCAGTAGGTACGTGGTGCTGCCAGTGTGAGCAGTAGGTACGTGGTGCTGCCAGTGTGAGCAGTAGGTACGTGGTGCTGCCAGTGTGAGCAGTAGGTACGTGGTGCTGCCAGTGTGAGCAGTAGGTACGTGGTGCTGCCAGTGTGAGCAGTAGGTACGTGGTGCTGCCAGTGTGAGCAGTAGGTACGTGGTGCTGCCAGTGTGAGCAGTAGGTACGTGGTGCTGCCAGTGTGAGCAGTAGGTACGTGGTGCTGCCAGTGTGAGCAGTAGGTACGTGGTGCTGCCAGTGTGAGCAGTAGGTACGTGGTGCTGCCAGTGTGAGCAGTAGGTACGTGGTGCTGCCAGTGTGAGCAGTAGGTACGTGGTGCTGCCAGTGTGAGCAGTAGGTACGTGGTGCTGCCAGTGTGAGCAGTAGGTACGTGGTGCTGCCAGTGTGAGCAGGCTAGGGACTAGTCCAGGGGTCATGCAGGCTAGGGACTAGTCCAGGGGTCATGCAGGCTAGGGACTAGTCCAGGGGTCACGCAGGCAAGGGACTACTCCAGGGGGTCACGCAGGCTAGGGACTACTCCAGGGGGGTCACGCAGGCTAGGGACTAGTCCAGGGGGGTCACGCAGGCTAGGGACTAGTCCAGGGGGTCACGCAGGCTAGGGACTAGTCCAGGGGGTCACGCAGGCTAGGGACTAGTCCAGGGGGTCACGCAGGCTAGGGACTAGTCCAGGGGGTCACGCAGGCTAGGGACTAGTCCAGGGGGTCACGCAGGCTAGGGACTAGTCCAGGGGGTCACGCAGGCTAGGGACTAGTCCAGGGGGTCACGCAGGCTAGGGACTAGTCCAGGGGGTCACGCAGGCTAGGGACTAGTCCAGGGGGTCACGCAGGCTAGGGACTAGTCCAGGGGGTCACGCAGGCTAGGGACTAGTCCAGGGGGTCACGCAGGCTAGGGACTAGTCCAGGGGGTCACGCAGGCTAGGGACTAGTCCAGGGGGTCACGCAGGCTAGGGACTAGTCCAGGGGGTCATGCAGGCTAGGGACTGACTGGCCTGAATCAATAACTTGGTATTGTAGCACCAAACAGGCTGTTGACCTCCCATCAGCCCAAGTGTCAATCCCACCGCTGCCACCATTTACTGTACTTGTTCCAGCATTAATTTGGAATCCATCGAGCACTGATAAATATTTTTAGGAAGAAAACGTGCTGTCGTAGAATGACCAGATGGGGACACGAGCTGTTAGTGCACTCATCCCTGATCTTGACAACCAACAAAGAGATTGGTTGTCTCGTTATTCCCGTCGTCTTGGGAAGATATATTGCCACAGGTGGCAATGTAAGCATTGAGAATATTAACCTAAAAGGAGTGTGAATTTTAAATGAAACTAAGATGGAAAGAGAATAGATTATTTGAAGGGAGGAAAGTTACCCTCAAGGAAAATTAGTATGCCAGTTAATCCATTTCAAATGAAGAATGGCGTTCTGTATCACTTGATGGAAAAGATGATGCATTATTTTATTTAGTCATTCCCGACACAGAAGAGCGTCGAAGCCTATGCATGTGTCTAAGATAGCTGGTCACCCTGGAGTGTGCAACACTTGCATGAGAGCAAAGTTATTACTTGAATTCCATGGTTTATTGTCCCCAGTAATTAAATATGTAAAATCTTGCACATTATTTTTGTATTGCCACATTTAGGTACGTGTGTGCCGCTGCTCTAGTCTATACGAAGGGGAACACAGTGTGTGTCAAGAACTAGCTACGTGATACTAAACGTCCCCATCACACAGGATGGTTAGTCATACAGGGCCATGTGATCAGTAGTCTGTACCGGCAGACTCTGGGTGTATTATAAGGATATCAAAGACACGAGAGTTAATAAAGTAATTGCAAGGCTCCAGGTACCTCATACCAACTGGTCTGAATGGCCTGATAACTGGGCATTCGGTGATGTAGTGTGGGAGATCATGCTGTAGTTCCTGCTCACAGAGTTTGCACCTGGAGTGCTCAGGATTGGGAGATCCGTCACCTGTAGCCACCTGCCACAGGTAACTGTAACCCAACCTGATCCTGGCAACCACTGTGTCGCAACAGTCTGGTCCACGTTTTGTGATGCCCATAAACAGGTTTCGGATCTTAAGAGATCACGGCTTTTTATGCTGTTGCTTTCAGGCTTTTGTGAGTCGGTAATTTCTCTATTCTACCTGATTGTTTGGAACAATCTTGGTCTTGACAACAGAGATGGGGATACATAGGTCTAATTCAACTTAGTCCTTGTTACATATTAATTAGGCTGCAACGTGTCATTATGATTGGATATATTTGAGACATGGTGTCTATTCAAGAGAGATTCTAAACCCTTTATTCTGTGCAGCGATCAGGCAATTTATAATGGCTATTACGAGGTTCTTGTTGTCGATCTTCCAGGATAATCTTTCAATTGCTTGAAGAGCAGATTTTGAATCGCAAAATATTCTTCCTCCTCCTATGTTTTTTAATGTACTGGTAGCTAGTTGTAATGCTGCTAGTTCTGCTTGTGTAGAGGTCAGCCAGTTGTTTAACCTGACACAGTCTGTGTGCAAGTATTGACTGTAAAACCTACATGCTGCTGCAGTCCGTCCAGTAGACGACTGGACTGAGCCGTCGGTGTAGACACAGTGCTCGTGAGATCTAAACTCTCGATGGAGGAGGCAATTGTTTCAAGTGTGACAGTGAGAATCTTGCTCTTCTCAAAGCTATCTTTCTTGGTGACAGGTGTGTATGATACTTGGAGCTTGGTATACGAGGACGGGCTGCGGAAATAGTCTGGTTCGTTCTCGACGCACAATCGAGCATTCCGGGTTCGAATTCCGGGCGGGATAGAAATGACTGGACACATTTCCTTTCATCTAATGCATCTGTTCACCTAGCAGTGAGTAGGTACTCAGGAGTTAGTCAGCTTATTCTGGTGGTTGCATTCTGGGCGGGGTCAGTAGTAATTCGACCTTGGTGGGGGGGGGGGGGGTGATAAGTGTATGAATACACTCTGCCTTCCTGTCCCCTGACTCAATGAATAATTATTCTAGATACACCAAAGTATACAGTATACCTAGGCGCTCTCTCTAGTCCTTCCTTCCTTTTATCTCAGCTCTTTATCCATTTTTATCACACTTTTCTTCCTCCTTCATTTATTCTTTCTTGTAATGACAATCCTCCGCTACCCCCCCCCCCCCTCCCTCTGCGTCTCCTCTCTTATTTCCACTATCCGGCTTTCCCTTCCCTCCCCTCTCTGCCCCCCTATTTTTACTTTTACTTTCTACCACAGACGTGGCCACACATTTACAATGCTTACCAGCATATATACATTTTCTTCTGTCCTCCATGGACAGGGTGAGAGATGTGTTAAACATATAGTTCAAGGGGTTTATTGAACACTCAACCACAGAAGGTGGTTGTAGTGCTTTTAAAATGCCAATTTAACCTACCTACATAAAGTTTAAATACATAGATACTTAGTTACGTATAGATATAGAAGGGAGCCGGTCGGCCGAGCGGACAGGACGCTGGACTGTGATCCTGCGGTCCCGGGTTCGATCCCGGGCGCCGGCGAGAAACAATGGGCAGAGTTTCTTTCACCCTATGCTCCTGTTACCTAGCAGTAAATAGGTACCTGGGTGTTAGTCAGCTGTCACGGGCTGCTTCCTGGGGGTGGAGGTCTGGTCTAGGACCGGGCCGCGAGGACACTAAAGCCCCGAAATCATCTCAAGATAGTTACGTAAATCTGTTCTACCTAAACAATGTTCGATATATCTTTTACATAGTGTCATTAATGTGCGTTTACAAAGGTCAAATGCAATTCTGACCAGCTTCCACACACCCTGAATACACACAAACAAAGACTAAACTGGAAAAGGTTCAAAGGTTTGCCACCAGCCTAGTACCTGAACTGAGGGGTATGAGCTACGAGGAGAGACTACGGGAATTAAACCTCACGTCGCTGGAAGACAGAAGAGTTAGGAGGGGGACATGATTACTACATACAAGATTCTCAAATGAATTGACAGGGTAGATAAACACAGACTATCTAACACAAGGGGCACACGCACTAGGGGGACACAGGTAGAAATTGAGTGACTAAATGAGCCATTGAGACATCAGATTTTTTTTTAGTGTCAGAGTAGGCGAGAAATGGAATGAATTTGGAAGTGATGTGGTGGAGGCTGACTCCACCACATATAGATATGATAGAGCCCAGTAGGCTCAGGAACCTGAACACCAGTTGATTGACAGTTGAGAGGCGGGACCAAAGAGCCAGAGCTCATCCCCCGCAAAAATACCTAGGCGAGTACATATGCACATATATATATATATACACTGACATACATATACACAAGTATATGTGGCTGAGTGGACAGCACTCAAGACTCGTAATCCTGGGGACCGGGGTTCGATCCCCGGCGATGGCGGAAAACAAATGGGCAGTTTTTCATCCTGATGCCCCTGTTATTTAGCAGTAAATAGGTACCTGAGAGTTAGACACCTGTTACAGACTGCTTCCTGCGCGCGCGCGCGCGTGCGTGCGTGCGTGCGTGTGCTTGTGCGCGCGCGCGCGTTGATTGACAGTTGAGAGGCGGGCTGAAAGAGCAGAGCTCAACCCCCGCAAGCACAACTAGGTGAATACAAACATACATGGTAGTCTTCTACACCTGTCTGCCTTCAAGGGGGGCCCTTATCCCCGCTCTTAACAGTTTGTTTCATAAAAATCACCATCTTCCTCATCGCTTCCAGCTGGCCCTTATCTCCCTGACGGCTAATAACTCTATTCTTATCCTTCCTTCCGACAAAGGCAACTCGGTGGTTGTCCTCGACCGTGAGGACAACCTCCAGAAGGCTGATGTCTTGCTCCTTGACTCCCTGTACATATGCCCCTCTGATTTCTAACCCCTTGAGTCGCCTTAAAACTTCCTTCAACCGCAAACTAAGACAGCGCTCTAGTCTAGCTGACTTCGATCTAATTAAACGTTTCAGAGTCATTTGCCCTTCTCTTCCTTATTTCTATGGTCTACCTAAGACTCATAAACCTGGTTGATTGTTGCCGCCGAAGACGGCTAGTTTATTGTGCACCCCATACTCATCCTGTGAGCGGTAGCGCAAAAAGCATTACAGAGGGCACAAAAGGTCTTTATCAGACCTCATCTTAGATTATTACATAAACAATTTCATCTATCCTTCACACCTTATAGTGTTCCTCTTCGTCCTATCATTTCTTAAAGAAGCTTTGTTGGATATCCTCTTGCCTCCTGGCTCGCTAAAACTCTGACGCCTTACCTTGGCACTTTTTCTCCTGCCCACCTTCGTCACTCTCAGGACTTCAGAGAAAGACTTATTATTATTAACATCTTTATTAACAAAATTAATTACAATTTTACCTAATCTAAGGATTTCGAGTAAGTCTTATTAAAGTGAGGATAATGGTGGTATTCACTGTCACGCAGGACAGAGGGTCATACACAAGACAATAGGTCTAAACTGTAGGCTGAAACACACATATATCATGGTTACAATCAATGTTTTAATGTATGGATATGTGAAAACAACTTTCTATTGTGCACTGCCACACAAGGGTAGGGATGGGTTCACAAGTGATTCAACAATATAGTGTTCTAGTGAATGCATGAAAGGTTTATCACAGAGTTTACAACCTGAGTTTTCTGGTAGTGGCTCAGCCTCACTAACCTCCCAGATGTGTCTATAGCCAAAGCGAATTCGCGCAGTGACTACATCACATTGCCTGGTCCGGTTACTGTGCTGACCATACAAATACCTATTATTACAAAACTTGTCATAACTTTTAATACTGCAGCTTTCAGGTCTCTGGGCATTTTTTTTAGTTCTTCTAAATCTGAATTAATTTCTTTAATGTGTGTGTTTCTAATAATTGCATTAGATAGTCCAAAGTCATAATCAATGTTTTCTTTCCTGCAAGCCTCATTGGTCCCAATTGATCTACAAAGTCATGTTTTCCAACTCCAACATGGGATGTGATCCACACAAATTTTTATCATTGGCAAAAATTACATTACATTTAATATTACAAGCTACTTCCGACATACATTGTGATGGGTTATTTAGGGACTGCAGAGCACTTTTAGAGTCACAGAAAATAACTCCACCACCATTGAGCTTAAGGTATTCAGTGGCTAGATAAATACCCAATAGCTCGGTCTGTGTCGTGCTTGCCCAGTTGTTCAATCTCTGTGTACTAGTCATGATCATTTCATTCCCTTTGTACACTGCACATGCACAACCTGTTCTACCAGTGCCTAACTGCACAGAGCCATCAGTAAAGGCATAGGATTCAGTTGGTTTGAGAATTTGAAGATGACTGTCAATAGCTTCTAATGTTATACATCTCAAAATTTCAGTGTTATACATTTGTTTTACACTGATGGGGGTATAATGCAGAGAGACCTCCACATCTTTCCAAGGGGGAATATAGTGAACAGTTTTATCAGGGTTAAGAGAGACATTCAGTTTCATAAGATTATAGGCACAACAGCTGAGCCACACACTGTAAGGAGCTTTTTGCGGCGGATTGAGGGAACAGTCAGAATGCACTAATGTTCCGCTCGATGACGTTCTCTCTTTCCTTAGACAGAAGGCGACTGAGGGCCTTCTTCCTCTCCCGCTTCCCACTGACGTTTTCCACGAACTCATTGTTACCTATCGTTCGTTACGGCTCGTGACCCTACAACAGCTCGGGTTACTAAAACTGCTGTTCACAAGAGCGGGTCACCAGTGTAACCCCTTAATAAGTAATGAGCACTTTGTTAAAATTTTCCTTTAGGACTGAAGAATTATACATATAACTTATAATATATATATATTCAATAAAGTATAATAATAAAACACAGATGGTCAAGTTAACTTACAATACTTTTTTGTTTGGTTGTATCTCTCACATAATATAATAAAAATATGGCACAACATGAATGTACAGACTTAACTCTACAAAGATGTGATCTCTCCAGACCCGTATCAGCTACTGAACTACTCGGCTGTCGCTACCCATAATCCTCTCCTCCTCTGCCTCATCCAGGATGAGGGAGGGAAACTAAAGACTTTTTAATATTTAAAACTAATTGAACAACCACTTGTTCTCAAAACACATAAGAATGCAATTTAAATATAATAGTTACTTGCAAAATATATAAGTACAATGCCACCTGCTTAATTACAGTAAATAAACAATTATATGAACTTAGTAAAAGTGACATCTGGAACTTCCAAACTGAACAGGTCCAGCAATTCTAACTTCCCGAATCTAACAGGTATTAGACGTGTGAAAAGCCACCGCGCTCCTGTCCCCACTGACGCTGCCACACCACACGATAATTTACAAAAATATAATGTGTGTACATATATGATGAAATGGAACAAAAGTTTATTTTAAATTTATATACGTATTCAGCTAGGAGTACGTAACACTCATCAGACTCTGTGTTGACTCTTTAACTCTTTCTCTTTCAACGGTAAATAATACTCTCAAACTTTCGGTGTCGCTATGGGTTCTCCTCTCTCCCCTGTTCTTGCCAACATTTTTGCTTTATGGCCTCATGACCTTAGTCTTTTCTAGCCTTTCCTCTCCTCTCTTAACAATTTGGCTCCTTCCATACACTTCAAAGATGAATGGGAACCCAATTCCCTTCATTTTCTTGACGTTCATGTTCACAGCTGTGTGTCCGGGTTCTCTCTGTCTACCACAAACCCATGCATAGTGGTATGTATATTCACATCTTTTCCTACCATCCTCCTTCTGTTAAGAGAAGTGTCCTCGTCTCTCTCTTCCTCCGCGCTCTACGCCTCAGCGACCCTCAGTTTCTTGTGACCATCAGATTATTTACAAACCTTTCTCTCGCCTTGGTTGCCCCTTACATTTTTAGGTTAGACTTAACCTTACCTTTCACAGTACATACACATAGTTCTAACCTTTCTAACAAACGTGACCTAACATAAACCTACCTATTTCTCTTTAGGCTTCTTTTTCTTTCTTTCTCTTATTCTTACGTTACCATTCTTATACTCATTATTACCCTCTTCTTTACACTTCATTATTACACCCATCCCATCCGTACCTTTCACCTTGCTCTTACCTTCCTCTTGGAATTTCCACCTCGTCATTGCCCAAGCCCGCGCCTGCCTCGTGAGGCGTGCCTGCTCTCTTAATGCCTGTCACTTCTATTCTCACACCCGGTTACAGCCCCGCTCCTGTAAGTCCACTACGGACTCACCATAACCCGTGCTACTAGGAACTTTTTTTGTTCTGAGTAGCTGAATCTAAAACGACAACAACATCGCTCCCATCATAATCGACTTGATAACGGTCCAGGATGGACCGAAACGTCGTCGTCTTCTAGATGATGTAAAGTGTGTGGACAAAGACAGGAACACACACTCGAACACTATATCTTGGATTGTAGTAAAATTGAGCCATTTAGAGATAAATCTAAACTCACGTTGTAAGATATGGCAACCTATCTTATTACTTAGGATAAAATACCTGAAATCCTTGCACTGTATCCATATTTCGCTCCCAGTAGATAAACGACATTTGAGACTAAGAAGCAAGTAGTGTTTAGTTGTCACAGTAGTGAAGACTAATAATAAACAGCAGCTCCCCAATGACTTTGTAATATATCCATTGGTCAAACAATTATGTATTAGTGATAAGACCTACCAATAATATATAATGACTTACTGTAAATATATAGCTCTTGAAATAGAACATTCTCTGTAACTAGCTGACATTGTAACTATAAGGTGTGAAGGATAGATGAAATTGTTTATGTAATAATCTAAGATGAGGTCTGATAAAGACCTTTTGTGCCCTCTGTAATGCTTTTGCGCTACCGCTCACAGGATGAGTATGGGGTGCACAATAAACTAGCAGCCTCCGGCGGCAACAATCAAAACAAAATTGTCTCCTCATCTTCTGGTGTGTGGGTTATATATGATGGGACATTATATATCTATATAACATATATCTATATATGTGAGACATTATATATCATAATGTCTCGCTTATTATATATCTATATAATGTCTCACTTATTATATATCTATATATATAATGTCTCGTCTACTTTGAGAGGGTAAGATAGCTGCTACAGAAACTAGTGTGTCAATAAGCACTTAACCACTAAAGGTGATAAAGACACTTTCACAAGCTCAGGTTCTATAGTTACATCACAAACATTGTACAACTGACGTTGGTACAAGTCTCACGTTTATCAGTGGTCCAGTACTGAGATAGTAACTACAGAGTTAAGCTTACCTCAACCCAGAGGCGAAGGAGGGGAGGGAGGGCGAAAGATAAGTCAATATGGGACATTTTAGAATAATGTTCAAGGGGGACCCGCCCCCCCTCACCCCCGGGGGCGGAGCTCGGCGAGTTGCCGGGTGAGATTAAAACAGGAATATTGTGTTGAGGTGGAGCAGCCACACCAGCTGTCAGTCCTGGCTGGCGACTCATGCAATTTAATTCAATTTCTTTATTATGCACCCCATACCCATCCCGTGGGCGGCGGTGGTGGAGTTACAGAGGTACATAATCGGTTCAGGAACTGAACTCCCATAGTTCGTTTAGCTAACCACATAACAATCTTTTGACGCTATAATACACACACACATACACATACACACACACACATTATATATATATATATATATATATATATATATATATATATATATATATATATATATATATATATATATATATATATATATATATAAACTGAAAACTCGCACACCAGAAGTGACTCGAACCCATACTCCCAGGAGCAACGCAACTGGTATGTACAAGACGCCTTAATCCACTTGACCATCACGACCGGACATAATGAGGTGATAGCCGAGGCTATTTGAACCACCCCACCGCCGGCACTCGGATAGTAATCTTGGGCATAGCATTTTACCAAATCACCTCATTCTTTGGGGCACACGTGAGGAACAAAAGTGAGGGACCATTCAGGCTTGTTCTCATTTACATTAACCCATCGATAATCTTTAGTATGACAAGTGATTCAACAAGATGCCCTGCCCGAGAAAGTAAGGCAATCTGTCCTCTTACAGAGAACGTCGCATTTCGCTCGTATGCGCTACACAAGGCCAAACAAATCGTCGTCCTAGAAAATGGAAGCGGCTGGCGAAAGTGATGTTCTGTCCCGTTTTCTGTTTTGGATTCTCTGGTAGGTTAGGAGACGACACTATATATTGACAGTTTTCTTGACGTTGGGAAACTTTAAGAGGTGGTTGGGGAGCCACCAGGGGCCTGAGCATAGCTCCAAGCACCCAGTACTCCTTCAGTATGGCTGGAGCCAAAGTTCGTAGTTCAACGAATTAATTTCTCTATGTATATATAACATTAACAATTGTGTAACTAGCGTCAAAAGATTGTCACTTGCTGAGCTAAACGAACTATGGGGTCTAGTTCCTGAACCCATTATGTGCCTCGTTAACCCTTCCCACCACCGCCGACGGGATGGGTATGAGGTGCATAATAAAGCAATCATCATCATTATGTTCTCTCAGCTCCAGGTAATCCAGGAGGAGGATAATCTGCGCCATACACTTCAAGTAACACTAGATACTACGGAACAAGCTCAAGCCTTGGCTTGGAGTAGTTTAGAATGAATTGGCATTACCTCAGTACTCGACCAGATCGCATTGGGGGAAAAAAAAAGTCCCGTGGCGCTGTGGTAACACTCGGCAGGCGTTTCGCAAGCGCTTTGGCATGGGTTCGTATCCTGGCCGGGGAGGATTGACCGGGCGCCAATCTTTAGCTGTACGCCTCTTCACCCACTAGTGATTGGGTACCTGGTGGTTAAACGATTTGGCGGGTCGTATTCCGGGGACAATTAGGATTAAGGAGTTGCCCGAAACGCTATGCTTGCTGATGGTTGTACAAGAATGTAAGAACTCTTGTATATAGAAATAAATAAACCACCTGAAACTGTCAAACTTGACCACTTTGCAGGTAAATGCACTGACAAGGACGCACGTGCATCATAGGCTTTGAGAGCCATAATTACTAAAACTGCTGTAGCAACACTAACAAATGTTCCCTCGGTGGTGAGCCACACAGCTGGCTCCCACCGCTGTTCTCAGAGAAAAGGGGAAATCCTAAAACTGAAGAGGAAGTCAAACGGGACCGCGTCCAGCCCAGTATAGCTGCTACACCTGACCTGGGCCAAGACCTTCACTGTCTTCAACAAACTGCACCCAGCAGCGAGAGCTGTCATGATGGACGGTCCCTCTCGCCAGCACCCACAGCGGGTCCCTCTCGCCAGCACCCACAGTGGGTCTCTCTCGCCAGCACCCACAGCGGGTCCCTCTCGCCAGCACCCACAGCGGGTCCCTCTCGCCAGCACCCACAGCTGGTCCCCCTCTCGCCAGCACCCACAGCGGGTCCCTCTCGCCAGCACCCACAGCGGGTCCCTCTCGCCAGCACCCACAGCGGGTCCCTCTCGCCAGCACCCACAGCGGGTCCCTCTTGCCAGCACCCACAGCGGGTCCCTCTCGCCAGCACCCACAGCGGGTCCCTCTCGCCAGCACCCACAGCGGGTCCCTCTCGCCAGCACCCACAGCCGGTCCCTCTCGCCAGCACCCACAGCCGGTCCCTCTCGCCAGCACCCACAGCCGGTCCCTCTCGCCAGCACCCACAGCGGGTCCCCCTCTCGCCAGCACCCACAGCGGGTCCCCCTCTCGCCAGCACCCACAGCGGGTCCCCCTCTCGCCAGCACCCACAGCGGGTCCCTCTCGCCAGCACCCACAGCGGGTCCCTCTCGCCAGCACCCACAGCGGGTCCCTCTCGCCAGCACCCACAGCGGGTCCCCCTCTCGCCAGCACCCACAGCGGGTCCCCCTCTCGCCAGCACCACTAGAGATGGCAGTCACCACTAACCACACTTCCTGGCGTGTAACCAATGCATCCTCCACCTTGCCAGCACACGTGACTGCTGTTGAACCAACACAGCACGTAGCAACCGACCTCTCCTCGTCGCGTGATGATGCATCAATGGCTGCCACTAATGTCTCCACCGCCAGCAACTCCGCGGCACATTACCGAGGAGATACACCTCAGCACCCGCACGAAGCCCATAAGCAACTAGAGGCACTCGTAGAAGAAATGGGCCATAGGGAGCTCCAGGAACCCCAGAGAACAGACCTATTTCCAGCACGTACTTCAACGGATGTTACCAGCAAGGGGAACGTGGAACGAACAACAGTGGAACTGTAAGGATACCTTCAGAGGAAGCTCCTCCCTGAGGACAGGTTGCTGGAGGTAATGGATCCAAAACAGCTAATTGGTGCTAGTATTTACTCTCTCTCCATTGTTACGTTAAGGTTACTTTAGGTTAAGGTTGGGTTGTCACATGTAGGGGGTTGTCACATGTAGGGGGTTGTCACATGTAGGGGTCGTCACATATTATGGGTTTAAAAGTGTTGCGCCACAATACTCTAACTTATACTCCGCAACAACAAAGTGATCTGGGTCCAATTTGTAAAATACTTAACATATTTAACCAAGATTTTTCAGTTTAATTCTCAGATACAACGTCAACGCAATAAAATAGTTGTTGTATAATTTACAATTTGTACTCATCCAAGCAGCCTCTTGTAGGGGGGGGGGGCTCTACTGAACCATTTTGCTTCCATTAAGTTGACTCATTTCACGAAAATTGGTAATGTTGACGGCATTATCTTCTGTAATGTAGTTAGCAGCCTCGTTCAAGCCCCTGGTTGCTGGCTAAACACTGCCGTAGCCTCGCGTAATGCAGTAAGCCTTCCTGGAAACTGGTGTAGCCCTGGATAGCTGTGCAATCCTTCCTGGAAGGTATTACATTCTTAGATATTAATATTTTGCCTTTCTGTAAATTACTTTAGATTTTGATGATGGTATAATCCTTGCTGGAGAGCCATTTTAGATATTATGCTAAATATTTATATCTGTTCTGTTAAGCTTTATATCTAGGTTCAAGAAAGCCTTCATAAGCTTGCAATGAGAGATTATGGATTAAGCTTCATGGAGATTGTCAGCTATGGATATTTCTAAATGTTTCAGATTTGTATAATATGTTGAGAACGTATTTGGCTCGTATATTACAAGGAATGTAAACCCAAATAATTTTTTTTTTTGTTTTTTGGCTGAGGAACAATACATTAAATGAGGAAAATATATTGTTGCAAAGAGGCAAACTAGCCTTACCTGCTTAACTCATCGGTTCCAGCGCGCGCGCGCGCGCGCACACACACACACACACACACACACACACACACACACACACACACACACACACACACACACACACACACATTGGGTTGATATCACGCCAGACCTGTCTCCTGCAGCCCATATCAAGCGGATAACATCAGCGGCATATGCCAGGCTGGCCAACATACGAACGGCATTCAGAAACTTGTGTAAAGAATCATTCAGAACTTTGTATACCACATATGTCAGACCAATCCTGGAGTATGCAGCCCCAGCATGGAGTCCATATCTAGTCAAGGATAAGACTAAACTGGAAAAGGTTCAAAGGTTTGCCACCAGACTAGTACCCGAGCTGAGAGGTATGAGCTACGAGGAGAGACTACGGGAATTAAACCTCACTTCGCTGGAAGACAGAAGAGTTAGGGGTGACATGATTACCACATTCAAGATTCTGAAAGGAATTGATAGGGTAGATAAAGACAGGCTATTTAACACACGGGGCACACGCACAAGGAGACACAGGTGGAAACTGAGTGCCCAAATGAGCCACAGAGATATTAGAAAGAACTTTTTTAGTGTCAGTGGTTGACAAATGGAATGCATTAGGAAGTGATGTGGTGGAGACTGACTCCATACACAGTTTCAAGTGTAGATATGATAGAGTCCAGTAGGCTCAGGAATCTGTACACCTGTTGATTGACGGTTGAGAGGCGGGACCAAAGAGCCAGAACTCAACCCCCGCAAACACAACTAGGTGAGTACAACTAGGTGAGTACACACACCTGGATGGTGTTCCTATAGTATGGAAGACCTGATATATGTGACTCCAGCACAGCATGGAATGCTTAATGTAATTGGTAATGTGACATCAAATAGGGCACAGAGTGAACAGGTTGAGAGTTCATAGTAAGGGGTACATAGGATTTCCTCAAGTGGATGATAGTTGAATAGAATATTTTCTGAACACGGGTTAATAGATGAACTGAAAACGGGTTGATAGATGAACTGAACACGTTGACAGATGAACAGAACACGGGTTAATAGACGAACTAAAATACAATATGTAACACTGGGTAAAGAAGCAACCTTTGGTTCAGAACTAAAATCTAGATGTTGATTGGTCAGTAAGCTATTGTGGTTATCTTAATAAACCTCCACAGGTTGATAGGCCTTTAAGTTTTTTGAGGTTGATAGGTCTTGATAATTCTTTTGAAGTTGATAGGTCTTGATAATTCTTTTGAAGTTGATAGGCCTTGATAATTCTTTTGAGGTTGATAGGCCTTGGTAATTCTTTTGAGGTTGATAGGCCTTGGTAATTCTTTTGAGGTTGATAGGCCTTGATAATTCTTTTGAGGTTGATAGGCCTTGATAATTCTTTTGAGGTTGATAGGCCTTGATAATGCTTTTGAGGTTGATAGGCCTTGATAATGCTTTTGAGGTTGATAGGCCTTGATAATGCTTTTGAGGTTGATAGGCCTTGATAATGCTTTTGAGGTTGATAGGCCTTGATAATTCTTTTGAGGTTGATAGGCTTTGATAATTCTTTTGAGGTTGATAGGCCTTGATAACTCTTTTGAGGTTGATAGGCCTTGATAATTCTTTTGAGGTTGATAGGCCTTGATAATTCTTTTGAGGTTGATAGGCCTTGATAATTCTTTTGAGGTTGATAGGCTTTGAACCCAACACCAAACTAAAGTCAGAACCAATCAGAACCAATCAGAATCTGATGCCTGCTGAAGATTAGAGGGGGATATGTTTACACAACATGCAAACAGCTGTAATTGATACTGATTATTGATCACTTCTGATAATTGGCGCGAGAGTGTTATAATTGGCTTGTTTTAATAATTCATGGTGCCTTAAGCCTTGTGCTTCCCGGGACTGTTTGTGTACTTTGCTGGATGTGCTTGGCATGTTGGGCTCTAGCTCTACAGCCCTGCCTATTGAGCGTATTACTTGTTTATGGCAGTGACTGTTCATCCACCAGGCAGTGACTTGTCGTCCACCAGGCAGTGACTTGTCGTCCACCAGGCAGTGACTTGTCGTCCACCAGGCAGTGACTTGTCGTCCACCAGGCAGTGACCGTGCTCATCCACCAGGCAGTGACTGTTCGTCCACCAGGCAGTGACTGTTCATCCACCAGGCAGTGACCGTGTTCATCCACCAGGCAGTGACTGTTCATCCACCAGGCAGTGACTGTGTTCATCCACCAGGCAGTGACTGTTCATCCACCAGGCAGTGACTGTTCGTCCACCAGGCAGTGACTGTTCGTCCACCAGGCAGTGACTGTTCGTCCACCAGGCAGGGACCGTGCTCATCCACCGGGCAGTGACTGTTCATCCACCAGGCAGTGACTGTTCGTCCACCAGGCAGTGACTGTTCGTCCACCAGGCAGTGACTGTTCGTCCACCAGGCAGGGACCGTGCTCATCCACCAGGCAGTGACCGTGCTCATCCACCAGGCAGTGACCGTGCTCATCCACCGGGCAGTGACCGTGCTCATCCACCAGGCAGTGACCGTGCTCATCCACCAGGCAGTGACCGTGCTCATCCACCAGGCAGCCTGTGGCAGTTACGTTTAATATCGTGTATTGAATTAGGTTACATTAGGTCTGCTAAACTGTTTCATTTATTAATCACTAACGACGATGGATGTCTCTGATGTGTGTGCTTCAGTACTTGTGGTTCTCATTCACCTCCTCTTGTCCCTAACTTTGAACCTCGTGTTGTTCACAAGTTAGTGTTGTTCCTTGTACTCGCGATAGTTGTATTCATCTAGTTGTGCTTGCGGGGGTTGAGCTCTGGCTCTTTGGTCCCGCCTCTCAACTGTCAATCTACAATCAACTTATGTACAGAGTCCTAGTGCCCAGTAGGCTCAGGAATCTGTACATCAGTTGATTGACGGTTGAGAGGCGGGACCAAAGAGCCAGAGCTCAACTCCTGCAAGAACTAGGTGAGTACAACTAGGTGAGCACACACACACACACACACACACACACACACACACACACACACACACACACACACACACACACACACACAAGAAGCAGCCGTCTAACTCCCAGGTACCTGTTTATTGCTAGGTGAACAGGCGCATCAGGGAGGCAAGAAACTCTGCGTATTTGTTTCCGCCGGCGCCGGGGATCGAACCCGGACCCTTAGGACTACAGATCCCGAGCGCTGTCCACTCAGCCACCAGACCCACCGTGAGTAGTGTGCAGGATCTCTTGTGGTGTCCTGTCTGTCTCCAGCGTCGGTCTCACACTTAGTGGTTTTATTTTATTATGCACCCCATACCATCCCGTGGGCGGTGGTGGACCCCCATACCCATCCCGTGGGCGGTGGTGGACCCCCATAGTTCGTATAGCTAAGCAAGTGACAATCTTGTGATACAAGGTACACAATTGTTAATATTACATACTCCTGATTTTATATATATATATATATATATATATATATATATATATATATATATATATATATATATATATATAAAATATAATATTCGTATATACATATCAATAACCTTTGTATATCACAAGAGGCTCACAACAGTCACTATACAAGGCACTTTACGTCTATGGTGAGTCACACAGTTACTAGTCTTGCTCCACACCCACCCAACTGGGCGGCAGCTTTACAGTCATGTGCTCCACACCCACCCAACTGGGCGGCAGCTTTACAGTCATGTGCAGGCTGCACCCACAGTAAGCAAATTTTGGATACATGGTTAAGATGACCGGCAGCACATCATTATGAATGATGTATAGTACTTACACATTTCTTGGACTCTGTTGATGGTGTTTTCTCTGAATTCCGCGATTTTTTTACATTCCATTATATAATGACGCAAAGTATGCGAGTAGTTCTGCTGACAGAGTTTACATTTAATAAAGTCTACATCAGCAGATGTTACAAACTGCCAGAGGTACTTGTAGCCGAGCCTAAGCCTAGCAGTGATAACATCTAGAAGTCTGCTAACCTTATTGGATGACCCATAGACGTGCGGTTCTTCCTGCATAATATAATGATAGATGGAGCAACTGGTGTGAATTTCACTTTGCCTCAAGTCTACGAGATTTTGTTGATGTTCCCGGAATATTACTGCCCTCAAGCTGCTCAAAGGCAGTCCAAGATGGTAATCAATTCCCTCCATAATGATTTTTTTTTTCATTTTGCCTCGAAGGGCGAGTTTACTGGGCCACGTCACTTATCCTGTGAATGAAAATACCGATATAACAGCATATACAACACTCCCCAATATGAAGAAAATCCGATGCGTTGTTCATCCTGTCACTTGTACCGAGACGAAGCTGGGACTTATTTAACTGTCTCAAGTGAACAGTTTATCATACAAGAAGCTCAACATTTATCAACCCTTAAATAGTGTTTTCCTAACTCAAACAATGTGGGGATTTATTATTCTACATATATTGCTAATGTCTATTTGCTGCTCACATTCTCTCAGGTAGTGGTCAAGGCGGTGTCCGTCACTCTCGCCACAGATTATACAACTCCGCTGCTCAACTGTTGTTTCCATTCCGAATCTCCATGGATATTTGTATCCAAGACGGATTCTCGCTATTACTGATTCTCTCCCGCGGCCACCTCCTCTTCGGCCATAATGATTAGGATTGCCAGCTGCAACCACATTGTACCAGCGTACAGATTGACTAATTTGTTCTTCTATCTTCCTTTCCTCAGTTAACTTTTCACGGCGATGTTGCCTGGTAATACCTCAAACTTTTAAAAATGTTTTCGGTATGAAGGATTTAATATGGTCTCCTTCAGCGCCCTCAGCAGCCAGCACATCTGCTCGTTCATTTCCACAGATACCAATGTGGGAGGAAATTCACATGAAACTAATCATCTTTCCCTGATTTGTTAGTATTTCCACTGCTCTCTTGATGTCAGCAACTGTGGCACGGTCTTCTGTCTGTCATAAGGCCTTGCAATGTGGCTTTTGAATCTGTGCAGGTGTCTGCTGCTTTTGTGTTTCTTTCAAGGAATCTTAATGCCGCAAGAATGGCGGTTAGCTCTGCTGGCGTTGAGGCGGCGTAGTTCTCAGTACGCTCTCTCTCCTTCCCATTATTCCTAATTACAGTGTTCGCTGGTCCAGTCCTGCCATTAGCAGGATTAGAAGAACCATCACTGTAGATTTGGTGTAATTTATTTCCGGCTTCTTTATTAATTTCCTCGAAATACTTGTGCCTCATTTCTCGTGGCGGGAGATTGCAGTGAGTGCGAGGATGGACTCCCAAGATACGTCTTGGGCTTTTCATTAATTCACAATTAAGCATCAACTCGCCCCCCTTGTGTGATCTTATCAGGATCGAGCTGTTAGTTCTTGGACCCCATCTTTCTAACCCTTGGTTGTCTAATGTACTGACGCCCAGACCTATTTTTCCTCTATCATGTCCACTACATGTGTTTATCTCTAGCTCACGCACGCTAGACGGACGGACACACACACACACACACACACACACACACACACACACACACACACACACACACACACACACACACACACACACACGGACACATACACACGGACACACACACACACACACACACACACGGACACACACACACACACACACACACACGGACACACACACACACACACACACACACACGGACACACACACACACACACACACACACGGACACACACGGACACACACACACACACGGACACACACGGACACACACACGGACACACACGGACACACACGGACACACACATACATTACATGCAAGGCTGGCTAACATCAGAACTGCCTTCAGGAACCTATACAAGGACTCGTTCAGAACCTTGTATACCACATATGTCAGACCAATCCTGGAATATGCGGCCCCGGCATGGAGCCCCTTATCCCTCCTGCCACTTCCCTCTTCATCCATCCATCTATCTATTCACCTGTCAACCCATCTATTCATCCGTTTATCTACTGTCTGTCTCTGATTCTACCTCTCTGCCTCTGTTTCTTTGTCCTGTCTGTCCACTGTCATTCTCTGCCCTATAAAAATACAACACTAATGTGTGGGCGGAGGCCTGGTCGACGACCGGGCCGCGGGGACACTAAGCCCCGGAAGCACCTCAAGGTAGGTGGAGAAGGTTAGCAAGTGTGAATACCAAAATATGTAAGTATGTATATATGTGAATCAGCAGACATTCACATGTGCTGAAATACTTGTGAAGAATCTCGCCTACACACTCAGGGCAAAAGACATCAAGCTTAAATTTGTTTAGGAACCTAACAGATTGACGCACATGGTGTCAGCAAGGCGGACAGCCCGCCTGCTATCATAACTCACACTATATTTCCTCCGTTTCTAAATTCTCACACAACCCTCCAATGTGAGGGAGAGGGAGGAGGAGGAGGGGTGGAGGAACCTGGAGGGAGGGAAGGGAGGGAGGGAAGGGGTGGGAGGGGGGAGGGAGAAGGGGGAAGGGGGGGGTAGTAATCACATGATAATACCTCTCTGACGTTTTCTAAAGAACACCATCACAATTACTCTTTTTTTAGTATCTCTTTTTTGTACTATTGCGGACTGATAGCGTGACAGACGGCCGCTTGGCGCCTCGCATTACTCCACAGTCAATACTATTATATATTTATATAATGTATTAAAAAGTCCTCCCTTCCCGTCTTTTACCTAAGTTTGCCCTTAATCTCCTAAATTCCACTTCATTTTCCTTATTTTCTTGTAATTTGTTTTTCTATTTTCATATATTTTTCAAATTTTTTTACGATGAGGCAGTGAAAATTTAGAGCACTGCGTATGTAGATTTTGTATGTCGTGTATTTGCATGCTGTTTACGGCCTATTTATGTCGTGTGGTCATGAAAAGGTCAACGCATCTTACGCAGGAAATGGCTGGTATATTTAAGATTTTTATTGGATTAGATTATATTTCTGAGGTTAGATCAGGGAAAGTTAGGAAATGGTGGTTGAGGCGGAGTAGGGTGTGTGTGTGTGTGTGTGTGGTGGGTGTGTGTGTGTGGTGTGTGTGTGTGTGTGTGTGTGTGTGTGTGTGTGTGTGTGTGTATGTGGTGTAGGTGTGTGTGTGGTGGGTGTGTGTGTGTGTGTATGTATGTGGTGTAGGTGTGTGTGTGTGTGTGTGTGTGTGTGTGTGGGGGTGTGTGTGTGTGTGTGTGTGTGTGTGTGTGTGTGTGTGTGTGTGTGTGTGTGTGTGTGTTGTTTGTATGGGTGGGTGTTGTGTGTGTGTGTGTGTGTGTGTGTGGTGTGTGTGTGTGTGTGTGTGTGTGTGTGTATGTGGTGTAGGTGTGTGTGTGTGTGTGTGTGGTGTGTGTGTTGTGTGGGGGTGTGGTGTATTCACCTAGTTGTGCTTGCGGGGGTTGAACCCTGCTCTTTCGGCCCGCCTCTCAACTGTCAATCAACTGCTTCAACGATTTCCCCCCCCCCCCCCACACCACGCACACACACCCCAGACAGGAAGCAGCCCGTGACAGCTGACTAACTCCCAGGTACCTATTTACTGCTAAGTAACAGGGGCACAGGGTAAAAGAAACTCTGCCCATCGTTTCTCGCCGGCGCCTGGGATCGAACCCGGGACCACAGGATCACAAGTCCAGTGTGCTGTCCGCTCGGCCGACCGGCTCTCCTGTTGTCCGATTCTGGCACCCGAGGCGATAACCTGACACCAGAAGACACAATAATGAATGTTGTCCTTTATCTGATGAGAAAGTTCAGAATCAATTAATCGAATCTGACGTGAGCAAGCAGTCGGAGGAGGTGAAGTGTCGCCATAGTTACTGAAAGAGCCAACAAGGGCAACTATGCGAACAATTACTTGTTAACAAACAAAAAACATGACATTGGGAAGTGGGAGAGCTCCGGGATATTTTGGAGCCTGCAAACGTGATGTCAATATTAGAAAAAAAAGGTAGGCTGCTCTGAACTCAAAGACGTCACTGATGTGCTTCACCTGATGTACTTGAACAAAACATCTGGAGTGGGCTCGTACAACATGTGGAGAGGACAAACTGTGTAATTGCCAGACAGGATGGTGGTTAGAGGAGCAAGTAGTGCCCCTCGTAACTGATACGATCACTGAAATTAAACACCAGAGAGAGAATGATAGTTGAATTGCATCTTCCTTGACTACCAAAGAGACTTTGGCACTGACCCACATCAAAGGCAGATACATAAAGTACAGAAGAAGGCTGATATAACGAACAGATTTATAACATATAAACTGGACTGGATTTATACAAAATCTGAATAACAGTGTATCTAAAAATATGAAACAGAGGGTCCAACTGAAGTAGGGGCCCTGACGTCTGAGTAGACAGCGCTCGGGATTCGTAGTCCTAAGGTTCCGGGTTCGATCCTCGGGAGTGTCGGAAACAAATGGGCAGAGTTTCATTCATCCTGATGCCCCCTGTTCACCTATCAGTAAATAGGTACCTGGGAGTTACAGCTACTACGGGCTGCTTCCTGGGGTTGTGTAACAAAAAGGAGGCCTTGTCGAGGACCGGGCCGCGGGGATGCTAAGCCCCGAAATCACCTCAAGAAGATATGAACTTAATTAACAAGTTACAATCTTGGTCAGATAAACGGCTCCTGGAGTTGAATCCCAGAAAATGTAATGTGAGGGAGGGAGGACAGGAGTACAGGACCGGCGGAAGGCTGCGGCAGGAGTACAGGACCGGCGGAAGGCTGCGGCAGGAGTACAGGACCGGCGGAAGGCTGCGGCAGGAGTACAGGACCGGCGGAAGGCTGCGGCAGGAGTACAGGACCGGCGGAAGGCTGCGGCAGGAGTACAGGACCGGCGGAAGGCTGCGGCAGGAGTACAGGACCAGAGGAAGGCTGCAGCAGGAGTACAGGACCAGAGGAAGGCTGCGGCAGGAGTACAGGACCGGCGGAAGGCTGCGGCAGGAGTACAGGACCAGAGGAAGGCTGCAGCAGGAGTACAGGATCAGAGAAAGGCTGCGGCAGGAGTACAGGACCGGCGGAAGGCTGCGGCAGGAGTACAGGACCGGCGGAAGGCTGCGGCAGGAGTACAGGACCGGCGGAAGGCTGCGGCAGGAGTACAGGACCGGCGGAAGGCTGCGGCAGGAGTACAGGACCGGCGGAAGGCTGCGGCAGGAGTACAGGACCGGCGGAAGGCTGCGGCAGGAGTACAGGACCAAGAGGAAGGCTGCGGCAGGAGTACAGGACCAGAGGAAGGCTGCGGCAGGAGTACAGGACCAGAGGAAGGCTGCGGCAGGAGTACAGGACCAGAGGAAGGCTGCGGCAGGTGTACAGGACCAGAGGAAGGCTGCGGCAGGAGTACAGGACCAGAGGAAGGCTGCGGCAGGAGTACAGGACCAGAGGAAGGCTGCGGCAGGAGTACAGGACCAGAGGAAGGCTGCGGCAGGAGTACAGGACCAGAGGAAGGCTGCGGCAGGAGTACAGGACCAAGAGGAAGGCTGCAGCAGGAGTACAGGACCAAGAGGAAGGCTGCAGCAGGAGTACAGGACCAAGAGGAAGGCTGCGGCAGGAGTACAGGACCAGAGGAAGGCTGCGGCAGGAGTACAGGACCAGAGGAAGGCTGCGGCAGGAGTACAGGACCAGAGGAAGGCTGCGGCAGGAGTACAGGACCAGAGGAAGGCTGCGGCAGGAGTCAGTAAGGACACCAGGCCAGCATTAACACCAAGGGAAGGCCTCTTGTAACACCAACATACCCAACAGTGACCTAGAAAACTAAGCCAGGATCATCAGAGCATATTAAACAACATACGTATCATTATATCATTATAAATATCCACTTCTAGAACACCCAGCACCAACGTGGAAGCCTCAACTTTTCGAAATATAAAAAAGAAAATTGAAAAAGTCAGGAGCTACAACATTTGAAAATTAATCACCGATACAACTTGTGTTGTATCGGGGATCAACCCAGTTGATGCTGATGAAGAATCAATATGTAGGTAACATGTTGTATTTACCTACAACATGTAGGTAAGTACACATGCACTGTGGCCTAGGTGCTGTTTGTCCGATTCCAAGGAAGGAAGGAAACAATCAGGAGAAATCGCTAAGCCATTACGACTATGTAGCACTGGGAAGGGATTATTAGGATAAGGATTTTGGATGGGACGGAGGGAAGAAATGGTAACAGATTCTTCTCTTTCACTGAAACGTCTCTGCTTCATTTTGAATTTTGTGTCGAGGTTGTGTCTTCTTGCTTTTTGTGTTCCGTTCCGCCCGTCGCCTCATGGAACCCTAGAGGATTCAGTGGAATCCTCTTGGGTTATGTTACTTGTGTAGTATATCGTAGCCTGGTGGTTTAAGGCTTGTGTTTGGGAGCACCCAGCATGCGATTTCGAATTCTTCTCACAGCTCCTCATTATTTTCTCGCCTAATGGTGAGAAATGTTCAACTTTCAACTGGTGTATAGGTTCCTGCGCCTATTGGGCTGTCATATCTACAATTGAAACCGTGTATGGAATCTGAAATGAAATGAACACTGAAACAAAATGTCTAATATACCGATGAGTCGTTTGGGTACTCAGTTTCCACTTGTGTCCCCTTATGCGAGTAGCCCGTGTTAAATAATGTCTTCATCTACCCAGTCAATTTCCCAGAGAATTGTGTATACCTGTATATGGTAATGCTGTCTCCCTTAACTCTTGTCTTCCTGCGACGTGGGTTCTCAATGCTCGCAGCCTTCCCTCGTAACTCATGCAAGTTCTGCAACTTGTCTGGTGGCATACCTTTGTACCTTCTCCAACTTCGTCTTATGCTTGACAAGGTATATATGGACTCAGTACTGAAGCCATGTAGTCTTTTTTATATATATATATATATATATATATACAAGAGTTGTTACATTCTTGTACAGCCACTAGTACGCGTAGCGTTTCGGGCAAGTCCTTAATCCTATGGTCCCTGGAATACGATCCCCTGCCGCGAAGAATCGTTGTTACAACCAAGTACACATTTTACTGTTGAGTTAAACAGAGGCTACAGTTAAGGATTTGCGCCCAGTAAATCCTCCCCGGCCAGGATACGAACCCATGACAAAGCGCTCGCGGAACGCCAGGCGAGTGTCTCACCACTACACCACGGAGACTGTATAATGTTTCCTTATACAAATTTTTAAAGGCAGTTTTCATTTTAGCCAGCCTCGCATACGACTCTGATGATATCCTTTGGATGTGGGCTTTAGGAGACAGGTTTGGTGTGATATAAATTCCACGATCTTTCTCTCCGTATGTTTCATGGAATATTTCGTATTCCCATTGGGGTACTCCGTGTCTGGCCTCCTGCTCTCATATTACCTTACATTTACTTGGGTCGAACTTTAGTAGCCATTGTTGAACCATTCCTTCAGTTTGTCCAGGTCATCTTGTAGCCTCTTGCTATCTTCCTTTGTCTTAATCCTCCTCATATTTTCTTCCGTCATAAGCAAGGAGCGAGTCTATTGCTTGTGGAAGATTGTTTACATATACCAGAAACAGGAGGTCCAAGGACTGAACCCTGTGGGACTCCACTAGTGACGTCTCTTCACACACCCCTCGCAGTGACTCGCTGTCTTCTGTTGCTTAGGTACTCCTTTATTCACTGGAGTACCTCCCGTGCATTTATTGACGTTGAGGGTCACCCCCATGTGTGGTGTTGACCCCCGCATATGTGGTGTTGACCCCCCCAAGTGTGGTGTTGACCCCCCATGTGTGGTGTTGACCCCCCCCCATGTGTGGTGTTGACCCCCCCCATGTGTGGTGTTGACCACCCCCATGTGTGGTGTTGACCCCCCCATGTGTGGTGTTGACCCCCCATGTGTGGTGTTGACCCCCCATGTGTGGTGTTGACCCCCCCATGTGTGGTGTTGACCCCCCATGTGTGGTGTTGACCCCCCCATGTGTGGTGTTGACCCCCCATGTGTGGTGTTGACCCCCCCATGTGTGGTGTTGACCCCCCATGTGTGGTGTTGACCCCCCATGTGTGGTGTTGACCCCCCCATGTGTGGTGTTGACCCCCCCATGTGTGGTGTTGACCCCCCCATGTGTGGTGTTGACCCCCCCATGTGTGGTGTTGACCCCCCCATGTGTGGTGTTGACCCCCCCATGTGTGGTGTTGACCCCCCCATGTGTGGTGTTGACCCCCCCATGTGTGGTGTTGACCCCCCCATGTGTGGTGTTGACCCCCCCATGTGTGGTGTTGACCCCCCCCATGTGTGGTGTTGACCCCCCCCCATGTGTGGTGTTGACCCCCCATGTGTGGTGTTGACCCCCATGTGTGGTGTTGACCCCCCCATGTGTGGTGTTGACCCCCCCATGTGTGGTGTTGACCCCCCATGTGTGGTGTTGACCCCCCATGTGTGGTGTTGACCCCCCATGTGTGGTGTTGACCCCCCATGTGGTGTGTTGACCCCCCATGTGGTGTGTTGACCCCCCCCATGTGGTGTGTTGACCCCCCCATGTGGTGTGTTGACCCCCCCATGTGTGGTGTTGACCCCCCCATGTGTGGTGTTGACCCCCCCTGTGTGGTGGTGACCCCCGCCATGTGTGGTGTTGACCCCCCCATGTGTGGTGGTGTGTGGTGTTGACCCCCCCATGTGTGGTGTTGACCCCCCCCCATGTGTGGTGTTGTGTGGTGTTGACCCCCCCATGTGTGGTGTTGACCCCCCCATGTGTGTTGTTGACCCCCCCATGTGTGGTGTTGACCCCCCCCCCATGTGTGGTGTTGACCCCCCCCCATGTGTGGTGTTGACCCCCCCATGTGTGGTGTTGACCCCCCCCATGTGTGGTGTTGACCCCCCCCATGTGTGGTGTTGACCCCCCCCCCCATGTGTGGTGTTGACCCCCCCATGTGTGGTGTTAACCCCCCATGTGTGGTGTTGACCCCCCCATTAGTGGTGTTGACCCCCCCATGTGTGGTGTTGACCCCCCCATGTGTGGTGTTGACCCCCCCCCATGTGTGGTGTTGACCCCAGTGGTGTCTGTAGCGACGGTTCTTCACACCAGTGGTGTCTGTAGCGACAGTTCTTCACACCAGTGGTGTCTGTAGCGACGGTTCTTCACACCAGTGGTGTCTGTAGTGACGGTTCTTCACACCAGTGGTGTCTGTAGCGACGGTTCTTCACACCAGTGGTGTCTGTAGCGACGGTTCTTCACACCAGTGGTGTCTGTAGCGACGGTTCTTCACACCAGTGGTGTCTGTAGCGATGGTTCTTCACACCAGTGGTGTCTGTAGCGACGGTTCTTCACACCAGTGGTGTCTGTAGTGACGGTTCTTCACACCAGTGGTGTCTGTAGCGACGGTTCTTCACACCAGTGGTGTCTGTAGCGACGGTTTGGCGTCGTAGTTGCTCTTCTAGATGTGGATGAAGGTGATTTCGACGAACTTCTTTCAATGCTTTCCACTTACTAATCACCCAAATAACGTAGGAGTACTCGAGATGTATAAAAATCCATCTCAAGGGGATAGAGTAGCTTAGGCTATTTCTACTCAAGTTCTGAGAATGGGTTATTCTTTAACCTGTCTTCTTAATACTAGTGTTGTGATCACTCTAACCCTCCCTTCATTCATTATCTCTCACCTCGTCAAAATTCTCTTGTTTCCTCCCCGTTCGATACCCTCTAGTGTAAGGTAGCAACCCTCCAGATTATCCCGGCTTAGTTTTCGGCTTGTATGGTTTTTATGGGCGGAATGACTTCAGACAATACTGGATCACACACACTGCCCTTCCTTCCCTTTCCTTTCCTGCTGGTTTTAATGTTATATATATATATATATGTCGTCCCTAGTAGCCAGAACTCACTTCTCAGCCTACTATTCAAGGCCCGATTTGCCTAATAAGCCAAGTTTTCCTGAATTAATATATTTACTATAATTTTTTTCTTATGAAATAAAGCAACCCTTTTCTCTATGTATGAGGTCAATTTTTTTTTATTGGAGTTAAAATTAACGTAGATATATGACCGAACCTAACCAACCCTACCTAACCTAACCTAACCTATATTTATAGGTAAGGTTAGGTTAGGTAGCCAAAAAAAGCTAGGTTAGGTTAGGTTAGGTAGGTTAGGTAGACGAAAAAACAATAATTCATGAAAACTTGGCTTATTAGGCAAATCGGGCCTTAAATAGTAGGCTGAGAAGTGCGTTCTGGCTATTAGGTACGACATATATATATAATATATATATATATATATATATATATATATATATATATATATATATATATATATATATATATTTTTTTTTTTTTAATATATATATAGGGGGGTACCACCACTGGTGTAATTATAGGGACCCACAGCCTCAGAGAAGGGAACACAGAGCACTCAGGGAAAAACTTGACATTTAACTCTGAATACGAAAGAGTGTTCACTTATATATATATATATATATATATATATAATATATATATATATATATATAATTTTGTGTATGCGTTGGGTGTGGGAGGGTGTGTGTGTGTGTGTGTGTGTGTGTGTGTGTGTGTGTGTGTGTGTGTGTGTGTGCGCGCGCGCGCGTTTGGAAGTGAGTGCGTGTAAAAAGAGATATGTGCTTATAAGTAGGTCATGTATTAGTTAAATGTAATAACACGTGTGTGTGCATGTATGAGTGCTTATGTGCGTGTATGTGTGAGTCCGTGCGTGCGTGTGTGTGTGTGTGTGTGTGGGTGCAGTGGGCGCCGCAGTTGGGTGTGCTTGCCAACGCACTCTGGATTTTTCCCTCCGTGGCCGTCACCCACACACGAACACTGCTGGCAGCCCGGGTGCGTTCTAGTGGGTGTGGCCCGGCTTTCCTCTGGGCAGGCCAGTGGCGTAGTATCCGACAGGGTGCTCGTGCGTCTGTTTCTTTGGCATTTGCGTTACTTGCCGTGTTTTGTGGGTTTGCTTTTTGTGTGTGTGAAAAGGACGAGAGGAAGAGAAACGGTTGACACTGCAGTATAGATTCGACCTTTGATTCGGGAACGCGCCATTGCGCAGTGTCGGTTTTTTCCACTATCGGAGTTGAATTAATCGATGCGAATAATCGCGTACCACAAAGTGGCAAGTTAACTGACTAATTAAACCGAGGAATCGTAGTGACACACGAGAGCAGAGCAGAAAATGATACAAAATCGGGAGAGGGTGGAAGGGTGTGGCGGCGGCTAGGACGCACCCTAGGCCGGGCCGAGCGTGGGCGGAGTCTGGCCACGACAGAACTCGATTCAGATTTCAGTGTTCACCCAACGACGGGTGGTTAAGTGCGCGCGGGGACTGTCGCAGGCGCTCACCCAGCCCCCCAACCCCCCCTTCTTGCTAATTCCGTGCTTTAAAAATTCATACCAAGCTACCTAGAGCATGTTAAGATTTAGGGTGGGCTAAATGTGGTAGGTGATGCATCACGCCATGTTGAAAAATTGTTGTCATGGAGAATTACGGAAAAGGTTTTAGATTAGAAGGCGAGAAAAACCTTCGTTGGTGATTGGTTGAGCGGCGGGAACAACCGAGTGAGATCACTATATTCAACACAATCCTTCATCCCCCAGTGAAGTATAATCCATCGCGGCGCTTGTGTCAAGTTTAGAGTAAAGGGACTTTACGTGTTTTTGAGCCGGACATTACTCGCCCCAATAATGCCTAGGCCTATCGTCGTTGGGGCCCCTGGTCGTAGGGGCCGCTGCGGGTGAGCGGAGAGGCCCCTCGGGGGCCCCCTTCATCTGTGTTCCCTTGTGCTTGCTGTGCGTGATGGTGGTGAGGCACAACTCTGCCTCCTGCTGAAGCACGCCCCTGCTGCGGCACACACACACACACACACACACCACTCAAGCTTCTCAAACTTTTTTTTGTGAGGGTAAATTTCCAGTGCTGGTGATTGATTTGATTGATTGGTTGTCGCTGTCAGCTCCGCGGGTTGAACGACTCCGCCTCGACGTTGGGCTATGGCCGAGAGGTGCGCCGTGAGGGCTCCTGCAGCCACCTCTCCTGGGGAAGAGGAGTGAGAGGGTGGGAGGAGCAGCTGCTGGAGGGGTAGCCATGTTGTGCCTGCTGCATGCTGACGCCGGGGGAGGCTGACACTTGAGTATGATGGCTAGTGCAGCGGCCAGCGGCTGATCACCATGGATGTCAGCCCACCAGATAGGGGAGTCCCTCGCCCCTCTCCGCCGGCTGTGCCGTCGACGGGGGTGCCCAACCTGACGGCGCCTGGTAGCGTGGCGGGGCAGGCAGCAGGTCCCCCCGCCACCGTCAGGAGCACCAGCACCGCCGGCAGCCACATGGTGGCGACGCCGGGAGGGCGGACGGCGGCGGCGATGGCGGCGACAACGACGACGCCGCACCATCACCCGGCCGCCCCGCCGTCAGGCAGGCAACTCTCCCCCGTCACCACACCCTCGTCACCCACCTCATCACGCAAGAACACCCACACTGTCACGAGCGTCGTCAGGTCAACTGCGGCAGGTGGCAACCGACTCCTGGCCGCCACCACATCCACCATCACCACCACCACAACCACCACCACCACCGCCTTCACCACCGCCAACATCCTCGCCACATCTACTGCTTCAACAGGTTGGTCTTAATGGCGGCAGCGACATCTCTGAGCCTCATACTTTCTCTGATATTAACCCTGTGTAATACTAATACTTGTACCTTAAAAAATTTGCTTCTGATAGGCGAACGTATAATTACAAAATAATCGAACTAACTAAACAGATCCTGTGTGCGATCTCTAAAAGTATCCGGCGTTGTATTGATTGGTCTTAAGAAGTTCACCCCCGGCACAAGAGCCAATTATAATATTTATCGAGTCCAGTTCATAAATGCATAGCAGTACTAGTATGGGTAAATTTTATGATCAACTAATTTTGTAAATTTGTCCAGCTTTTATTACAACAAACATTCTACCACGTTTAAACATTTTGATGTGTGTACGCTGTTTTACATCCAGGAGTTATGAATACAATAATATATTAGTAAATGTATAGACAAAAATGTAGGTTTTAAAATTGCAGGCGTTACAAAAAACTTTAAATTTATTTTTATTCATCGCCAGGCCACACACGGGTTTGATTCACTGAAAAGCAGAGTAGGAAATTATGCATTACACATTAATGCAGTGACTGTACATACTTTGCTGTGTAAACTCAGGGTTCACAGCCCTAGAATTTTAATACTATATATACAAAACTAGACTTTATATATTATACAAAATTCCTGCAGTTTTATGTCCAGTGAGAACCATTCCGCAGTAAATGCTTAACTTAACTATACACAGACTAACCACACTTAGGGTATCTTAAGTCTGTGTATACCGAACCTACCGTAGCCTTAGCCTATTTCATAATCTAAATTCGTTCTGAAAATACAGTATTACGCCACGTACTGTAAGCCCTTGAAACGTCGCTTATTCTTACTAAGCAGTTTTGCACATGTAAACAAAATTTTGTACATATTAATACAGTATGTTCAGTTTTATTTACTATTCAGTGTATACACCAAAGGGTGTAAACCTCTTTCCCTGTATTTAAAAGTGGAGAGTTTATTTTCCTGAACTACTGTATATTGATGGCTAAAGTATACATATTGGTTGGCCAGTAAGCTATTGTTGTGGCTTTAACCCTGGTGAGGTCCACAGGGCTTAAGCTCAGCACCAAACCCAAACAAACCTCAGTACGTGTACAATATAGTACAGTTTAATGTCATGAGCGTAAGATGCCCGAGAGAACACAATAACTATCTTCAACATTATGTAAATGGCTTAAGCATGCACAGCAATCATTTCTCTCACCCTCATCAGGTGTCCATTGTCTCAACATTTAATACATATTGACAACCATTTTCATCGTAATGATGCAGCCCCTGGAGGTTTTAACATGGGAGCTGGCGGCTGGGTTGGCTTATTTGGGAATTTATGAGCTAACCAGAATTACGCAGTATAGCCGAGCCTAGCCTGCTACACGTCTTGATGGATGGGTCTTACAGCCGGCCGGGAGCCGAGTGGAATAGTAACCTACCATACCGGATCGAGAGAATTTTGAAGATAACCTTCTCCTAGACTTTGCGAATGCTGCAAGATGGACTGGAGTTTCTCGATTCTTTCGGTGAATTTCGTAATGTTGGAGGTGGATTGGGCGAGATGTTTTATAGTTGACTTGTATTCAATTAAAATCGAGGTTTTAAGTGTTCGCTTTGGTTTTACTTAATTGGTTTCAGTTGGTTTTATCTATTTGTGTCGAGTTTGACGTTCTTTTTAATATTTTTAGTTCTATAAACTGATATTGTTATAAAGTTTATATGTTTGAATCAGAGATTTCTAATGTTTACATTGAATTAATTTTTTTAATTCACAAAATTACGATTTTTTATTGAAGGCTGTGAAAGCTATTTGCGTTCTGTATTAAAAAATATAATTTGTGCGAAATATTTCAATGAAAATATATATTTTTTAATTTTGAAAAGAACTACGATGGATCAGAATTTTAAAGATTTTAAAATAAAAATATTTTAAGTTGTAGGCCACAGATAGGCAATAATGTTTTGAAATTGAAAATGGACTGAACTAATTGCTTAAATACAAGATATCAAGCGATTTCTTTAGAATTTGTTAGACTTATAAATGCATTTGTACCAGCTTTGTAGGAAAGTTTTTATTATTTTGAAGATAGATGAATTTTGCCAGTTGCAAATTGGAAATTGTTAATTCTGAATAATTTTTCTGAATTTCGAATTGTAGAGAATCTTAATTAATTTTTTTTATGGTACGATAAACTCCTCTCCTAGTAAATAACTCTCTATATCAAAGATGCATTTTTTGTTGGAGTTAGCCAAATTAAAATAGTGTCCAATCATCAAATTTGTAATGAACCAGCGGTAAAAAGAAGTACTGTACATTACTGGTACAAGACTTTAGACTAACCTTAGCAGTGAAGACTGCTCTAGGCTAATGATCTTTGGTATTGCCATGTTTAAGTCAACATCAGAGAGCACCAAGCCTCTTGCAAGAAGCCAATGTTGCCGGGTTTACTACCATTTAAGGGGAAGGAAGACATTTTGTTGCTATCGGATATCACTTGAAGTTTAGACTCGTAGGATAATGTTTTAAGGTTAGATGGCGGCGAAGACAAAACAGTGAGCAATAATATTTTCTGTTTACTTATTATTATTACTGGTGAAGACAAGTGAGAAAACGGTAATACAACGGAACAACTGTTTGTAGTCAATTTTAATATTGTTAACAGTTACAATGAGAATTATGTATTATCTGTGACTGCTGTTGATGGTCTGATTCAAATAATAATACTTTAATAATAATAAAGTATTAATAATTGTGTCCAAATGGTTAATACATTTTATTGTGTGTTTCATTATTAGACTGTTTGATTAGTTATTATTAAATTACAGCGATATCATAAAATCTTTATTGTTACAATAATAATTAATATAGGTTTTTAATTGTTAACTATTATTGTATATTTTTAATTTAACCAAAGTAAATTTTTTGTATAATACTGTATATGGATTAATCATAAGAGAAAATTGCTCATGACACTTGAACAAATCAAATATATATAGTGCATACCTTGCCTAATGCAGTTCTCTTCAGTAACTCTTATTAGGCTGTTTGATATCGTACAAGGAAAGAGTGGGCCTAAGTACGTTCATCAACAGGCACGCTTTCATTAATTAAGTAAAACTTAAAACGTCTTAATTAACCACCATCTTTGCTAGGTTTTTGTCCTCGAATATTTTTCGTCGGGTTCTATTTAATGGTTAATATATTTTCGTAATATTTTTAACATCCAGTACTGCATTTTTATCTGAAAACTACGGGTTATTATAGGCTTGCGGTGATTGGAATTGGCTTGATAGTATTATTTATTGTCATATGCTAATTATATTTTAACAAATATCTCACCTATGACCATAGCCTAGGATGATATAGTGGAGGATGGAAGCAGTTTCTTAGGATTTTGAACACCTTGCTGCAAAACTCCCTTGGGTGTTAATCAGTTTTCTCGCTCTGTATTTGTATGCAAATTTAGGTATGTGGCATATTGATTTTTTTTTTCATATACGGTAGTGCAATTATATTTGTTTAATGCGACTACGGCCCACTGTCTGAATCATTTAGTTATTTTTTTTTTAATTTGTATATTTTGCACTGTATTGTGGTGTGCTTGAATATGTTTGAATTATATTTAATATTCTTTTAGATAGTGTAATGGACGAAAGCGTTCGATTATTTTTAAGTTGATTTCCTTCGTGGTTCTGTTATCACATGCTTGCATTCATTTTTACACACACACACACACACACACACACACACACACACACACACACACACACACACACACACACACATTATATATATATATATATATATATATATATATATATATATATATATATATATATATATATATATATATAATATAATATGTCGTACCTAGTAGCCAGAACGCACTTCTCGGCCTACTATGCAAGGCCCGATTTGCTTAATTAATAGGCCGAGTAATTGTCTTTATTATCAATTTTTTTCCAAATAGTTTATTTGAATTATTATTATTTTATATTAAGACCATAGTTTATTGACTTAGTTATGTTAGTTTAGGTTAGGTTCAGATAGGTTAGGTAGGGTTGGTTAAATTCGGTCAAATATCTACGTTAGTTTTAACTCAAATTTAATCAAATTATCTTGTACATAATGAAATGGACAGATTTATCATTTCATAAGAAAAAATTTGGAAAATATAAATTCTGGAAAAATTGGCTTATTATGCAAAACGGGACTTGCATAGAAGGCCGAGTACGACGTTCTGGCTACTAGGTACAACACACATTATATATATATATATATATATATATATTATACAGTATATATATTTTTAATCAGAACATCCAACAGCAGTCAAAGATAATACATAATTCTCATTGTAACTGTAACAATTAATATTAACATTTACCATATATATATATATATATATATATATATATATATATATATATATATATATATATATATAATATATATATTACTTGTTCGCATATATATATATATATATAATATATATATATATATATGACAGATTTATATATATATATATATTTATATATATATATATATATATATATATATATATATATATAATTGCGTGCGCGTGTGCATGTGTAAAAAAGTGGATGGTAGGCTGAGCAAATATTTGTACGCATTTAGAGTCAAACGACAAGTTTTTCTCCAAATGTTCTTCATTTCCTTCAATATTTCGATGAAATAAGGAAATATAAACTTTTTCGATCCCAAACTTGGGACTAAAATATTTAACACAGTATATTTACTTTTAATAAATTTAGTACTCTAGTACAGTATTGTATGTACACAGTATATATATCATTTAATTTATTAGTGAGCATTATACATCTCTCTCTCTCTCATATATATATATATATATATATATATATATATATATATATATATATATATATATATATATATATAAAATATACGCGCGCGAGAGTATGTTATAAACTTATTTTAAATTATATTAAACATCATAGCAGGATTAGATGCTCAAAAATGTGACAGAGGGAGCATTGGAATATTATGTTTGGGGGGGATGAGAATATATATGCTTCTGTTAGTGCTGTGTAAATATTTCAATATGCATGTATATCAGAAAATCCTGAGAAGGGCGCAACTGTGTAGGGAGAGAGGGGTAGAGTCAACGCTCCGAGTAGCATTTGTTTATTTACAGGGCCATTTTGATGGGGAGGTGTTGAGGGGGAAGGCCATTTTGATGGGGAGGTATTGAGGGGGAAGGCCATTTTGATGGGGAGGTGTTGAGGGGGAAGGCCATTTTGATGGGGAGGTGTTGGGGGGAAGGCCATTTTGATGGGGAGGTGTTGAGGGGAAGGCCATTTTGATGGGGAGGTGTTGAGGGGAAGGCCATTTTGATGGGGAGGTGTTGAGGGGAAGGCCATTTTGATGGGGAGGTGTTGAGGGGAAGGCCATTTTGATGGGGGTGTTAGGGAAAGGCCATTTTGATGGGGAGGTGTTGAGGGGAAGGCCATTTTGATGGGGAGGTGTTGAGGGGAAGGGCATTTTGATGGGGAGGTGTTGAGGGGAAGGCCATTTTGATGGGGAGGTGTTGGCCCCGGGGAGGGGGGGGAGAGCCATTTTGATGTGGTGTTGGGCCATTTTGATGGGGAGGTGTTGGGGGGGGTAGAGCATGGGAAGATAGGAAGGTGTATTTTAGGGGGAAAATAGGGAAGTATATTTCAATTTGGTACAACTTAAAAACTGCAGAATTTATCGTTTGCAATGGTTTCTATGTGTGTATTTTATTGTACTTTTATTGGTTTATTTTGTATGAATTTTTATTAAACAGTCCTGTATTATATGACAATATCACTCATCTTTCTGTTTTTGTTTTAAAGTATGCTTTATTTGTTTTCTTTGATTTTTTGTTTTCTTAGATTGATAGCTGATCAGAACAAATTTTGTTTTATGAATAATCTGTTTTATATTTATTTTTAATTGATGCGGATTTATTTATTTGATTACTGTATTTGCTGCTGTAGCGAGGACCTAGTGATAAATATTTATAATATGCAATTGTTTATAATTAATTTGCAATAATGACTAACTACAGGTTAGCTTAATTTTGAAGGTATTAGCTGTTTGCCATTAATTAAATATTTGCCTTTATTTTAGGCTATTAGATTTTTTGTTAATGATAATTTCACTCATTTTTTATTATATTTTGGGTTTCTTGATTATTTGTTTTGTAGATTATTGCAGGTATCTACATCTTGTTACAAATTTATTGAACTTATTTTTTGTTTTTTTAATTTTGAGAATAATTTGATGTTAAAGTTTAGACCTATGTACTTATTTCAAGTACTGTACTATAGAATTCTATAGAATATATATCTAGAATTACAGTACTGTACTGTATTTCCTGTCGGTTATCTTATTTATTTCCAGATGTATTTTCGTTTATTGTAGAATAGGCTATTGTATATATTTTTATTTTATTCCTTTGCAGTGTTGTGCTTATGTGAATCATTTTATACCAGAATTATAAATACTGTATTATATAAAAAAAAATCTTTTTTATGGAGATGCAACTTTAATGCATGTATAAATATGACCTATGTTTTGTAAGTTAAAGTTTAAATAATGCTGTGCTGTATTAGCAGAGTTGAGTGATTAACCCGTATATGTTGATAGTGCACACTACACTGCACTGTGCACTGATAGTGCACATTGGCTACCAGACAGAACGTAGTACTGTATGCAGGCGATGAGTCACAATAACGTGGTTGAAGTATGTTGACCAGACCACACACTAGAAAGTGAAGGGACGACGACGTTTCGGTCCGTCCTGGACCATTCTCAAGTCGATTGTCGACTTGAGAATGGTCGTCTCAAGCACAAACGTCTAGTGCTGTATGGCCATGGAATTGATTTGGATTATTAGTGGTCTATCATGTATTGTGTTCCAGATTCCAAGCACTTTTAGGTATACATTAAATTGTAACTTGTACATTAAACTTAAGTGTGGAGTGAAGAAAACCTGGTGCGTAGTTACCGATCAGTTCGTTGACTTAGTAAATGTTACTTACGTCTTGTGGATGATATGCTCAAAACAAGGAATAGTTTTGTTTACTATTTACTATTGTTTTGTTTACAAAACAAGGACTAGTTTTGAGTAGAATATAAGAGCCATTTTGTGTGTGAATGTTTACAAATTTTAAATAATTTTGTGTGAGTGTTGCTACATTACAAACTATTTTGTTTTTTTCCGTTTTCCAAATAATTTTGTTAAATGTTGAAAGATAAACAAAAAATTTGTTTCCAGATTTAAAAAAAAAAAAAATGTGCGCTTAAAGATTCCAACAATTTTTTGAGCGTTTCCAAATTTTTAACTACTTTGTGTTTCCATATTCTAAACAATTTTGTGTAAGCATTTACAAATAGATACCAGACAATTTTGTGTAAGCGTTTGTAGATTGCAGACAATTTTGTGTAAGCGTTTGTAGATTGCAGACAATTTTGTGCAAGCGTTTGTAGATTCCAGACAATTTTGTGCAAGCGTTTGTAGATTCCAGACAATTTTGTGTAAGCGTTTACAGATTCCAGACAATTTTGTGTAAGCGTTTGTAGATTCCAGACAATTTTGTGTAAGCGTTTGTAGATTCCAGACAATTTTGTGCAAGCGTTTGTAGATTCCAGACAATTTTGTGTAAGCGTTTGTAGATTCTAGACAATTTTGTGTAAGCGTTTATAGATTCCAGACAATTTTGTGTTTGCATATAAAAAAAATTGTTTCCATATTCTAAACAATTTTGTGAGTATTTCCAGATTCCAAAGAGTTTTGTGAGAGTTTCTAGATTACAAAATATTTTGTGCGAGTGTTTTCAGATTACAAACAGTTTTGTGAGTGTTTTCAGATTACAAACAGTTTTGTGAGTGTTTTCAGATTACAAACAGTTTTGTGCCGAGGATGCTCGATAATAGGGATCTCCATTGTGGTAATACTAACAAAAAATACGTTTTGCTAAGAAAAGTAAAGAATGAGTGCTTAGGGTTGAGTGAGTCTGTCTAGGAGCGAGAAATATCCAAGCTTTGGTGAGAGTTTAGAAGTGCCCTCTAAATGAAAGCTTACCTTGTGTTTATCTTTTGTTGGTTCCGTACTTAGGAATAAAGCTTCTAAATAAAAGCATCTCAATCTCATTTAGAAATGTGTAGAACTGACTTTATATTAGTTGTGTCTGTGTACTATCCAAGAATATTGTGTATGTGTGTGTAAATACGTTTCTGGTGATATAACATTAGGTCTTCTGAAATTGCTGACGTTAAATTTATTCTATGAATGGGATGCGTTACTTAGGCACACGAGTATACTGTATTGCCATTGTTGATCTCATAGCCTTGCGCTCTACGTTTCGTGCATCAAGCGGTGTGTGTGTGTGGGGTAGGGGATGGGACAGAGGTGCCTTGGTTGTGTTGACATAAGTCTCCAAGTGTGGCATGTGGTAGTTGTTGTTGTAGAGGATGGTGGTGGTCGTGGTGGTGATGTAACATCCGGGAGGCGAGAGGAATGGCACCCGGACCTGCTGTGTGTCCTGGTAATAGGCAGCGAATGATGCTAGACAGGCTCTTCCAGAGCCACTAACCCCTAGCGGATGATCTTGATTGATTGATGAAGATTAAGCCACCACAAGAGGTGGCACGGGCATGAGTAGCCCCGTAGGTGGTAGATATTTGGAGAGAATGTTGATCATTGGTCGTGAAAGGATAGTTGCAAGTGAATCAGATTGTTAGCTAGTCATTATCTCTGGCACCCAGTGTGCTAGGATGATCTTGCATTGATGTTCGTATTTATAAGGTCAGCCGCGATGCCTGAGTGGCGCTCAGGAGTTTGATATCTCAGTCAAAGCGTCAGAAATCAGGGATTTGAGCTAGCGTACTGACACTGCTGTGCTAGGAACTTTTAGAGTGAACATACTCTCTCTACCATTCCGTAAAACAAACATACAAACACACATGCGCGCGCACCCCCCCCCCTCCCCCCCTCCCCCCCCCCTCCCCCCCCTCCCCCCCCCTCCCCCCCTCCCCCCCCCTCCCCCCCTCCCCCCTCCCCCCTCCCCCCTCCCCCCCTCCCCCCTCCCCCCTCCCCCCTCCCCCCCTCCCCCCCCCCTCCCCCCCCCCTCCCCCCCCTCCCCCCCCCCCCCCACACACACACACACACACACACACACACACACACACACACACACACACACACACACACACACACACACACACACGCACGCACTAGTCCAGCTGGCATCTAAGTGTGCGGAAAGTTTGTCCCGCTCGGGTGAGATAGTGACGGATGATTAAATTGCCTTTATGCTCATTGTTGTCGTTGGTGTAGTTTGGCGCAGCTCCCAAGGTTGTAAGGTAGGTTTACAACTTAGATCTTGGCGATTGAATTATCATTGGCACTGAGAAGAGGACTAGTATATCTGGGCTGGGAGTTACGTAGTGAATGAATGCATTGCAAGGGGGGAAATCAGAATGCGTGACGCTGTGATTTGGGTAAGGGAGGGGGGGGGGGGGCTGACAAGACAGTAGCACTGTAAGCAAATTGTCCGTAGCAGTAGGTAGTCCATCTAGCCTAGTGAAACCAACTTCCTCAGTTGGTAGATGATTGCCGAGCACTAGGCCCCCCTGGGGCTAGAGCGATGTCTTCTTATTTGCATATAGTTTTCACGGAGTAATGAAAGCGTTTTTGTTCTGTGGTGGGTTAAATAGCTTGACCGTAGACAAGATGATAATGCATTTGAGTTTTTTTTTTGTGGTAGAAATAGACCTAGTCACTATTCAATGGACTAGCGACCTGGATCGCTGTAGAATGTAATGTTTTTATCATGACAGCTTCAAGCCACCGCGATTACGTAGCACTTGAAGTAGGGTTTAATAATGAATGATAATTTATTGTGTCGGGGGACAGGCAGCCAGTATATGTATATATGTTAGGCTGTCAAGGTTTTCTCCCCCCCCCCACAAGGGTCGAATTACTGACCCCTCCCCCCCTACCCAGAATGCAACCCCTCAACATGCTCACTAACTCCTGCCGGTACCTATTTACTGAACAGTAAACAGATGCATTAGGCGATAGGAAACGCGCCCAACCATTTCTGTCCCGCCTGGGATTCGAATGCGGAATTCCCAAATTGTGGGTCGAGAATGAATCTGACTGCACTACCGGGACCCCTGTCAGGAGTTAGCGTCGTCGGTGAAGTCACAATCGAATCCACACTGCGTGAATTTAAATTATTGTAAGGAATATACCTGTATGTGTTTGTATTTAACCTTAGCATACGTGGAAACCTAGAGAGGCGAAATCTAACCTGTACAGGCGATGGGATGTTGCTACCTCTTATTGGAATACGGGTCCATGGGTACTGGTGCTATTAGAACACCGGTCCATGGGTACTGGTGCTATTAGAACACGGATCCATGGGGCACTGTGCTACTACGACAGGTCTATGATGCACTGCTACTAGGACACAGTTCTATTAGGCACTGTTCTATTAGGTTATGGACGTGAGGTACTGTGCTATTTGGATACTACTCCACGGGCCACTGCTATTTGTTCGCAGAGCCAATGAGCGCTGCGCTATACGGATATAACATAAAGATATAACACAACGTGATGTAGGCCAAGCGGCTCAAGTTCACTGCGACAGTAGGTTTTGCTAGTCGGTGTGGCGTCACAAATGACGTTAAATGCGTAAGGCTTGGGGCCAGGTTTTGGACCCCAATAACTTTACCGACCTTCTCCCGAATGACAACATTCCGGCACGTTGGAATGAGCAAAACTAAGTGAAATATTGGGGGCCTGCCTGACGTAGACGGTTGTGGGAGTAGATAAGAGGAGACCTGTTGTAAGAGTATACAGTAAGGGATCGCGGGGTGTTGAGTAGTGGAAGGCAGGGGGGATAGATTAGGAAATAGTCGGTGAAATGCTGTGGAGTAAACCTGGTATTCAGATTTAGGACAGATAAAGGTAAACCGCGGTTCGGGGATATGATGATGATGATGATGATCTGGTGTGTGGAACAAGTGACCAAATAACATCATATCCATACATTAAAACATTGATTGTAACCATGATATATATGTGCTTCAGCCTACAGTTTAGACCTATTGTCTTATGTATGACCCTCTGTCCTGCGTGACAGTGAATACCAGCATCATCCTCACTTTAATAAGACTTTATCAAAATCCCCAGATTAGGCAAAATTGTAATTAATTTTGTCAATAAAGATGTTAATAATCATGAAAGTAAACGCCCTGGAAAGTTTCAGACAGCCTAGGTCGAGACCGAAATTCATTGGTTTAAATATGAGCTTTCTTGCGCAGGTCTCTGGGTCTTATACAGTTGACTGTATTCTTGGGATGCTATTCGTTGGGGATAATTCGTGTAGAGCCTGGCACAGAGGATATCTCTTGTAAAGTAATCCGAGTGTGAAATAAAGACAGCTGGTATACAACTCAAGGTGCTGAGTAGTGGATAGTTAGTGTTAGATAACAGATAACATGTGGAGATAACATGTTAAAGAAATCAAGTGTTGAGGATACCTGGAGATCACATGTCATGGAAATTTAGTGTAGAGGATAACTGATACCAGGTAGAAGATACGTGGTACTTGGCAAAAGGTAGCTGGTTAAGATTAGAGGGAACCTGCTGTAAATTGGAAGGAAGCTGGCATACTGTGTATATCTGATGTAGCCAGACTCAGAGGAGAGCTGGTATGCAGTAGAGAGCATCTGGCCTGGATAAAAGAATTGGCATAACTTGTTTTGAATAAATATTTTGTGGATATCGGGAAGCTTTTGTGGTTTCGTTTAACTGGAATGGGTTCTGGGAGTTCTTCTACACCCCAATGCTGGCCTGGGGCCAGGCTTGACTTGTGATAACTTGGTTCAATGGGCTGTTACTTGCAGCCGTCTACAGGTCCACAGATGCACTATAAACCGGTTGGTCGGGCACTTCGTACAGGAACATGTCATTTCTTTCCTCGGAGACGATCTATCTTGAGGTTATCTTGAGTTGATTTAGGGGGTTAGCGTCCCCGTGGCCCGGTCCTCTCGTCGTCCTCTCGAGTAGTAGGGAGCCGAACGGACAGCACACTGTACTTGTGATTCTGTGGTCCCGGGTTCGATCCCCGCACCGGCGAGTAACAATGGGCAGTTTCTCTTTCACCCTATGCCCCTGTTACCTAGCAGTAAAATAGGTACCTGGGTCAGCTGTCTCGGGCTGCTTCCTGGGGGTGGAGGCCTGGTCGAGGACCGGGCCGCGGGGACACTAAAGCCCCGAAATCATCTCAAGATAACCTCAAGAAGATCCTATGCAAGCAAGCGTCTGTTTTATATATATGCTTTATCCCAGAGTTACTGTTGCAAATTAAAGGAAACATATTACTGCTGGATGCGATAAAGTTCATTTTGCCAAGTCAATGGTGCTTTCTGAACGCGGACACAAACTAGGCAGGTCCAAACTGACTTCCAGTTACGATACTACTTACAGCAAAAATTTGGTCAAACGTTCAAAAATGGACAGCGGGACCTGAAAAAGTTTTAGCCCAAATGTTCTCAAAAAATGGAAAAGTAAACTAAAGAACGTATGTTAACCTCTCCAAACATTTCTAAGCCTAATGTACGCTCTTACGCCTATTTTAGTACATATTTTATACTAGGCCTAGGAATATTTATTTTGTTCTCATGCCCTCTACAAAATTCATAGTACAAAACGTGAGCATTGATGGCTTCGATAGTAAATGTCTTTGTGTACGTTGTACCAAATAGTTGAAGTATTGTCATTTTAATGAGGACGGCTTGCCAGGGTACAGCGGTGTCTAGGCTCTTATGGGCAACACAACACGTGAACTCTCACGATATTTTATATGTCGTGGCCAGTGTGTTTCACATTACGAGATTACTGCGTTAGATCAAAAATACTTTGTTGTGGGGGGAGGTGTAGGCTAGGCTAATAGCCTAAATAGGCTAACGCAAATAGGTAAAGAAAGCGGCCAGAACGCATAGAACAGAGCGGCCGGGCCGGTCGACCAGCCCTTTCTCGCTCCAAGGCTGCTATCAGCACTCCATGTTCCTCTCTTCCAGTTTTATTCTTGAGGAGAATGCCTATTGGAAATTGTTTTTGTTTATAAATGCTTGAGGTAGAAAGGCGTGTAAACTAATGTCTGCCTCAAACAGGTGTTGGTAGCCCATGTCGGCGGACCAAACATCTGAAGCCTTGCTAATTTTGGTATCTGTGTAATTTGTTGTTTTATGAATACTGTATAAGAATAAAGGAAGCTGCAGAGGGTGTTTGGGCCATATGAGCTAGCGCCTATCATATATAGGAGCTATATACAGTATATATAATATATACGGAAAATCCACCGAGAGATGGGAAGGGGAGTGTTGAACGTTTCGGCTGGTTAGAGCCTTTCTCAACAACAGACTGAGAAAGGCGCGTATATATTTATATAATATATATATATAATATATATGTATATATATAATATATAATGTCGTACCTAGTAGCCAGAATGCACTTCTCGGCCTACTATGCAAGGCTCGATTTTCCTAATAAGCCAAGTTTTCCTGAATTAATATATTTCCTCTAATTTTTTTCTTATGAATTGATACAGCTACTTATTTCATTATGTATGAGGTAAAAAAAATTTATTGGAGTTAAAATTAACGTAGATATATGACCGAACCTAACCAACCCTACCTAACCTAACCTAACCTATCTTTATAGGTTAGGTTAGGTAGCCGAAAAAGTTAGGTTAGGTAGTCGAAAAACAATTAATTCATGGAAACTTGGCTTATTAGGCAAATCGGGCCTTGCATAGTAGGCTGAGAAGTGCGTTCTGGCTGCTAGGTACGACATATACATATATATATATATATATTATATATGTGTGTGCGTGCGCATGTGTGTGCGTGCGCGCGTGTGTGCGCGCGTGCGTGCGTGTGTGCGCGCGCGCGCGCACACGCGCGCACCCTGTTACCTAGCAGTAAATAGGTACCTGGGAGTTAGTCAGTTGTCACGAGCTGCTTCCTGGTGTGTGGGTGTGTGTGTTTGGTGTGGGGGGAAAAAAAGTAGTTAATAAGTTGATTGATAGTTGAGAGGCGGGCCGAAAGAGCAGAGCTCAACCCCAAGCACAACTAGGTGAATACACACACTGTATAGTACAGTGTATTCTGTATTGTGCGTGACCAAAGAGCCAGAGCTCAACACCCGCAAGCTCAACTAGGTGAGTACACTCATTTCGACTAGAGAGAAACAACATTCTTCAGACTAGGCTTATGTAGGGTTCTGCATTTGTTTCGGTGGCGCTCGAGTGATTATTCTACCAATATTCTTTAAAATTCCACGTCTTGTGTTAACAAATGTCTAAATATGCTGGGGGGTTTAAATGACTAAGATATGGCAGCCGCCACACCCTCTCCTGTTGGTCGGAGGCCAGATTCACGAAGAAATTACGCAAACACTTCTGAACCTGAACATCTTTTCTCAATCTTTGGCGGCTTTGTTTACACTTATTAAACAGTTAATGAGCTCCGAAGCACCAAGAGCCTGTTTATAACAACAGTTGATTGGCAAGTTTTCATGCTTGTAAGCTGTTTAATAAATGTAACCAAAGCCATCAAATATTGAGCATGTACACGTTCGTAAGTACTTGCGTAACTGCTTCATGAATCTGGCCCCGGGTTCGGACAGTCTGAGGAAGACACTAGCGCCATGTTGGAGTAGTAAGTAGCAGTTATGTATGAGAGCTGTGACATTATGTAGATAGATCGTGTATGATATGTGGTGCGTCTGTGTGCAGTGAGCCTTCTTGTGTATAATGCAGTGAACGAGTTATTGTCTTTTGCAGTGACCGATTTGCTATGTGAGGGAGTGAACGGGTCTCTGTATTATGCAGTGATCTAATTGTTGCAATGAAAGAGTTGCTGCAATGCTATGCATTGAAGAAGTTGGTGTATTGTGCAGTGAACGAGTTGCTGTATTATGCAGTGAACGAGTTGCTGTATTATGCAGTGAACGAGTTGCTGTATTATGCAGTGAACGAGTTGCTGTATTATGCAGTGAACGAGTTGCTGCATTATGCAATGAACTAGTTGCTGTATTATTCGGTGAACGGCATGCTGTATTATTCGGTGAACGGCATGCTGTATTATTCAGTGAACGGCATGCTGTATTATTCAGTGAACGGCATGCTGTATTATTCAGTGAACGGCATGCTGTATTATTCAGTGAACGGCATGCTGTATTATTCAGTGAACAAGTTGCCGTATTATACGGTGAACGAGTTGCTGTATTATGCAGTGAACGAGTTGCTGTATTATACAGTGAACGGCATGCTGTATTATTCAGTGAACGGCATGCTGTATTATTCAGTGAACAAGTTGCCATATTATACGGTGAACGAGTTGCTGTATTATGCAGTGAACGAGTTGTTGTAATATACAGTGAACGAGATGTTGTATTATGCAGTGAAGGAATTGCTGCATTATGGAGTGAACGAGTTGCTGTTATGCAGTGAACGAGTTCTTGTATTGTAAAGTGACCAAATTGGTGTATTATGCAGTGAACATGTTGATCTATTGTGCAGTGAACGTGTTGTATTATACACAACGAGTTGCTCTATTATACATTGAACAAATTGTTGTAGTATACAGTGAACGAATTGCTGTATTATACAATGAATGTGTTGCTATATTATACAGTGAATGAGTTACTATGTTATACAGTGAATTGAGTTGCTGTATTATACAGTGAATTGAGTTGCTGTATTATAGAGTGGACGAGTTGCTGTATTATATTGTGAACGAGTTGCTGTATTATGCAGTGATATATAATGAATTAGCTGCTGAACTATGCAGTGAACTAGGTGCTGAATTATACTTGGATGAATTACTATATTATGAAGTGAAAAAGTTGCTGTACTGCACTAGCCTATGAAGTGAACGAGTTGCTGTATTTTGGCGTCATAATATTCAAAAACAATAATTCCCGTAATAGGCAGTAAAATACCTGCCATCAAAATATGGTCATTAGATTACATTCGGTAGAATGTTTGCATTTTCCTAATATTGTTTTCTTTGTGAGAATGTAGAGGTAATTAGACATTTCTATTATACAGTATGGGGTCGAGGTAATTAGACATATTTCTATTATACAGTATGGGGTCGAGGTAATTAGACATATTTTTATTATACAGTATGGGGTCGAGGTAATTAGACATATTTTTATTATACAGTATGGGAGATGTTGTTATACTTGATATACTAGACTATTTAATATGGTGCAGGTAGACATGGCAATGTTAGTGTGTATGTAATGACATGGTTACAGCGTATTATTTCTTGTCTTTTTAATTACTTTTTAAATGGTGACTATAAATGTTTTTAAGGATGTGTGTGTGTAAGTCTGCTTGAACCATCTTCTTGTCCTACACCTAAAATAAAGTAGGGAGACCTATCTTGCTTTGTTTGTGCGAGATTATATATATTTTTTTATATTCAGTGCCTTTTTTTAAAGTATAATGGGGAGGCTTTTGTTGTTTTGTGGTTAAGCTTAAATTGGTTATGTATTGCAAAATGAGCCGAGATATTGCAGTCAGATAGCAGTGAGCGACTGTTGTTGCATTAGAAGCTCATGATTGCATTCTAGTGGTCGACGGAGTAGTATATTGGAAGTGACTGGAATTATATTAAAGCGAAATAGCTACAATAAAGTAGTCATTTATAAGAGTGTGAGATATAATAAACTGGTACGCAACAGCAGCATTAAAACCTGTTTTGGTGTATTAAATACACGTAGCTGCTCGTGTCTAAATAGCCCAGGCATCAAAACTCGATTTTAGATAGAATAACACGTTGAATATAATACAGTTGTTTAGCATATTCAGTAATCGAATTGAACATGAGAACTACTGGAGGGGTTTAAGATCTGTGGGCCTCCACCTCTCTCCCTCCCTCCCTCCCTCCCCCAGGAAAATAGGTGATAAAGATCGCGCTCTCCGAGGCGATGGTGGAGTCAGTCAGCTAGGCGCCTCCGCTCGGCCAGTGTGAGAGGTCAGCTGCCTGTACCTGGCTCCCTCCGGAGCTGTACTGTGATTCAGTGCGCCAGCCTAGAAATTGGATTAGCGGTCTCTGAGATTTTTAATCAGGAGGGTGTTGAAGCTGTTGACAGTGTGAGGTGTGTAATGA
>NC_091164.1:12376438-12428938 GCF_040958095.1 Procambarus clarkii
AGCAGCCCGTGACAGCTGACCAACTCCCAGGTACCTATTTACTGCTAAGTAACAGGGGCACAGGGTAAAAGAAACTCTGCCCATCGTTTCTCGCCGGCGCCTGGGATCGAACCCGGGACCACAGGATCACAAGTCCAGTGTGCTGTCCGCTCGGCCGACCGGCTCTCCTGTTTGTCCGATTCTGGCACCCGAGGCGATAACCTGACACCAGAAGACACAATAATGAATGTTGTCCTTTATCTGATGAGAAAGTTCAGAATCAATTAATCGAATCTGACGTGAGCAAGCAGTCGGAGGAGGTGAAGTGTCGCCATAGTTACTGAAAGAGTCAACAAGGGCAACTATGCGAACAATTACTTGTTAACAAACAAAAAACATGACATTGGGAAGTGGGAGAGCTCCGGGATATTTTGGAGCTTACAAACGTGATGTCAATATTAGAAAAAAAAGGTAGGCTGCTCTGAACTCAAAGACGTCACTGATGTGCTTCACCTGATGTACTTGAACAAAACATCTGTAGTGGGCTCGTACAACATGTGGAGAGGACAAACTGTGTAATTGCCAGACAGGATGGTGGTTAGAGGAGCAAGTAGTGCCCGTCGTAACTGATACGATCACTGAAATTAAACACTAGAGAGAGAATGATAGTTGAATTGCATCTTCCTTGACTACCAAAGAGACTTTGGCACTGACCCACATTAAAGGCAGATACATAAAGTACAGAAGAAGGCTGATATAACTGGAACAGATTTATAACATATAAACTGGACTGGATTTATACAAAATCTGAATAAGTGTATCTAAAAATATGAAACAGAGGGTCCAACTGAAGTAGGAGCCTGACGTCTGAGTGGACAACGCTCGGGGTTCGTAGTCCTAAGGTTCCGGGTTCGATCCTCGGGAGTGTCGGAAACAAATGGCAGAGTTTCTTTCATCCTGATGTCCTGTTCACCTATCAGTAAATAGGTACCTGGGAGTTAGCTGCTATGGGCTGCTTCCTGGGGTTGTGTAACAAAAAGGAGGCCTTGTCGAGGACCGGGCCGCGGGGATGCTAAGCCCCGAAATCACCTCAAGAAGATATGAACTTAATTAACAAGTTACAATCTTGGTCAGATAAACGGCTCCTGGAGTTGAATCCCAGAAAATGTAATGTGAGGGAGGGAGGACAGGAGTACAGGACCGGCGGAAGGCTGCGGCAGGAGTACAGGACCGGCGGAAGGCTGCGGCAGGAGTACAGGACCAGAGGAAGGCTGCGGCAGGAGTACAGGACCAGAGGAAGGCTGCAGCAGGAGTACAGGACCAAGAGGAAGGCTGCGGCAGGAGTACAGGACCAGAGGAAGGCTGCAGCAGGAGTACAGGACCAGAGGAAGGCTGCGGCAGGAGTACAGGACCAGAGGAAGGCTGCGGCAGGAGTACAGGACCAAGAGGAAGGCTGCGGCAGGAGTACAGGACCAGAGGAAGGCTGCAGCAGGAGTACAGGACCAGAGAAAGGCTGCGGCAGGAGTACAGGACCAGAGGAAGGCTGCGGCAGGAGTACAGGACCAAGAGGAAGGCTGCGGCAGGAGTACAGGACCAGAGGAAGGCTGCAGCAGGAGTACAGGACCAGAGGAAGGCTGCGGCAGTAGTACAGGACCAGAGGAAGGCTGCGGCAGGAGTACAGGACCAAGAGGAAGGCTGCGGCAGGAGTACAGGACCAGAGGAAGGCTGCAGCAGGAGTACAGGACCAGAGGAAGGCTGCGGCAGTAGTACAGGACCAGAGGAAGGCTGCGGCAGGAGTACAGGACCAGAGGAAGGCTGCGGCAGGAGTACAGGACCAGAGGAAGGCTGCGGCAGGAGTACAGGACCAGAGGAAGGCTGCGGCAGGAGTACAGGACCAAGAGGAAGGCTGCGGCAGGAGTACAGGACCAGAGGAAGGCTGCGGCAGGAGTACAGGACCAGAGGAAGGCTGCAGCAGGAGTACAGGACCAGAGGAAGGCTGCGGCAGGAGTACAGGACCAGAGGAAGGCTGCGGCAGGAGTACAGGACCAGAGGAAGGCTGCGGCAGGAGTACAGGACCAGAGGAAGGCTGCGGCAGGAGTCAGTAAGGACACCAGGCCAGCATTAACACCAAGGGAAGGCCTCTTGTAACACCAACATACCCAACAGTGACCTAGAAAACTAAGCCAGGATCATCAGAGCATATTAAACAACATACGTATCATTATATCATTATAAATATCCACTTCTAGAACACCCAGCACCAACGTGGAAGCCTCAACTTTTCGAAATATAAAAAAGAAAATTGAAAAAGTCGGGAGCTACAACATTTGAAAATTAATCACCGATACAACTTGTGTTGTATCGGGGATCAACCCAGTTGATGCTGATGAAGAATCAACATGTAGGTAACATGTTGTATTTACCTACAACATGTAGGTAAGTACACATGCACTGTGGCCTAGGTGCTGTTTGTCCGATTCCAAGGAAGGAAGGAAACAATCAGGAGAAATCGCCAAGCCATTACGACTATGTAGCCCTGGGAAGGGATTAGGATAAGGATTTTGGATGGGACGGAGGGAAGGAATGGTGACAGATTCTTCTCTTTCACTGAAACGTCTCTGCTTCATTTTGAATTTTGTGTGGAGGTTGTGTCTTCTTACTTTTTGTGTTCCGTTCCGCCCGTCGCCTCATGGAACCCAAGAGGATTCAGTGGAATCCTCTTGGGTTATGTTACTTGTGTAGTATATCGTAGCCTGGTGGTTTAAGGCTTGTGTTTGGAAGCACCCAGCATGCGATTTCGAATTCTCACAGCTCCTCATTATTTTCTCGCCTAATGGTGAGAAATGTTCAACTTTCAACTGGTGTATAGGTTCCTGTGCCTATTGGGCTGTCATATCTACAGTTGAAACCGTGTATGGAATCTGAAATGAAATGAACACTGAAACAAAATGTCTAATATACCGATGAGTCGTTTGGGTACTCAGTTTCCACTTGTGTCCCCTTATGCGAGTAGCCCGTGTTAAATAATGTCTTCATCTACCCAGTCAATTCCCCAGAGAATTGTGTATATATGGTAATGCTGTCTCCCTTAACTCTTGTGTCTTCCTGCGACGTGGGTTCTCAATGCACGCAGTCTTCCCTCGTAACTCATGCAAGTTCTGCAACTTGTCTGGTGGCATACCTTTGAACCTTCTCCAACTTCGTCTTATGCTTGACAAGGTATATATGGACTCAGTACTGAAGCCATGTAGTCTTTTTATATATATATATATATATATATATATACAATTTGTTACATTCTTGTACAGCCACTAGTACGCTTAGCGTTTCGGCAGGTCCCTGGAATACGATCCCCGAAGCGAAGAATCGTTGTTACAACCAAGTACACATTTACTGTTGAGTTAAACAGAGGCTACAGTTAAGGATTTGCGCCCAGTAAATCCTCCCCGGCCAGGATACGAACCCATGACATAGCGCTCGCGGAACGCCAGGCGAGTGTCTCACCACTACACCACGGAGACTATAATGTTTCCTTATACAAATTTTTAAAGGCAGTTTTCATTTTAGCCAGCCTCGCATACGACTCTGATGATATCCTTTGGATGTGGGCTTTAGGAGACAGGTTTGGTGTGATATAAATTCCACGATCCTTCTCTCCGTATGTTTCATAGAATATTTCGTATTCCCATTGGTGTACTCCGTGTCTGGCCTCCTGCTCTCATATTACCTTACATTTACTTGGGTCGAACTTTAGTAGCCATTGTTGAACCATTCCTTCAGTTTGTCCAGGTCATCTTGTAGCCTCTTGCTATCTTCCTTTGTCTTACTCCTCCTCATATTTTTTTCCGTCATAAGCAAGGAGCGAGTCTATTGCTTGTGGAAGATTGTTTACATATACCAGAAACAGGAGGTCCAAGGACTGAACCCTGTGGGACTCCACTAGTGACGTCTCTTCACACACCCCTCGCAGTGACTCGCTGTCTTCTGTTGCTTAGGTACTCCTTTATTCACTGGAGTACCTCCCGTGCATTTATTGACGTTGAGGGTCACCCCCATGTGTGGTGTTGACCCCCCCCATGTGTGGTGTTGACCCCCCCATGTGTGGTGTTGACCCCCCCCATGTGTGGTGTTGACCCCCCCCATGTGTGGTGTTGACCCCCCCCCATGTGTGGTGTTGACCCCCCATGTGTGGTGTTGACCCCCCCATGTGTGGTGTTGACCCCCCCATGTGTGGTGTTGACCCCCCCATGTGTGGTGTTGACCCCCCCATGTGTGGTGTTGACCCCCCCATGTGTGGTGTTGACCCCCCATGTGTGGTGTTGACCCCCCCATGTGTGGTGTTGACCCCCCATGTGTGGTGTTGACCCCCCAAGTGTGGTGTTGACCCCCATGTGTGGTGTTGACCCCCCATGTGTGGTGTTGACCCCCCCATATGTGGTGTTGACCCCCCCCCCATGTGTGGTGTTGACCCCCCCCCCCATGTGTGGTGTTGACCCCCCCCCCCCCCATGTGTGGTGTTGACCCCCCCATGTGTGGTGTTGACCCCCCCCCCATGTGTGGTGTTGACCCCCCCATGTGTGGTGTTGACCCCCCCCCCCATGTGTGGTGTTGACCCCCCCATGTGTGGTGTTGACCCCCCATGTGTGGTGTTGACCCCCCATGTGTGGTGTTGACCCCCCATGTGTGGTGTTGACCCCCACATATGTGGTGTTGACCCCCCCATGTGGTGTGTTGACCCCCCCATGTGGTGTGTTGACCCCCCCCATGTGTGGTGTTGACCCCCCCATGTGTGGTGTTGACCCCCCCTGTGTGGTGGTGACCCCCCCCATGTGTGGTGTTGACCCCCCCATGTGTGGTGTTGACCCCCCATGTGTGGTGTTGACCCCCCATGTGTGGTGTTGACCCCCCATGTGTGGTGTTGACCCCCATGTGTGGTGTTGACCCCCCCATGTGTGGTGTTGACCCCCCATGTGTGGTGTTGACCCCCCCATGTGTGGTGTTGACCCCCCATGTGTGGTGTTGACCCCCCCATGTGTGGTGTTGACCCCCCATGTGTGGTGTTGACCCCCCCCCATGTGTGGTGTTGACCCCCCCCCCATGTGTGGTGTTGACCCCCCCCCATGTGTGGTGTTGACCCCCCCATGTGTGGTGTTGACCCCCCATGTGTGGTGTTGAACCCCCCCCATGTGTGGTGTTGACCCCCCCCCATGTGTGGTGTTGACCCCCCCCCATGTGTGGTGTTGACCCCAGTGGTGTCTGTAGCGACGGTTCTTCACACCAGTGGTGTCTGTAGCGACAGTTCTTCACACCAGTGGTGTCTGTAGCGACGGTTCTTCACACCAGTGGTGTCTGTAGCGACGGTTCTTCACACCAGTGGTGTCTGTAGCGACGGTTCTTCACACCAGTGGTGTCTGTAGCGACGGTTCTTCACACCAGTGGTGTCTGTAGCGACGGTTCTTCACACCAGTGGTGTCTGTAGCGACGGTTCTTCACACCAGTGGTGTCTGTAGCGACGGTTCTTCACACCAGTGGTGTCTGTAGCGACGGTTCTTCACACCAGTGGTGTCTGTAGCGACGGTTCTTCACACCAGTGGTGTCTGTAGCGACGGTTCTTCACACCAGTGTGTCTGTAGCGACGGTTCTTCACACCAGTGGTGTCTGTAGCGACGGTTCTTCACACCAGTGGTGTCTGTAGCGACAGTTCTTCACACCAGTGGTGTCTGTAGCGTCGGTTCTTCACACCAGTGGTGTCTGTAGCGTCGGTTCTTCACACCAGTGGTGTCTGTAGCGTCGGTTCTTCACACCAGTGGTGTCTGTAGCGACGGTTCTTCACACCAGTGGTGTCTGTAGCGACGGTTCTTCACACCAGTGGTGTCTGTAGCGACGGTTCTTCACACCAGTGGTGTCTGTAGCGACGGTTCTTCACACCAGTGGTGTCTGTAGCGACGGTTCTTCACACCAGTGGTGTCTGTAGCGACGGTTCTTCACACCAGTGGTGTCTGTAGCGACGGTTCTTCACACCAGTGGTGTCTGTAGCGACGGTTCTTCACACCAGTGGTGTCTGTAGCGACGGTTCTTCACACCAGTGGTGTCTGTAGCGACGGTTCTTCACACCAGTGGTGTCTGTAGCGACGGTTCTTCACACCAGTGGTGTCTGTAGCGACGGTTCTTCACACCAGTGGTGTCTGTAGCGACGGTTCTTCACACCAGTGGTGTCTGTAGCGACGGTTCTTCACACCAGTGGTGTCTGTAGCGACGGTTCTTCACACCAGTGGTGTCTGTAGCGACGGTTCTTCACACCAGTGGTGTCTGTAGCGACGGTTCTTCACACCAGTGGTGTCTGTAGCGACGGTTCTTCACACCAGTGGTGTCTGTAGCGACGGTTCTTCACACCAGTGGTGTCTGTAGCGACGGTTCTTCACACCAGTGGTGTCTGTAGCGACGGTTCTTCACACCAGTGGTGTCTGTAGCGACGGTTCTTCACACCAGTGGTGTCTGTAGCGACGGTTCTTCACACCAGTGGTGTCTGTAGCGACGGTTCTTCACACCAGTGGTGTCTGTAGCGACGGTTCTTCACACCAGTGGTGTCTGTAGCGACGGTTCTTCACACCAGTGGTGTCTGTAGCGACGGTTCTTCACACCAGTGGTGTCTGTAGCGACGGTTCTTCACACCAGTGGTGTCTGTAAAGACGGTTCTTCACACCAGTGGTGTCTGTAGTGACGGTTCTTCACACCAGTGGTGTCTGTAGCGACGGTTTGGCGTCGTAGTTGCTCTTCAAGGTGTGGATGAAGGTGATTTCGACGAACTTCTTTCAATGCTTTCCACTTACTAATCACCCAAATAACGTAAGAGTACTCGAGATGTATAAAAATCCATCTCAAGGGGGGATAGAGTAGCTTAGGCTATTTCTACTCAAGTTCTGAGAATGGGTTATTCTTTAACCTGTCTTCTTAATACTAGTGTTGTGATCACTCTAACCCTCCCTTCATTCATTATCTCTCACCTCGTCAAAATTCTCTTGTTTCCTCCCCGTTCGATACCCTCTAGTGTAAGGTAGCAACCCTCCAGATTATCCCGGCTTAGTTTTCGGCTTGTATGGTTTTTATGGGCGGAATGACTTCAGACAATACTGGATCACACACACTGCCCTTCCTTCCCTTTCCTTTCCTGCTGGTTTTAATGTTATATATATATATATATATATATATATATATATATATATATATATATATATATATTTTTTTTTTAATATATATATAGGGGGGTACCACCACTGGTGTAATTATAGGGACCCACAGCCTCAGAGAAGGGAACACAGAGCACTCAGGGAAAAACTTGACATTTAACTCTGAATACGAAAGTGTTCACTTATATATATATAAGTTCACTTATATATATATGTATATATATATATATATATATATATATATATATATATATATATATATATATATATATAATATAATTTTGTGTATGCGTTGGGTGTGGGAGGGTGTGTGTGTGTGTGTGTGCGCGCGCGCGTTTGGAAGTGAGTGCGTGTAAAAAGAGATATGTGCTTATAAGTAGGTCATGTATTAGTTAAATGTAATAACACGTGTGTGTGCATGTATGAGTGCTTATGTGCGTGTATGTGTGAGTCCGTGCGTGCGTGTGTGTGTGTGTGTGTGTGTGTGGGTGCAGTGGGCGCCGCAGTTGGGTGTGCTTGCCAACGCACTCTGGATTTTTCCCTCCGTGGCCGTCACCCACACACGAACACTGCTGGCAGCCCGGGTGCGTTCTAGTGGGTGTGGCCCGGCTTTCCTCTTGGCAGACCAGTGGCGTAGTATCGGACAGGGTGCTCGTGCGTCTGTTTCTTTGGCATTTGCGTTACTTGGCGTGTTTTGTGGGTTTGCTTTTTGTGTGTGTGAAAAGGACGAGAGGAAGAGAAACGGTTGACACTGCAGTATAGATTCGACCTTTGATTCGGGAACGCGCCATTGCGCAGTGTCGGTTTTTTCCACTATCGGAGTTGAATTAATCGATGCGAATAATCGCGTACCACAAAGTGGCAAGTTAACTGACTAATTAAACCGAGGAATCGTAGTGACACACGAGAGCAGAGCAGAAAATGATACAAAATCGGGAGAGGGTGGAAGGGTGTGGCGGCGGCTAGGACGCACCCTAGGCCGGGCCGAGCGTGGGCGGAGTCTGGCCACGACAGAACTCGATTCAGATTTCAGTGTTCCCCCAACGACGGGTGGTTAAGTGCGCGCGGGGACTGTCGCAGGCGCTCACCCAGCCCCCCAACCCCCCCCTTCTTGCTAATTCCGTGCTTTAAAAATTCATACCAAGCTACCTAGAGCATGTTAAGATTTAGGGTGGGCTAAATGTGGTAGGTGATGCATCACGCCATGTTGAAAAATTGTTGTCATGGAGAATTACGGAAAAGGTTTTAGATTAGAAGGCGAGAAAAACCTTCGTTGGTGATTGGTTGGTTGGTTGAGCGGCGGGAACAACCGAGTGAGATCACTATATTCAACACAATCCTTCATCCCCCAGTGAAGTATAATCCATCGCGGCGCTTGTGTCAAGTTTAGAGTAAAGGGACTTTACGTGTTTTTGAGCCGGACTTTACTCGCCCCAATAATGCCTAGGCCTATCGTCGTCGGGGCCCCTGGTCGTAGGGGCCGCTGCGGGTGAGCGGAGAGGCCCCTCGGGGGCCCCTTCATCTGTGTTCCCTTGTGCTTGCTGTGCGTGATGGTGGCGAGGCACAACTCTGCCTCCTGCTGAAGCACGCCCCTGCTGCGGCACACACACACACACCACTCAAGCTTCTCAAACTTTTTTTTGTGAGGGTAAATTTCCAGTGCTGGTGATTGATTTGATTGATTGGTTGTCGCTGTCAGCTCCGCGGGTTGAACGACTCCGCCTCGACGTTGGGCTATGGCCGAGAGGTGCGCCGTGAGGGCTCCTGCAGCCACCTCTCCTGGGGAAGAGGAGTGAGAGGGTGGGAGGAGCAGCTGCTGGAGGGGTAGCCATGTTGTGCCTGCTGCATGCTGACGCCGGGGGAGGCTGACACTTGAGTATGATGGCTAGTGCAGCGGCCAGCGGCTGATCACCATGGATGTCAGCCCACCAGATAGGGGAGTCCCTCGCCCCTCTCCGCCGGCTGTGCCGTCGACGGGGGTGCCCAACCTGACGGCGCCTGGTAGCGTGGCGGGGCAGGCAGCAGGTCCCCCCGCCACCGTCAGGAGCACCAGCACCGCCGGCAGCCACATGGTGGCGACGCCGGGAGGGCGGACAGCGGCGGCAATGGCGGCGGCGGCGACGACGCCGCACCATCACCCGGCCGCCCCGCCGTCAGGCAGGCAACTCTCCCCCGTCACCACACCCTCGTCACCCACCTCATCACGCAAGAACACCCACACTGTCACGAGCGTCGTCAGGTCAACTGCGGCAGGTGGCAACCGACTCCTGGCCGCCACCACATCCACCATCACCACCACCACAACCACCACCACCACCGCCTTCACCACCGCCAACATCCTCGCCACATCTACTGCTTCAACAGGTTGGTCTTAATGGCGGCAGCGACATCTCTGAGCCTCATACTTTCTCTGATATTAACCCTGTGTAATACTAATACTTGTACCTTAAAAAATTTGCTTCTGATAGACGAACGTATAATTACAAAATAATCGAACTAACTAAACAGATCCTGTGTGCGATCTCTAAAAGTATCCGGCGTTGTATTGATTGGTCTTAAGAAGTTCACCCCCGGCACAAGAGCCAATTATAATATTTATCGAGTCCAGTTCATAAATGCATAGCAGTACTAGTATGGGTAAATTTTATGATCAACTAATTTTGTAAATTTGTCCAGCTTTTATTACAACAAACATTCTACGACGTTTAAACATTTTGATGTGTGTACGCTGTTTTACATCCAGGAGTTATGAATACAATAATATATTAGTAAATGTATAGACAAAAATGTAGGTTTTAAAATTGCAGGCGTTACAAAAAACTTTAAATTTATTTTTATTCATCGCCAGGCCACACACGGGTTTGATTCACTGAAAAGCAGAGTAGGAAATTATGCATTACACATTAATGCAGTGACTGTACATACTTTGCTGTGTAAACTCAGGGTTCACAGCCCTAGAATTTTAATACTATATATACAAAACTAGACTTTATATATTATACAAAATTCCTGCAGTTTTATGTCCAGTGAGAACCATTCCGCAGTAAATGCTTAACTTAACTATACACAGACTAACCACACTTAGGGTATCTTAAGTCTGTGTATACCGAACCTACCGTAGCCTTAGCCTATTTCATAATCTAAATTCGTTCTGAAAATACAGTATTACGCCACGTACTGTAAGCCCTTGAAACGTCGCTTATTCTTACTAAGCAGTTTTGCACATGTAAACAAAATTTTGTACATATTAATACAGTATGTTCAGTTTTATTTACAATTCAGTGTATACACCAAAGGGTGTAAACCTCTTTCCCTGTATTTAAAAGTGGAGAGTTTATTTTCCTGAACTACTGTATATTGATGGCTAAAGTATACATATTGGTTGGCCAGTAAGCTATTGTTGTGGCTTTAACCCTGGTGAGGTCCACAGGGCTTAAGCTCAGCACCAAACCCAAACAAACCTCAGTACGTGTACAATATAGTACAGTTTAATGTCATGAGCGTAAGATGCCCGAGAGAACACAATAACTATCTTCAACATTATGTAAATGGCTTAAGCATGCACAGCAATCATTTCTCTCACCCTCATCAGGTGTCCATTGTCTCAACATTTAATACATATTGACAACCATTTTCATCGTAATGATGCAGCCCCTGGAGGTTTTAACATGGGAGCTGGCGGCTGGGTTGGCTTATTTGGGAATTTATGAGCTAACCAGAATTACGCAGTATAGCCGAGCCTAGCCTGCTACACGTCTTGATGGATGGGTCTTACAGCCGGCCGGGAGCCGAGTGGGATAGTAACCTACCATACCGGATCGAGAGAATTTTGAAGATAACCTTCTCCTAGACTTTGCGAATGCTGCAAGATGGACTGGAGTTTCTCGATTCTTTCGGTGAATTTCGTAATGTTGGAGGTGGATTGGGCGAGATGTTTTATAGTTGACTTGTATTCAATTAAAATCGAGGTTTTAAGTGTTCGCTTTGGTTTTACTTAATTGGTTTCAGTTGGTTTTATCTATTTGTGTCGAGTTTGACGTTCTTTGTAATATTTTTAGTTCTATAAACTGGTATTGTTATAAAGTTTATATGTTTGAATCAGAGATTTCTAATGTTTACATTGAATTAATTTTTTTAATTCACAAAATTACGATTTTTTATTGAAGGCTGTGAAAGCTATTTGCGTTCTGTATTAAAAAATATAATTTGTGCGAAATATTTCAATGAAAATATATATTTTTTAATTTTGAAAAGAACTACGATGGATCAGAATTTTAAAGATTTTAAAATAAAAAATATTTTAAGTTGTAGGCCACAGATAGGCAATAATGTTTTGAAATTGAAAATGGACTGAACTAATTGCTTAAATACAAGATATCAAGCGATTTCTTTAGAATTTGTTAGACTTATAAATGCATTTGTACCAGCTTTGTAGGAAAGTTTTTATTATTTTGAAGATAGATGAATTTTGCCAGTTGCAAATTGGAAATTGTTAATTCTGAATAATTTTTCTGAATTTCGAATTGTAGAGAATCTTAATTAATTTTTTTATGGTACGATAAACTGCTCTCCTAGTAAATAACTCTCTATATCAAAGATGCATTTTTTGTTGGAGTTAGCCAAATTAAAATAGTGTCCAATCATCAAATTTGTAATGAACCAGCGGTAAAAAGAAGTACTGTACATTACTGGTACAAGACTTTAGACTAACCTTAGCTGTTGAGACTGCTCTAGGCTAATGATCTTTGGTATTGCCATGTTTAAGTCAACATCACAGAGCACCAAGCCTCTTGCAAGAAGCCAATGTTGCCGGGTTTACTACCATTTAAGGGGAAGGAAGACATTTTGTTGCTATCGGATATCACTTGAAGTTTAGACTCGTAGGATAATGTTTTAGGGTTAGATGGCGGCGAAGACAAAACAGTGAGCAATAATATTTTCTGTTTACTTATTATTATTACTGGTGAAGACAAGTGAGAAAACGGTAATACAACGGAACAACTGTTTGTAGTCAATTTTAATATTAATTGTTAACAGTTACAATGAGAATTATGTATTATCTGTGACTGCTGTTGATGGTCTGATTCAAATAATAATAATACTTTAATAATAATAAAGTATTAATAATTGTGTCCAAATGGTTAATACATTTTATTGTGTGTTTCATTATTAGACTGTTTGATTAGTTATTATTAAATTACAGCGATATCATAAAATCTTTATTGTTACAATAATAATATAGGTTTTTAATTGTTAACTATTATTGTATATTTTTAATTTAACCAAAGTAAATTTTTTGTATAATACTGTATATGGATTAATCGTGAGAGAAAATTGCTCATGACACTTGAACAAATCAAATATATAGAGTAGTGCATACCTTGCCTAATGCAGTTCTCTTCAGTAACTCTTATTAGGCTGTTTGATATCGTACAAGGAAAGAGTGGGCCTAAGTACGTTCATCAACAGGCACGCTTTCATTAATTAAGTAAAACTTAAAACGTCTTAATTAACCACCATCTTTGCTAGGTTTTTGTCCTCGAATATATTTCGTCTGGTTCTATTTAACGGTTAATATATTTTCGTAATATTTTTAACATCCAGTACTGCATTTTTATCTGAAAACTACGGGTTATTATAGGCTTGCGGTGATTGGAATTGGCTTGATAGTATTATTTATTGTCATATGCTAATTATATTTTAACAAATATCTCACCTATGACCATAGCCTAGGATGATATAGTGGAGGATGGAAGCAGTTTCTTAGGATTTTGAACACCTTGCTGCAAAACTCCCTTGGGTGTTAATCAGTTTTCTCGCTCTGTATTTGTATGCAAATTTAGGTATGTGGCATATTGATTTTTTTTTTCATATACGGTAGTGCAATTATATTTGTTTAATGCGACTACGGCCCACTGTCTGAATCATTTAGTTATTTTTTTTTTAATTTGTATATTTTGCACTGTATTGTGGTGTGCTTGAATATGTTTGAATTATATTTAATATTCTTTTAGATAGTGTAATGGACGAAAGCGTTCGATTATTTTTAAGTTGAATTCCTTCGTGGTTCTGTTATCACATGCTTGCATTCATTTTTACACACACACACACACACACACACACACACACACACACACACACATTATATATATATATATATATATATATATATATATATATATATATATATATATATATATATATATATATAATATAATATGTCGTACCTAGTAGCCAGAACGCACTTCTCGGCCTACTATGCAAGGCCCGATTTGCTTAATTAATAGGCCGAGTAATTGTCTTTATTATCAATTTTTTTCCAAATAGTTTATTTGAATTATTATTATTTTATATTAAGACCATAGTTTATTGACTTAGTTATGTTAGTTTAGGTTAGGTTAAGATAGGTTAGGTAGGGTTGGTTAAATTCGGTCAAATATCTACGTTAGTTTTAACTCAAATTTAATCAAATTATCTTGTACATAATGAAATGGACAGATTTATCATTTCATAAGAAAAAATTTGGAAAATATAAATTCTGGAAAAATTGGCTTATTATGCAAAACGGGACTTGCATAGAAGGCCGAGTACGACGTTCTGGCTACTAGGTACAACACACATTATATATATATATATATATATATATTATACAGTATATATATTTTTAATCAGAACATCCAACAGCAGTCAAAGATAATACATAATTCTCATTGTAACTGTAACAATTAATATTAACATTTACCATATATATATATATATATATATATATATATATATATATATATATATATATATATATATATATATATATATATATATAATATATATATTACTTGTTCGCATATATATATATATATAATATATATATATATATGACAGATTTATATATATATATATATATATATATATATATATATATATATATATATATATAATTGCGTGCGCGTGTGCATGTGTAAAAAAGTGGATGGTAGGCTGAGCAAATATTTGTACGCATTTAGAGTCAAACGACAAGTTTTTCTCCAAATGTTCTTCATTTCCTTCAATATTTCGATGAAATAAGGAAATATAAACTTTTTCGATCCCAAACTTGGGACTAAAATATTTAACACAGTATATTTACTTTTAATAAATTTAGTACTCTAGTACAGTATTGTATGTACACAGTATATATATCATTTAATTTATTAGTGAGCATTATACATCTCTCTCTCTCTCATATATATATATATATATATATATATATATATATATATATATATATATATATATATATATATATATATATAAAATATACACGCGCGAGAGTATGTTATAAACTTATTTTAAATTATATTAAACATCATAGCAGGATTAGATGCTCAAAAATGTGACAGAGGGAGCATTGGAATATTATGTTTGGGGGGGATGAGAATATATATGCTTCTGTTAGTGCTGTGTAAATATTTCAATATGCATGTATATCAGAAAATCCTGAGAAGGGCGCAACTGTGTAGGGAGAGAGGGGTAGAGTCAACGCTCCGAGTAGCATTTGTTTATTTACAGGGCCATTTTGATGGGGAGGTGTTGAGGGGGAAGGCCATTTTGATGGGGAGGTATTGAGGGGGAAGGCCATTTTGATGGGGAGGTGTTGAGGGGGAAGGCCATTTTGATGGGGAGGTGTTGGGGGAAGGCCATTTTGATGGGGAGGTGTTGAGGGGAAGGCCATTTTGATGGGGAGGTGTTGAGGGGAAGGCCATTTTGATGGGGAGGTGTTGAGGGGAAGGCCATTTTGATGGGGAGGTGTTGAGGGGAAGGCCATTTTGATGGAGGTGTTAGGGAAAGGCCATTTTGATGGGGAGGTGTTGAGGGGAAGGCCATTTTGATGGGGAGGTGTTGAGGGGAAGGGCATTTTGATGGGGAGGTGTTGAGGGGAAGGCCATTTTGATGGGGAGGTGTTGGCCCCGGGGAGGGGGGGGAGAGCCATTTTGATGTGGTGTTGGGCCATTTTGATGGGGAGGTGTTGGGGGGGGTAGAGCATGGGAAGATAGGAAGGTGTATTTTAGGGGGAAAATAGGGAAGTATATTTCAATTTGGTACAACTTAAAAACTGCAGAATTTATCGTTTGCAATGGTTTCTATGTGTGTATTTTATTGTACTTTTATTGGTTTATTTTGTATGAATTTTTATTAAACAGTCCTGTATTATATGACAATATCACTCATCTTTCTGTTTTTGTTTTAAAGTATGCTTTATTTGTTTTCTTTGATTTTTTGTTTTCTTAGATTGATAGCTGATCAGAACAAATTTTGTTTTATGAATAATCTGTTTTATATTTATTTTTAATTGATGCGGATTTATTTATTTGATTACTGTATTTGCTGCTGTAGCGAGGACCTAGTGATAAATATTTATAATATGCAATTGTTTATAATTAATTTGCAATAATGACTAACTACAGGTTAGCTTAATTTTGAAGGTATTAGCTGTTTGCCATTAATTAAATATTTGCCTTTATTTTAGGCTATTAGATTTTTTGTTAATGATAATTTCACTCATTTTTTATTATATTTTGGGTTTCTTGATTATTTGTTTTGTAGATTATTGCAGGTATCTACATCTTGTTACAAATTTATTGAACTTATTTTTTGTTTTTTTAATTTTGAGAATAATTTGATGTTAAAGTTTAGACCTATGTACTTATTTCAAGTACTGTACTATAGAATTCTATAGAATATATATCTAGAATTACAGTACTGTACTGTATTTCCTGTCGGTTATCTTATTTATTTCCAGATGTATTTTCGTTTATTGTAGAATAGGCTATTGTATATATTTTTATTTTATTCCTTTGCAGTGTTGTGCTTATGTGAATCATTTTATACCAGAATTATAAATACTGTATTATATAAAAAAAAATCTTTTTTATGGAGATGCAACTTTAATGCATGTATAAATATGACCTATGTTTTGTAAGTTAAAGTTTAAATAATGCTGTGCTGTATTAGCAGAGTTGAGTGATTAACCCGTATATGTTGATAGTGCACACTACACTGCACTGTGCACTGATAGTGCACATTGGCTACCAGACAGAACGTAGTACTGTATGCAGGCGATGAGTCACAATAACGTGGTTGAAGTATGTTGACCAGACCACACACTAGAAAGTGAAGGGACGACGACGTTTCGGTCCGTCCTGGACCATTCTCAAGTCGATTGTCGACTTGAGAATGGTCGTCTCAAGCACAAACGTCTAGTGCTGTATGGCCATGGAATTGATTTGGATTATTAGTGGTCTATCATGTATTGTGTTCCAGATTCCAAGCACTTTTAGGTATACATTAAATTGTAACTTGTACATTAAACTTAAGTGTGGAGTGAAGAAAACCTGGTGCGTAGTTACCGATCAGTTCGTTGACTTAGTAAATGTTACTTACGTCTTGTGGATGATATGCTCAAAACAAGGAATAGTTTTGTTTACTATTTACTATTGTTTTGTTTACAAAACAAGGACTAGTTTTGAGTAGAATATAAGAGCCATTTTGTGTGTGAATGTTTACAAATTTTAAATAATTTTGTGTGAGTGTTGCTACATTACAAACTATTTTGTTTTTTTCCGTTTTCCAAATAATTTTGTTAAATGTTGAAAGATAAACAAAAAATTTGTTTCCAGATTTAAAAAAAAAAAAAATGTGCGCTTAAAGATTCCAACAATTTTTTGAGCGTTTCCAAATTTTTAACTACTTTGTGTTTCCATATTCTAAACAATTTTGTGTAAGCATTTACAAATAGATACCAGACAATTTTGTGTAAGCGTTTGTAGATTGCAGACAATTTTGTGTAAGCGTTTGTAGATTGCAGACAATTTTGTGCAAGCGTTTGTAGATTCCAGACAATTTTGTGCAAGCGTTTGTAGATTCCAGACAATTTTGTGTAAGCGTTTACAGATTCCAGACAATTTTGTGTAAGCGTTTGTAGATTCCAGACAATTTTGTGTAAGCGTTTGTAGATTCCAGACAATTTTGTGCAAGCGTTTGTAGATTCCAGACAATTTTGTGTAAGCGTTTGTAGATTCTAGACAATTTTGTGTAAGCGTTTATAGATTCCAGACAATTTTGTGTTTGCATATAAAAAAAATTGTTTCCATATTCTAAACAATTTTGTGAGTATTTCCAGATTCCAAAGAGTTTTGTGAGAGTTTCTAGATTACAAAATATTTTGTGCGAGTGTTTTCAGATTACAAACAGTTTTGTGAGTGTTTTCAGATTACAAACAGTTTTGTGAGTGTTTTCAGATTACAAACAGTTTTGTGCCGAGGATGCTCGATAATAGGGATCTCCATTGTGGTAATACTAACAAAAAATACGTTTTGCTAAGAAAAGTAAAGAATGAGTGCTTAGGGTTGAGTGAGTCTGTCTAGGAGCGAGAAATATCCAAGCTTTGGTGAGAGTTTAGAAGTGCCCTCTAAATGAAAGCTTACCTTGTGTTTATCTTTTGTTGGTTCCGTACTTAGGAATAAAGCTTCTAAATAAAAGCATCTCAATCTCATTTAGAAATGTGTAGAACTGACTTTATATTAGTTGTGTCTGTGTACTATCCAAGAATATTGTGTATGTGTGTGTAAATACGTTTCTGGTGATATAACATTAGGTCTTCTGAAATTGCTGACGTTAAATTTATTCTATGAATGGGATGCGTTACTTAGGCACACGAGTATACTGTATTGCCATTGTTGATCTCATAGCCTTGCGCTCTACGTTTCGTGCATCAAGCGGTGTGTGTGTGTGGGGTAGGGGATGGGACAGAGGTGCCTTGGTTGTGTTGACATAAGTCTCCAAGTGTGGCATGTGGTAGTTGTTGTTGTAGAGGATGGTGGTGGTCGTGGTGGTGATGTAACATCCGGGAGGCGAGAGGAATGGCACCCGGACCTGCTGTGTGTCCTGGTAATAGGCAGCGAATGATGCTAGACAGGCTCTTCCAGAGCCACTAACCCCTAGCGGATGATCTTGATTGATTGATGAAGATTAAGCCACCACAAGAGGTGGCACGGGCATGAGTAGCCCCGTAGGTGGTAGATATTTGGAGAGAATGTTGATCATTGGTCGTGAAAGGATAGTTGCAAGTGAATCAGATTGTTAGCTAGTCATTATCTCTGGCACCCAGTGTGCTAGGATGATCTTGCATTGATGTTCGTATTTATAAGGTCAGCCGCGATGCCTGAGTGGCGCTCAGGAGTTTGATATCTCAGTCAAAGCGTCAGAAATCAGGGATTTGAGCTAGCGTACTGACACTGCTGTGCTAGGAACTTTTAGAGTGAACATACTCTCTCTACCATTCCGTAAAACAAACATACAAACACACATGCGCGCGCACCCCCCCCCCCTCCCCCCCCCTCCCCCCCCCCCCCCCACACACACACACACACACACACACACACACACACACACACACACGCACGCACGCACGCACTAGTCCAGCTGGCATCTAAGTGTGCGGAAAGTTTGTCCCGCTCGGGTGAGATAGTGACGGATGATTAAATTGCCTTTATGCTCATTGTTGTCGTTGGTGTAGTTTGGCGCAGCTCCCAAGGTTGTAAGGTAGGTTTACAACTTAGATCTTGGCGATTGAATTATCATTGGCACTGAGAAGAGGACTAGTATATCTGGGCTGGGAGTTACGTAGTGAATGAATGCATTGCAAGGGGGGAAATCAGAATGCGTGACGCTGTGATTTGGGTAAGGGAGGGGGGGGGGGGCTGACAAGACAGTAGCACTGTAAGCAAATTGTCCGTAGCAGTAGGTAGTCCATCTAGCCTAGTGAAACCAACTTCCTCAGTTGGTAGATGATTGCCGAGCACTAGGCCCCCCTGGGGCTAGAGCGATGTCTTCTTATTTGCATATAGTTTTCACGGAGTAATGAAAGCGTTTTTGTTCTGTGGTGGGTTAAATAGCTTGACCGTAGACAAGATGATAATGCATTTGAGTTTTTTTTTTTGTGGTAGAAATAGACCTAGTCACTATTCAATGGACTAGCGACCTGGATCGCTGTAGAATGTAATGTTTTTATCATGACAGCTTCAAGCCACCGCGATTACGTAGCACTTGAAGTAGGGTTTAATAATGAATGATAATTTATTGTGTCGGGGGACAGGCAGCCAGTATATGTATATATGTTAGGCTGTCAAGGTTTTCTCCCCCCCCCACAAGGGTCGAATTACTGACCCCTCCCCCCCTACCCAGAATGCAACCCCTCAACATGCTCACTAACTCCTGCCGGTACCTATTTACTGAACAGTAAACAGATGCATTAGGCGATAGGAAACGCGCCCAACCATTTCTGTCCCGCCTGGGATTCGAATGCGGAATTCCCAAATTGTGGGTCGAGAATGAATCTGACTGCACTACCGGGACCCCTGTCAGGAGTTAGCGTCGTCGGTGAAGTCACAATCGAATCCACACTGCGTGAATTTAAATTATTGTAAGGAATATACCTGTATGTGTTTGTATTTAACCTTAGCATACGTGGAAACCTAGAGAGGCGAAATCTAACCTGTACAGGCGATGGGATGTTGCTACCTCTTATTGGAATACGGGTCCATGGGTACTGGTGCTATTAGAACACCGGTCCATGGGTACTGGTGCTATTAGAACACGGATCCATGGGGCACTGTGCTACTACGACAGGTCTATGATGCACTGCTACTAGGACACAGTTCTATTAGGCACTGTTCTATTAGGTTATGGACGTGAGGTACTGTGCTATTTGGATACTACTCCACGGGCCACTGCTATTTGTTCGCAGAGCCAATGAGCGCTGCGCTATACGGATATAACATAAAGATATAACACAACGTGATGTAGGCCAAGCGGCTCAAGTTCACTGCGACAGTAGGTTTTGCTAGTCGGTGTGGCGTCACAAATGACGTTAAATGCGTAAGGCTTGGGGCCAGGTTTTGGACCCCAATAACTTTACCGACCTTCTCCCGAATGACAACATTCCGGCACGTTGGAATGAGCAAAACTAAGTGAAATATTGGGGGCCTGCCTGACGTAGACGGTTGTGGGAGTAGATAAGAGGAGACCTGTTGTAAGAGTATACAGTAAGGGATCGCGGGGTGTTGAGTAGTGGAAGGCAGGGGGGATAGATTAGGAAATAGTCGGTGAAATGCTGTGGAGTAAACCTGGTATTCAGATTTAGGACAGATAAAGGTAAACCGCGGTTCGGGGATATGATGATGATGATGATGATGATGATCTGGTGTGTGGAACAAGTGACCAAATAACATCATATCCATACATTAAAACATTGATTGTAACCATGATATATATGTGCTTCAGCCTACAGTTTAGACCTATTGTCTTATGTATGACCCTCTGTCCTGCGTGACAGTGAATACCAGCATCATCCTCACTTTAATAAGACTTTATCAAAATCCCCAGATTAGGCAAAATTGTAATTAATTTTGTCAATAAAGATGTTAATAATCATGAAAGTAAACGCCCTGGAAAGTTTCAGACAGCCTAGGTCGAGACCGAAATTCATTGGTTTAAATATGAGCTTTCTTGCGCAGGTCTCTGGGTCTTATACAGTTGACTGTATTCTTGGGATGCTATTCGTTGGGGATAATTCGTGTAGAGCCTGGCACAGAGGATATCTCTTGTAAAGTAATCCGAGTGTGAAATAAAGACAGCTGGTATACAACTCAAGGTGCTGAGTAGTGGATAGTTAGTGTTAGATAACAGATAACATGTGGAGATAACATGTTAAAGAAATCAAGTGTTGAGGATACCTGGAGATCACATGTCATGGAAATTTAGTGTAGAGGATAACTGATACCAGGTAGAAGATACGTGGTACTTGGCAAAAGGTAGCTGGTTAAGATTAGAGGGAACCTGCTGTAAATTGGAAGGAAGCTGGCATACTGTGTATATCTGATGTAGCCAGACTCAGAGGAGAGCTGGTATGCAGTAGAGAGCATCTGGCCTGGATAAAAGAATTGGCATAACTTGTTTTGAATAAATATTTTGTGGATATCGGGAAGCTTTTGTGGTTTCGTTTAACTGGAATGGGTTCTGGGAGTTCTTCTACACCCCAATGCTGGCCTGGGGCCAGGCTTGACTTGTGATAACTTGGTTCAATGGGCTGTTACTTGCAGCCGTCTACAGGTCCACAGATGCACTATAAACCGGTTGGTCGGGCACTTCGTACAGGAACATGTCATTTCTTTCCTCGGAGACGATCTATCTTGAGGTTATCTTGAGTTGATTTAGGGGGTTAGCGTCCCCGTGGCCCGGTCCTCTCGTCGTCCTCTCGAGTAGTAGGGAGCCGAACGGACAGCACACTGTACTTGTGATTCTGTGGTCCCGGGTTCGATCCCCGCACCGGCGAGTAACAATGGGCAGTTTCTCTTTCACCCTATGCCCCTGTTACCTAGCAGTAAAATAGGTACCTGGGTCAGCTGTCTCGGGCTGCTTCCTGGGGGTGGAGGCCTGGTCGAGGACCGGGCCGCGGGGACACTAAAGCCCCGAAATCATCTCAAGATAACCTCAAGAAGATCCTATGCAAGCAAGCGTCTGTTTTATATATATGCTTTATCCCAGAGTTACTGTTGCAAATTAAAGGAAACATATTACTGCTGGATGCGATAAAGTTCATTTTGCCAAGTCAATGGTGCTTTCTGAACGCGGACACAAACTAGGCAGGTCCAAACTGACTTCCAGTTACGATACTACTTACAGCAAAAATTTGGTCAAACGTTCAAAAATGGACAGCGGGACCTGAAAAAGTTTTAGCCCAAATGTTCTCAAAAAATGGAAAAGTAAACTAAAGAACGTATGTTAACCTCTCCAAACATTTCTAAGCCTAATGTACGCTCTTACGCCTATTTTAGTACATATTTTATACTAGGCCTAGGAATATTTATTTTGTTCTCATGCCCTCTACAAAATTCATAGTACAAAACGTGAGCATTGATGGCTTCGATAGTAAATGTCTTTGTGTACGTTGTACCAAATAGTTGAAGTATTGTCATTTTAATGAGGACGGCTTGCCAGGGTACAGCGGTGTCTAGGCTCTTATGGGCAACACAACACGTGAACTCTCACGATATTTTATATGTCGTGGCCAGTGTGTTTCACATTACGAGATTACTGCGTTAGATCAAAAATACTTTGTTGTGGGGGGAGGTGTAGGCTAGGCTAATAGCCTAAATAGGCTAACGCAAATAGGTAAAGAAAGCGGCCAGAACGCATAGAACAGAGCGGCCGGGCCGGTCGACCAGCCCTTTCTCGCTCCAAGGCTGCTATCAGCACTCCATGTTCCTCTCTTCCAGTTTTATTCTTGAGGAGAATGCCTATTGGAAATTGTTTTTGTTTATAAATGCTTGAGGTAGAAAGGCGTGTAAACTAATGTCTGCCTCAAACAGGTGTTGGTAGCCCATGTCGGCGGACCAAACATCTGAAGCCTTGCTAATTTTGGTATCTGTGTAATTTGTTGTTTTATGAATACTGTATAAGAATAAAGGAAGCTGCAGAGGGTGTTTGGGCCATATGAGCTAGCGCCTATCATATATAGGAGCTATATACAGTATATATAATATATACGGAAAATCCACCGAGAGATGGGAAGGGGAGTGTTGAACGTTTCGGCTGGTTAGAGCCTTTCTCAACAACAGACTGAGAAAGGCGCGTATATATTTATATAATATATATATATATATATATATATATATATATATATATATATATAATATATATATAATATAATGTATATATATATATATATGTATATATATAATATATAATGTCGTACCTAGTAGCCAGAATGCACTTCTCGGCCTACTATGCAAGGCTCGATTTTCCTAATAAGCCAAGTTTTCCTGAATTAATATATTTCCTCTAATTTTTTTCTTATGAATTGATACAGCTACTTATTTCATTATGTATGAGGTAAAAAAAATTTATTGGAGTTAAAATTAACGTAGATATATGACCGAACCTAACCAACCCTACCTAACCTAACCTATCTTTATAGGTTAGATTAGGTAGCCGAAAAAGTTAGGTTAGGTAGTCGAAAAACAATTAATTCATGGAAACTTGGCTTATTAGGCAAATCGGGCCTTGCATAGTAGGCTGAGAAGTGCGTTCTGGCTGCTAGGTACGACATATACATATATATATATTATATATGTGTGTGCGTGCGCGTGTGTGTGTGCGCGCGCGCGTGTGTGTGCGCGTGCGTGCGTGTGTGCGCGGGCGTGCGTGTGTGCGCGCGCGCGCGCACACGCGCGCACCCTGTTACCTAGCAGTAAATAGGTACCTGGGAGTTAGTCAGTTGTCACGGGCTGCTTCCTGGTGTGTGTGTGTGTGTGTTTGGTGTGGGGGGAAAAAAGTAGTTAATAAGTTGATTGATAGTTGAGAGGCGGGCCGAAAGAGCAGAGCTCAACCCCAAGCACAACTAGGTGAATACACACACTGTATAGTACAGTGTATTCTGTATTGTGCGTGACCAAAGAGCCAGAGCTCAACACCCGCAAGCTCAACTAGGTGAGTACACTCATTTCGACTAGAGAGAAACAACATTCTTCAGACTAGGCTTATGTAGGGTTCTGCATTTGTTTCGGTGGCGCTCGAGTGATTATTCTACCAATATTCTTTAAAATTCCACGTCTTGTGTTAACAAATGTCTAAATATGCTGGGGGGTTTAAATGACTAAGATATGGCAGCCGCCACACCCTCTCCTGTTGGTCGGAGGCCAGATTCACGAAGAAATTACGCAAACACTTCTGAACCTGAACATCTTTTCTCAATCTTTGGCGGCTTTGTTTACACTTATTAAACAGTTAATGAGCTCCGAAGCACCAAGAGCCTGTTTATAACAACAGTTGATTGGCAAGTTTTCATGCTTGTAAGCTGTTTAATAAATGTAACCAAAGCCATCAAATATTGAGCATGTACACGTTCGTAAGTACTTGCGTAACTGCTTCATGAATCTGGCCCCGGGTTCGGACAGTCTGAGGAAGACACTAGCGCCATGTTGGAGTAGTAAGTAGCAGTTATGTATGAGAGCTGTGACATTATGTAGATAGATCGTGTATGATATGTGGTGCGTCTGTGTGCAGTGAGCCTTCTTGTGTATAATGCAGTGAACGAGTTATTGTGTTTTGCAGTGACCGATTTGCTATGTGAGGGAGTGAACGGGTCTCTGTATTATGCAGTGATCTAATTGTTGCAATGAAAGAGTTGCTGCAATGCTATGCATTGAAGAAGTTGCTGTATTGTGCAGTGAACGAGTTGCTGTATTATGCAGTGAACGAGTTGCTGTATTATGCAGTGAACGAGTTGCTGCATTATGCAATGAACTAGTTGCTGTATTATTCGGTGAACGGCATGCTGTATTATTCAGTGAACGGCATGCTGTATTATTCAGTGAACGGCATGCTGTATTATTCAGTGAACGGCATGCTGTATTATTCAGTGAACAAGTTGCCGTATTATACGGTGAACGAGTTGCTGTATTATGCAGTGAACGAGTTGCTGTATTATACAGTGAACGGCATGCTGTATTATTCAGTGAACGGTATGCTGTATTATTCAGTGAACAAGTTGCCATATTATACGGTGAACGAGTTGCTGTATTATGCAGTGAACGAGTTGTTGTAATATACAGTGAACGAGATGTTGTATTATGCAGTGAAGGAATTGCTGCATTATGGAGTGAACGAGTTGCTGTTATGCAGTGAACGAGTTCTTGTATTGTAAAGGGACCAAATTGGTGTATTATGCAGTGAACATGTTGATCTATTGTGCAGTGAACGTGTTGTATTATACACAACGAGTTGCTCTATTATACATTGAACAAATTGTTGTAGTATACAGTGAACGAATTGCTGTATTATACAATGAATGTGTTGCTATATTATACAGTGAATGAGTTACTATGTTATACAGTGAATTGAGTTGCTGTATTATACAGTGAATTGAGTTGCTGTATTATAGAGTGGACGAGTTGCTGTATTATATTGTGAACGAGTTGCTGTATTATGCAGTGATATATAATGAATTAGCTGCTGAACTATGCAGTGAACTAGGTGCTGAATTATACTTGGATGAATTACTATATTATGAAGTGAACAAGTTGCTGTACTGCACTAGCCTATGAAGTGAACGAGTTGCTGTATTTTGGCGTCATAATATTCAAAAACAATAATTCCCGTAATAGGCAGTAAAATACCTGCCATCAAAATATGGTCATTAGATTACATTCGGTAGAATGTTTGCATTTTCCTAATATTGTTTTCTTTGTGAGAATGTCGAGGTAATTAGACATATTTCTATTATACAGTATGGGGGTCGAGGTAATTAGACATATTTCTATTATAAAGTATGGGGTCGAGGTAATTAGACATATTTTTATTATACAGTATGGGAGATGTTGTTATACTTGATATACTAGACTATTTAATATGGTGCAGGTAGACATGGCAATGTTAGTGTGTATGTAATGACATGGTTACAGCGTATTATTTCTTGTCTTTTTAATTACTTTTTAAATGGTGACTATAAATGTTTTTAAGGATGTGTGTGTAAGTCTGCTTGAACCATCTTCTTGTCCTACACCTAAAATAAAGTAGGGAGGCCTATCTTGCTTTGTTTGTGCGAGATTATATATATTTTTTTATATTCAGTGCCTTTTTTTTTTAAAGTATAATGGGGAGGCTTTTGTTGTTTTGTGGTTAAGCTAAAATTGGTTATGTATTGCAAAATGAGCCGAGATATTGCAGTCAGATAGCAGTGAGCGACTGTTGTTGCATTAGAAGCTCATGATTGCATTCTAGTGGTCGACGGAGTAGTATATTGGAAGTGACTGGAATTATATTAAAGCGAAATAGCTACAATAAAGTAGTCATTTATAAGAGTGTGAGATATAATAAACTGGTACGCAACAGCAGCATTAAAACCGGTTTTGGTGTATTAAATACACGTAGCTGCTCGTGTCTAAATAGCCCAGGCATCAAAACTCGATTTTAGATAGAATAACACGTTGAATATAATACAGTTGTTTAGCATATTCAGTAATCGAATTGAACATGAGAACTACTGGAGGGGTTTAAGATCTGTGGGCCTCCACCTCTCACCCTCCCTCCCTCCCTCCCCCAGGAAAATAGGTGATAAAGATCGCGCTCTCCGAGGCGATGGTGGAGTCAGTCAGCTAGGCGCCTCCGCTCGGCCAGTGTGAGAGGTCAGCTGCCTGTACCTGGCTCCCTCCGGAGCTGTACTGTGATTCAGTGCGCCAGCCTAGAAATTGGATTAGCGGTCTCTGAGATTTTTAATCAGGAGAGTGTTGAAGCTGTTGACAGTGTGAGGTGTGTAATGATGTGTGTGTGTGTGTGTGTGTTCACCTAGCTGTACTCGCCTAGTTGTGCTTACGGGGGTTGGGCTGTGGCTCTTTGGTCCCGCCTCTCAACTGGTGTACAGATTCTTGAGCCTATTGAGCTCTTTCATATTTACATTTGAAACTGTGTATGGAGTCAGCCTCCACCACATCACGGCCTAATGTATTCCATTTGTTAACTACTCTGACACTGAACAAATTATTTCAAACGTGTCTGGCTCATTTGGGCACTAAGTTTCCACCTTTGTCCCCCTTGTTCGTGTTCCACACATGCTAAATAGTTTGGTTTTTGTCAAGCCCACCCTGGCAATTCCCCTGAGAATGTTGTAGGTGGTGATCATGTCTCCCAGAGACGTAAGGTTTAATTCCCATAGCCTTTCCTCATAACTCATACCTCTCGGTTATGGGACTAGTCTGGTGGCATACCACTGAATCTTCTCTTAACTTTGTCTTGTCTTTAACTAGGTATGGACTCCAGGATTTATCTGACATACGTGACATACAAGGTTCTGAATGATTCTTTACATAAGTTTCTAAATGCAGTTCTTATGTTGGCCAATTTAGCATACGCCGCTGATGATTGCATTCTAGAAGTCCCGTTTGATGTGGACTTCTGGGGACAAGTTCGGTGTGATATCAACCAACAGATCTTTCAACTTGATTCTTGAAAAATTTCACCTCCGAGATGGTACCTTGTGTTTGGCCTCCTGCTCCCTTCACCTAGTTTCATTACTTTACACTTACTCGAGTTAAATTTTAGTAGCCATTTTCTAAACCATTCCTCCAATTTGTCCAGGTCTTCTTTGAGTCTTTGCCTATCTGTCACAAGGTACCATGTACTCACCTAGTTGTGCTTGTGGGGGTTGCGCTCTGGCTCTTTGGGCCCGCCTCTCAACTGTCAATTAACTAATTTTTTTGTTACACCACACACACACACTGTGCTAAAGTTCAACCCGAGTAAATGCAAAGTAATGAAACTAGGCGGTGGAAACAGGAGGCTAGACACAGAATACAGAATAGGTGATGAAGTACTTCATGAAGCAGACAGAAAGATCTAGGAGTTGATATCACACCAAACCTGTCTCCTGAAACCCATATAAAAAGAATTACATCTGCAGCATACGCGAGGCTGGCTAACATCAGAACAGCGTTCAGGAACCTGTGTAAGGAATCATTCAGAATCTTGTATACCACACATTTGATTTTTTATTGTTGCCGCCGAAGGCGGCTAGTTTATTGTGCACCCCATACTCATCCTGTGAGCGGTAGCGCAAAAGCATTACAGAGGGCACAAAAGGTTTTTATCAGACCTCATCTTAGATTATTACATAAACAATTTCATCTATCCTTCACACCTTATAGTTACAATGTCAGCTAGTTACAGAGAAAGTGCTATTACAAGAGCTACATATTTACAGTAAGTCATCATACATTAATGGTAGGTCTTATCGCTAATACATAATAGTTTATACCACATATGTAAGACCAGTCCTGGAGTATGCGGCCCCAGCATGGAGCCCGTACCTTGTTAAGCACAAAATGAAACTTGAAAAAGTTCAGAGGTATGCCACTAGGCTAGTCCCAGAATTAAGAGGCATGAGTTACGAGGAAAGGCTGCGGGAAATTCACCTCACGACACTGGAAGACAGAAGAGTAAAGAGACATGATCACTACCTACAAAATTCTCAGAGGAATTGACAGAGTAGATAATAAACTGTTTAACACGGGTGGTATGTGAACAAGGGGCCACAAGTGGAGACTTAAGTACCCAAATGAACCACAGGGACGTTAGAAAAACTTTTTCAGTGGCAGTGATGTGGTGGAGGCCGACTCCAAACACAGTTTCAAATGTAGATATGATAGAGCCCAGTAGGCTCAGGAACCTGTACATTAGTTGATTGACAGTTGAGAGGCGGGACCAAACAGCCAAAGCTCAACCCCAGCAAGCTGAAATAGGTGAGTATACACACAGTAAGCAACCCGTAGCAGCTGTCTAACACCCAGGTACATATTTACTGCTAGAAGAATAGGAGCATCAGGGTGAAAGAAACTGTGTCCATTTAATCCCGCCTCAGCCGAGGATCGATCCCTGGACCCTATGACTACGAACGCAGAGTCCTGTTCACTCAGCCGCCAGACCCTGCCCAGTGTGTGTGTGAGAGGGAAAAGAGCACATTTGTCTTATTTGAATGTTTTCCCAACCAACATAAAATATTTAGAGCAAAATAATGTTAATAGCCCCCCATTTACCAGATAATATCCCAGCCAGACCGCGAGCGCGTATACTGACGGCGCTTAATACGCCACATATGGCCAGCGTAATGTTATGTACATATTGTAATGCTTGAGGGGGGAGAGGGTGCGTGTAGAAGCGTGAGTTGTGGCCTCGTTGTAGGAAGGAGCCCTGAAGCTGACGCCAGGTACCGTGGAGGACGGCAAGAAGGGCTTGTTGGTGCGGGAGGCTGGGGGTGGATGGAGGGCGCTGGAGGAGTTGGATGGTTGGGGGTTGGGATGGGTGGCAGATGAGGAGGGAGGTAGGAGAGCGGATAGTGGGCAGGTGCGCAGGGTAGCCTGCACTTCTGCAGACAGACGTTTGCCCGCCGGCCCAACTAAACTACAACCACCACCACCTCCGTCGCTACTTCCACTGCCACCACCACCACCACGGCTACGGCCGCCAACAGCGCCGCCACAACTGCGCCACCACCACCACTTCCGCAACCACCATCAACCACATGTACCACCACTATCACCACGCCCTCCAACCACAGCGGGGCTCCGTGCGTCACTCGTACCGATGGCCTTGATCTCTCTCCTGCTACTTGTCCTCCTCCTCCTCTGCTCCTTCCTCTTCCTACTCGCTCGTCTCCGCTTCCACTCTTGCCCAATCCCTCCGCTTCCTTATTAGTTTGCGGTTTGTTACCATTAACATTTCCTTTCTATATTTTGAATTTTAGACCTAACACATACGTAATTATTTGCTTATTTTAACAGATGGAAATACTTTTATTATACAGAATATATTTTTTTTATAAATTATACTAAAACTACCGTTTATTTGTATTTTAATTGTATGTAATTTTATGTTCTTTAAGCAATGCTGAAACCTATATCGTAACTGTATTTTGATTAGCCTGTGCATGGCCCTGTAGCTGTTCAATTGTATGTGTTCTTTGGTTGTGATTTTGTACAGTAATTGTATTATACAGGAACTTACTACAATGCCGTAAGGCTTGAATGAAGGTGAAGGACCCAAAATATACAGGTACTGTATGTGTAAGTGTACTTAAAGCCAAACGTTTGGGTGTGAACTACATCCTTTTTCAATGTAATGTATGTAGAGTATTGTATACAGTACTTTGAGAAGGGATGTATAGGTTATATCCGAAATGTTGCTTTTTAATTGAATGTAATTTTACATTATTATTTTTTACATTCATTACATATATTGTAATAATTACATATATTGAAACTGTATTACATTCATTACATATATTGGATGTTTCCTTCGCCTTCATTGTATTTTATTTATAAGCAATATATTTATAGAAACTACTTTGACAAAATTTTTCATTTCGGTAAAATCTAATATTTAGTTAAGTGTATAGATAATTATATTTTTATTAATTTTTTCTATGGGGTTAGGTCTACAGAGCAGTGCATTATAGGCCTAGGATTATTAATTTTTTTGCAGTTAAACGCAATGATTTTATTATTTAATAGTGTTTATTATCCAGGTATTGCATTTCAAATAGATATGGAACTAGGCCAGGAGGCACACTGTAATTGTATTTTTGATAGAACTGCTTGATAGGCCTGGTTCATAGGCTACTCGAATAATTTTATAAGTAGATAGCACTACTGCTATAGATCTTTTGTATTTCATGAACATCGGCTAGATGAATCTATTGATGCAGTTGTGTGTTTAAACCGAGACGACACTTCTTCTGTAGTTGAAACATTGTATGAACGTGGAACAATTCCTGTAGTGATACTATTTTATTATTAAGGTGACGGTTCAAAATTTTGTATTATTGTATAATGAGAGATGGAACTATTACTTCTCACAGAGCTTTGTTTATGTAGCTCCGAATGCAATCGCTGAAATTCCATCCTTTTTCTTAAGTGACGGTCGGCCGAGCGGACAGCACACTGGGCTTGTGATCCTGTGGTCCTGGGTTCGATCCTGGGCGCCGGAGAGAAACAATGAGCAGAGTTTCCTTCACCCTATGCCCCCTGTTACCTAGCAGTAAAATAGGCACCAGGGTGTTAGTCAGCTGTCACGGGCTGCTTCCTGGGGGTGGAGGCCTGGTCGAGGACCGGGCCGCGGGGACACTAAATCCCCGAAATCATCTCGAGATCTCAAGATAACGGTCCTGCTTACCTGCTTGATAAGCAGGTTCTGGGAGTTCTTCTACTCCCCAAGATACAGTTTCCGACTGTCACACGAAACTATCACTGAATAACTTCCCGGTTTCTGTTATTAGTTATCTTGATGCCGCTCTTGTATATAGCTGTAGCTGGACGTCAACATAAGATAATCTTCTTAGATGTAGTATATATATATAATATATATAATATATATATATATATATATATATAATATATACACATATATATATATGCAAACAAGCCTGAATGGTCCCCAGGACTATATACAACTGAAAACTCACACCCCAGAAGTGACTCGAACCCATACTCCCACAACTGGTATGTACAGGGACGCCTTAATCCGCTTGACCATCACGACCGGACATAAGGAAGTGATAGCCGAGGCTATATGAACCACTTCCCCGCCGGCACTCGGATGGTAATCTTGGGCATAGCATTTTATCAAATCACCTCATTCTTTGGGGCACACGTGAGGAACACAAATGCAAACAAGCCTGAATGGTCCCCAGGACTATATACAACTGAAAAACTGAAAACAGACCATTCAGGCTTGTTTGCATTTGTGTTCCTTACGTGTGCCCCAAAGAATGAGGTGATTTGATAAAATGCTATGCCCAAGATTACCATCCGAGTGCCGGCGGGGAAGTGGTTCATATAGCCTCGGCTATCACTTCCTTATGTCCGGTCGTGATGGTCAAGCGGATTAAGGCGTCCCTGTACATACCAGTTGTGGGAGTATAGGTTCGAGTCACTTCTGGGGTGTGAGTTTTCAGTTATATATATATATATATATATATATCATGTAGGTCGTATATACATATACGACCTCCAAGTATAGTATATACTTGGATGGCAGCACAGCATGGCGAAAGTGGTATCAGAAATAATCCACATGGCTTTTTCAGACCCAAGGAAGAAAACTTATCAGGAGAAGACGCCAAGCCATTCCGGCTATATAGCACTTGGAAGGGATCAGGATAATGATCTGGGAAGGGACGTGGGGGGGGGGGGAGATGCCGAACCACTTGGACGATCGGGGATTGAACGCCGACCTACATGAAGCGAGACCGTCACTCTACCGTCCAGCCCAAGTGGTTGTTTACAGTCCCTAGCTCACTATTCTAAAATGCCCCCCTCCCTTCCAAAAGAAACAGGGATCCAGTGTCCGTACCGGGCGCAAGTCTTGGAGATGAACAGCAGAGCACTTGCCAACTTGTCAGTGTTCTGCCAAACTCTTGGTGCTGAAGATCAAGCTGCTAATAATGTGTGGGGGTCCTCAGGTGCTCGTGCTTCACATACAGGCTGCCGCTGCTCAAATCTCCAGTGCGAGTCTGGCTTGTGGGGGAATTTCAATTAGTAAAGACTCCATAATAACCGTAGAGCGCCAAGTTTTCGTACACACACTCATTCCATGAAGTCCAAGGCAGCCTCATATGAGGTGCATTAACTTAAGTTCATATATCGTAGCTTAAAGTAGTAGTAATAGTAGTAGTCTGGAACAGTCAGTCCTTCATGGTGGGTGAGAGTGAAAGTGTTTCTCAGGCAAGGCGGCGGCATGATGTGACCACGATAGTCACACTGTAATTGTATTGTTTGTAAACATTGTGTGCATGTGTGTGTGTGGGGGGAGGGGGACAGCTATTGCTCTAATTTATACTTGTGTAAATGTAATTTGAATTGCAAGATATTGCTATGATTTTATTATATTGGCTTACGAGGGAGAACTAGGCCAGACTCGGTAGGTGAATGGTGTTATTATATATTCTAAGTGGAGATGGAAGTATCACTGTAGGCCTAAGATTATTATTTTCTGTAATATAAATGGAGCTACAGATATAAATTTTATAAGCAAGTAGAACTAGGCCATGTTGCCATTAAGATATATATATATACCTGTTTGTAAAATATATATTATATATATATATAATAATATAATATGTACTCTGTATTTAATCAACTCAGTCTCCTGTTTAGATAGAAGTTATTGTAACTATGCGCACCATAGTACAAACATTGACGTACTAAGGAATAGTAGGTAGTAGAATTTGGTGGTATTCGCTTTAGAGTCCGAAAAAAATGAAGCTAAAAAAAACTTACATATTCCTAGACCTAGTACCAGTATTCCTGAGACCTAGTATAGTACACACATGTACTATAGTAGGCCTCAAATAGCGTATATTAGGCCTAGGAAGGTTAGGTTAGTTTGGATTGTCTTTGCAACATAAATACAAAACCTTTAACGATTTGTCAAAATTCAATAGTATAGATTTGTACTTTCTAATTGCGTTGTAAGTCAGTATATGTACTATGGTCCTTACCGATTCTCTAAGTACAGTACTGTATTAAAAAAACAGGAAGATGGGCTGTATATATATATATATATATATATATATATATATATATATATATATATATATATATATATATATATATATATATATTTATATATATATATATATATATATATATATATATATATATATATATATATATATATATATATATATAATACTGCCGTTGTATTTGAATTTAAATGTAGTAGACATAACATGAATCTGTTGTATTTTCATTGTAAACGGTAACGCAAGATGTGGTATTGTTTGGTAGTGACGGGGTTAGTGGCAGTGGTGACGGGGTTACTAGTGGTGGTAACGGGGGGGGGGTCAGTAGTAGTGGTTTAAGCGGGATTGGTGGAGGTTGTGAGTTAAGCAGGGTTGGTGGTGGTTGTGACGGGGTTAGCAGTGGTGTAGAAGTGCGGCGCTTCATGATGTAGACCTCAATTTTCGACATGATTTAAGATTTCTCTTCTTTGGAAATTTGTCTTTTTTAAGTGAGAGTGAGAGCAGCTCGTGCCCAACTTGGGATAACACAAAAGCACTAGTGTTAGTTTCTAGTTTTTGTGGGGTTGTGTATTATTTGTCAAGGTGTCGGGGACGGGTGTCCAATTAGGAATGCAAACCTAGCAATTATGATCTTTTAGTTTTTATGCGTTGTGTGCATGTTTTTAACACTTGTATGCCTAGTCAGAGGTGTGTGTGTGTGTGTGTGTGTGTGTGTAGTGTAGTGTAGTGTAGTGTGTGTGTGTGTAGTGTAGTGTAGTGTAGTGTAGTGTAGTGTAGTGTGTGTGTAGTGTAGTGTGTGTGTGTGTGTGTGTGTGTGGTGTGGTGTGGTGTGGTGTGTGTGTAGTGTTGTGTGTGTGTAGTGTAGTGTAGTGTGTGTGTGTGTAGTGTAGTGTAGTGAGTGTGTGTGTGTGTGTGTAGTGTAGTGTAGTGTAGTGAGTGTGTGTGTGTGTGTAGTGTAGTGTAGTGTAGTGTAGTGTGTGTGTGTGTGTGTGTAGTGTGTGTGTGTGTGTGTGTAGTGTAGTGTGGTGTGTGTGTGTAGTGTAGTGTAGTGTGTGTGTAGTGTAGTGTGGTGTGTGTGTGTGTGTGTGTGTGTAGTGTAGTGTAGTGTAGTGGTGTGTAGTGTAGTGTGTGTGTAGTGTAGTGTAGTGTGTGTGTGTAGTGTAGTGTAGTGTGTGTGTGTGTGTGTGTGTAGTGTAGTGTAGTGTAGTGTGTGTGTGTGTGTGTGTAGTGTGTGTGTGTGTGTGTGTGTGTGTAGTGTACATAGACTAAATGCAAGAGGTCTTAGCTGGATATTCTTGACTTAAGCAATAGTTCCCACGCCTGCAGAATATTAATGCGGGTCTCGTATCTGCCATGTGGGTCTCTCTCTCTATCTCTCTCTCTCTCTCTCTCGTGCACTGCGTGTTTGTTACTTGAAGGTGCTCGGCTTGTTTGAGCACTTCATTTTGTTCCTTGCTTGTCTGCGTCATTTGGGTCCTGAGGCTGGTACTGTGGGAGACCCGCATGTCAGCCACTACTTATGGCGTCGTATCCAGTTCCCTCTAGAGGACCTGCCTGAGTGTGGGGATCCCAGATGCCGATGTTAAGATGGACATGGTGTTCGCTAAGGAGGCTGATTTGAAGAAGTAAGGCTCCAAGGCTTTTGGTGGATGAGTGGACGGCTTTGGTGGATGGATAGGGAATAGGTCTGGAGCACGCGCCGCCGCCGGCTGACCTCTGGAATAGGACAGTGGGAAAACTAGCCACGACGCATCCAAGATTCGTCACCAAATCGGCAAGGAACGAGCTCTTGTGTTTCAACGGCGTTAAGTGTGTTTAGGTGTTTTAGCTGCAAGATTTAACTGTATTGGGAGGTTTTATGTATGAGTGAGAGTGGGTCTAAGACACACACACATACGCGCGTGTGTGCGCGCGCACACGCACGGGGACTGGGGTTCGATCCCCAGCACCGCCTGTAAAACAAATGGGCAGAGTTTCTTTCACCCTGATGCTCCTATTATCTAGCAGTAAATAGGTACCTGGGAGTTAGAGAGCTGTTACGGGCTGCTTCCTGGGGCGTGTGTGTGTGTGTTTGGAGGAAAAAAATTAGTAGTTAGTAACAGTTGATTGATTGACAGTTGAGAGGCGGGCCGAAAGAGCAGAGCTCAATCCCCGCAAGCACAACAAGGTGAATACACATACTAGGCATTCGGTACGGTCCGGCATAAAAGACCGCTACTCAAGCTTGAGAAGCAGGTTAGTGTCTTTGGAAGAGTCCGCAAGTGGGTCAGAGAGTACCTCTCAGGAAGGAAGCAAAGGGTTACTGTGAGAGCAGAGACGATTTGAAGAAGTAAGGCTCCAAGTGGAGCCTTGGAGAGATGTTACCAGTGGAGTACCACAAGGGTCGGCTCTAGGGCCTATTGTGTTTCTAATATTGTGTATGTCAACAACCTGACAGGAAATTGACGCCTTCATATCAGTGTTTGCAGATTATGCAAAACTGACGAGAAGAGTCTGGTCAGGGTTAGATTGTGATGCATTACAAACGGATTTGAACACTCTAAAAGTGGTCTGAAAAATGGCTTCTAGAATTTAACCCAGTCAAATGCAAAGTATTGAGGAAGGGAAAAGGAATGCCAAGACCAGTATAGCAGTATAAGATAAAGGAAAGACAGATTCTTCAATCAGAAAAGGAGAAAGACTTCGGAGTTGACATAACCCCAAATCTGATGCCAGAAACCCACAATAGCAGAACAACGGCTGCATATGGCATACTGGCCAACATCCGGGTATCCTTCAGAAACCTGAACAAAGGAACTTTCCAGGTCTTATAAACAGCGGAGATGATAGAGACTCTTGAATATGCATCTCCAGCATGGAACTCCTACCTGAAAAGGGACAGGGAGAAAATAGAAAAGGTCCAAAGATATGCAACGAGACTCATTCCTGAGCTGAAGGGATTGAGCTATGAAGAAAGACTGAGAGAACTAGCGCGTCCCACAATGGAGGAAATGATAGTGATCAACCAGGTATCAACCAGGGTGGCCATGATAACAACATATAAAATTGTGAGGGAAATTGACGAAGTAGACAAAGCAGCATTGTTCAATTTAATTTCAAATTCTTCCTGGAGGTTCGTAAGTGCTTGCGTAACTGCTTCGTGAATCTCGTCCAAACACCAAACCCAAACCAAATCCAAACACCAAGTCCAAACACCAAGTCCAAACACCAAGTCCAAGCACCAAGTCCAAGCACCAAGTCTAACCCCACAGTCGGTGATTAAAATAACCCCGGTAGCATTTTCTAATTCGCGAAAATCAGAAAAAACCTCCAGGAACCTAAATAAGAAAACATTAAGAACACTATATAGAACCTACGCGAGACCAGTCCTAAGAGTATGCATTACCAACGGGAAGCACCAAGCTCAAAAATCGTATAGATACTTGAAATTATACTCAGGTTTGCAATGAGGTTCGTCCCAGAACTACCAGTAACTTGGTACAAGAATGGCTGAAAGAGGAGACATAATGGAAACATGAATAATACTTAGGATTGACTGTGTGGAATTCTTCACAATGAATACCAATTGAAGATGGCATGGTTTGAAACTTGAAACACAGATGACTCATATCCCTGGAAACAAACCGAAACTGTCTCTATTTTGTGCTTGTTACAACTTGTAATAAAGTTGTTACATCTTGTCTTAACGTGTTTATGACGTATTAGAACGTTGTTACAACTTGCTATATTGGTTGTTATAACTGGTTAGGTGTTAAAACTTGTTCGAACGTTGTACCAACGTCGTAGTTTCGGTGTGTGTTTGGCGGGATACACGTGAGAAAATGTATATATATAGTAAGAGAAGTAGGAAAATGGAATATAATAAACAAAACATGTTACAGGAGCGAGCTCCATTCACAGTTTCAAAATTCGATACTATAGAAAGTTAGATCGGGAGCCACTGAATTAGACAGCAAGCTACTAAAGAGGCGGGGTCCAAGGACTGAAGTGCTACCCTGTAGATGGACACAAGTGAGTATTCCTGCACACAGCTGGCAAGCCTAGAGAAGAGGAGCCTCCTCCTTTCCTCAGTTACCTTGTCATGGTGATATTTTTTGAGGAGCTGTTCACTTGAGACAGTTAAGCAAGTCCCAGCTGTGTCTGGGGTACAAGTGACAGGATGAACAACCCAGCGGGTTTTCTTCCTATTGGGGAGTGTTGTACATGCTGCTATGGTGGTGTGTCCACTCACAGGACGAGTGGCGCTGCCCAATACTGTCACTATGGCGGTGTGTCCACTCACAGGACGAGTGACGCTGACCAATACTGTCACTATGGCGGTGTGTCCACTCACAGGACGAGTGACGCTGCCCAATACTGTCACTATGGCGGTGTGTCCACTCACAGGATGAGTAGCACTGCCCAATACTGTCACTATGGCGGTGTGTCCACTCACAGGACGAGTGACGCTGCCCAATACTGTCACTATGGCGGTGTGTCCACTCACAGGACGAGTGACGCTGCCCAATACTGTCACTATGGCGGTGTGTCCACTCACAGGATGAGTGACGCTGCCCAATACTGTCACTATGGCGGTGTGTCCACTCACAGGATGAGTGGCGCTGCCCAATACTGTCACTATGGCGGTGTGTCCACTCACAGGATGAGTGGCGCTGCCCAATACTGTCACTATGGCGGTGTGTCCACTCACAGGATGAGTAGCGCTGCCCAATACTGTCACTATGGCGGTGTGTCCACTCACAGCATGAGTGGCGCTGCCCAATAAACTCGCCCCTCGGGGCAAAATTTAAAATTTAGGAGCCTCAGGATACAGTATACACCATGTACTCGGTACAGTGAACAGCTACTAGAATTAAACAGTTTCCTGCAAGAAGTGCCGGACCAACTGTAGTGCGCATTTGGGCCTGCGTGCCGCTCCAAGCAACAGCCTGTTGGACCAAGATATCACAAGTCGAGCCTGGCCCCAAGCCAGAGTAGATAAGCTCCCAGTTCCCATTCCAGGCTGGGAGATTCTGAAAGACAGTTTGGCTTCATCATACTGATTATGGAGGAGGAAGCAGCGGGCACATGATTACGGCATATAGGGTTATTGGAGTAATTGACGCCGAATACGAAGACGAGACGTTCAGGATTCGACCCCGGAAACACGAGATAACATTAGTGGAATCTAAAAGCTCGACTGAGCCACACTAATGTAAAGGACGTTTTAGGTAGACTGAATATTGAATCAATATGTGATAGTCTAAGCTAGCTCCATTTACTCCTTTGAAAGCCGGCATAATGAAACAAAACAGCATAGTCTCACACACACACACAACTAGGTGAGTACACACACAGACACACACACACAGACACACACACACAGACACACACACACACACAGACACACACAGACACAGACACACACAGACACAGACACACACAGACACAGACACACACAGACACAGACACACACACACACAGACACACACAGACACACACACACAGACACACAGACACACACACACAGACACAGATACACACACACACACACACAGACACACACATAGAGACGGCTGATAGAGAGAAATAGAGCAGTAGTAGTAGCAGGCATTGAAGAACAAACAGGGACCAGTCCAAAGGAGCGGAGAGACAAGGACAAAAACATGATTAAAGAGATCCTTAAAGAGGTAAGGATGGAGGGAGCTGAGCGAAATGTTGTAAAGGTTTTCAGGCTTGGAAAGTACAACAAGGACAGAGACCGAATGATAAAGGTGGTTTTCATGAGCGAAATCGCGAAAGAGGAACTGCTAGCAAGGAAGTGTTGTCTAAAAGGTGTAGAGAAGTTCAAGAAAATATTCCTGCAGAGGGATATGACAAGGGAAGAGAGAATACGGACAGCAGACGCGAGGAAGGAGCGCAGGGAGAGAGAAGGAAATCAGAGTACCACAACCCAGAACCCTACAATCCCAGAGGGAAGTGGAGAACCCTCCTCAAACAGTGCAACAGCCACAGGGATTGGGGCACCACCCCCAAATTCTACCCAACAGACACCCAACCTGCCCCATCCCCTGTCAGCCCCCCACTAAGTACCCACCTAGGGCACCCTCCCCCACCCACCCCCCTCCCCCCACTCACCCCCCTTCTCCCCCTCACCCCTCTCCCCAGGACCTCCCTTCCCCCCCATCCCCCATGCCCTCCCTTCTCCCACATGCCTTCCCGTCTCTCCCACCCCCATGCCCTCCCTTCTCCCCCACTCCCCTAAACCCTCCCCTCTTCCTCACCCACCTCAGCCCTCCCTTTTCCCCCACGCCCCCCAAGCCCTCCACCCTTTTCTCTCCCCCCAAGCCCCCCCATCTCCCCTATCCCCCACAGCCTCTCCTCCCCCCATGCTTCCCCAACCCTCCCTCTCTTACCCACCCCCTGTACCCTCCCCCTCTTATCCACCCCCTGTACCCTCCCCCTCTTATCCACCCCCTGTACCCTCCCCCTCTTATCCACCCCCTGTACCCTCCCCCTCTCCCCCACCACCCCAAGCCCTCCCTCCTCCACCAATTCCCCCGTGCCAGGTCCCCCCAGCTCCCACTCACCCCAGATCCCAAAGGTCCCCCCCAGAAAAGAAGCAGAAGAGAGTCAGTTTCAGGGTGATGTACTCGAACATAGATGGGATCACAAGCAAGACAAGTGAACTAAGGGAAAGAGCACAAGAAGTTAACCCAGATGTAATCGGACTCACTGAAACAAAACTCTCTGGAATCATAACGAATGCCGTGTTTCCCCAGGAGTATACAGTAATAAGGAAAGAGAGGGAAGGTAGAGGAGGAGGCGGAGTGGCCCTACTCATGAGAAGGGAATGGAGTTTTAAGGAGATGGCCATCCCGGGCTGTGAGGAGTTCAGAGACTACATAGCAGGCACCATAACAATGGGAGGACCAAGAATAGTAGTAGCAGTAATATACAACCCTCCACCAAATGACAGGAGACCCAGTCAAGAGTATGAAAACAACAACAAGGCAGTTAACACTATAATTGAGAGGGCAGCCTCTGCTGCCTGTAGAAATAGATCCCACCTGCTCATCATGGGCGACTTCAATCACGGAAAGATTGACTGGGAGAACAAGGAACCGCATGGAGGCGAGGATACGTGGAGAGCCAAACTATTGGAGGTAGTGACAAGCAACTTTTTAACCCAGCATGTCGGAGAACCCACAAGGATGAGAGGAAATGACGAACCAGCAAGACTCGACCTAGTCTTCACTCTGAACGACTCCGACATAAGAGAAATCGGTTTTGAGGACCCAGTAGGAATGAGCGACCACAGTGTACTGGTGTTTGAGTACTTGATTGAAGAAGGGTTATTGAACTCGAGGAGGGATACCGAAACCAAAAGGTTAGCATACCGAAAGGGAAACTATGAGGGGATAAGAAAATTCCTAACAGATATAGCATGGGAAACAGAGCTCAGGGGAAAGACGGCCCAAGATATGATGGATTACATCACGCAGAAGTGCAAGGACGCAGCAAACAAGTTTGTCCCAGTCCAAAAGGAAAACAGAGAAATGAAGATGAGAAACCCATGGTTTAATCAAAGATGTAGGCTAGCTAAGCAGCAAAGTAAAAGGGCATGGAGAAACTATAGGAATAACAGGACACTGGAGAGCAGAGAAAGATACCAGAATGCCAGGAATGAATATGTCAGGATGAGAAGAGAGGCAGAAAGACAATACGAAAATGACATCGCAAGCAAGGCAAAGACTCAGCCTAAATTGTTGCATAGCCACATTAGGAGAAAAACAACAGTAAAGGAACAGGTTATGAGATTAAGGATAGGGGCGGAAGGATTCACTACAAATGACAAGGAAGTGTGTGAGGAATTGAATAAGAAATTCCAGGAGGTCTTCACCTTAGAACAAGGAGAAATTCCAGAGGTAAGTGAGGGAATAGCTAACCAGGAACCACTGGAAGAGTTTGAGATTACCAGTGCGGAAGTAAGGAAGTGTTTACTAGAGTTGGACGTGACGAAGGCTATAGGCCCAGATGGAATCTCCCCTTGGGTTCTAAAGGAAGGAGCAAGAGAACTGAGCCTACCACTCTCCATAGTGTATAACAAATCACTGGCAACAGGGGAACTGCCAGATATTTGGAAAGCAGCTAACGTAGTCCCGATATACAAGAAAGGGGATAGACAGGAGGCACTGAACTACAGGCCAGTGTCCCTAACCTGCATACCATGCAAGCTGATGGAGAAGATTGTGCGAAAAAAACTAGTGGAGCATCTGGAGCGAAGGAACTTTGTAACACAGCATCAACATGGGTTCAGGGATGGCAGGTCCTGCCTCACAGGGTTACTTGAATTCTACGACCAGGCAACAAAAATAAGGCAAGAAAGAGAAGGGTGGGCAGACTGCATATTTTTGGATTGTCAGAAAGCCTTTGATACAGTACCACACAAGAGGCTAGTGCGAAAGTTGGAGATGCAGGCTGGGGTGAGAGGGAAGGTACTCCGGTGGATAGAGGAATACCTAAGCAACAGGAGACAACGAGTCTGTGTGAGGGGTGAGGCCTCAGATTGGCGAGACGTCACAAGTGGAGTCCCGCAGGGGTCAGTCCTTGGACCTATACTGTTTCTGGTATATGTAAATGATCTCCCAGAGGGTATAGATTCGTTCCTCTCAATGTTTGCCGACGATGCAAAAATTATGAGGAGAATTGAAACAGAGGATGATAGTAGGAGGCTACAAGATGACCTGGATAGACTGAGTGAATGGTCCAACAAATGGCTGTTGAAGTTCAACCCGAGTAAATGCAAAGTAATGAAACTAGGCAGTGGAAACAGGAGGCCAGGCACAGGATACAGAATAGGAGATGAAGTACTTAATGAAACAGACAGAGAGAAAGATCTAGGAGTTGATATCACACCAAACCTGTCTCCTGAAGCCCACATAAAGAGAATAACGTCTGCGGCATATGCGAGGCTGGCTAACATCAGAACGGCGTTCAGGAACCTGTGTAAGGAATCATTCAGAATCTTGTACACCACATATGTAAGACCAATCCTGGAGTATGCGGCCCCAGCATGGAGCCCGTACCTTGTCAAGCACAAGACGAAGCTGGAAAAAGTCCAAAGGTATGCTACTAGACTAGTCCCAGAACTAAGAGGCATGAGTTATGAGGAAAGGCTGCGGGAAATGCACCTCACGACACTGGAAGACAGAAGAGTAAGGGGGGACATGATCACAACCTACAAAATCCTCAGGGGAGTCGACCGGGTAAACAAGGATGAACTATTCAACACTGGTGGGACGCGAACAAGGGGACACAGGTGGAAGCTGAGTACCCAAATGAGCCACAGAGACGTTAGAAATAACTTTTTCAGTGTCAGAGTAGTTAGTAAATGGAATGCATTAGGAAGTGATGTGGTGGAGGCTGACTCCATACACAGTTTCAAATGTAGATATGATAGAGCCCAATAGGCTCAGGAATCTGTACACCAGTTGATTGACGGTTGAGAGGCGGGACCAAAGAGCCAGAGCTCAACCCCCGCAAGCACAATTAGGTGAGTACAATTAGGTGAGTACACACACACAGACACACACACACACACACACACACACAGACACAGACACAGACACAGACACAGACACAGACACAGACACACACACACACACACACACACACACACACACACAGACACAGACACAGACACACACACACACACACACACACACACACACACACACACACACACACACACAGACGCATATAAGCATATATACACAAATTCATATGCAGAAACGCGGACAAACAAACACTCAGGGAAGCAGGCAGACAGCTTGTCTGTATGTAAACAGATAAACAGGTTCCTTTACAGACGAGTAAACCGGCATTTTGTATTTATGAATTCATATTTTTTTTTTTCGTCGTGTGTTTTGATTTAAATAATTTTTTTATTGGCTGAGGTGGTGTAATTGTAAGAAATTGTCAAAACTGGTTTGGCATGTTCTGGTAAGCCTGTAAGTCTGCTGTCTGTATCTGCTTGTCTGCTATGTATCCCTGCTTGTCTGCTATGTATCCCTGCTTGTCTGCTATGTATCCCTGCTTGTCTATGTATCCCTGCTTGTCTGCTATGTATCCCTGCTTGTCTGCTATGTATCCCTGCTTGCCAGTATGTCCATGTTGTATGCTAATTACCTGCTTTGGGACAAAAAACCTCTACCGTCCTGTGACCGCCATACTCCCAATTGCGTACTAACTACCCCGCCTCAGGAAGGCTGGCGTGGCATTCGAAGTGTTACAGAGATCTTGAACAGCACACACACACGCTCAGTAAATCTTCCCAGTCACCGGGAAGGTCTCAAGGAGCTGACAATGTATATACTTCCTGGAAGAGAGACTGAGAGAAATATCACATAAGCATGACGTGGAGGATGCTCCACGGTTTAAGTTGCAAGGATGTCAAATAAGGTTATCACTTTGGTCCACTGGAGCGAGATAGCCTATGATGGCGTGGCGTATGATAGCAGGTGTGGTCGATGGTAAGGGTAGCCTATGGAGGTTGGGAAAAGTGTAGGGTATGGTAGGTGTAGCCTACAGAAAGTGTAGCATACAGTAGGTGTAGCCTACAGAAAGTGTAGCATACAGTAGGTGTAGCCTACAGAAAGTGTAGCATACAGTAGGTGTAGCCTACAGAAAGTGTAGCATACAGTAGGTGTAGCCTACAGAAAGTGTAGCATACAGTAGGTGTAGCCTACAGAAAGTGTAGGCTACAGTAGGTGTAGCCTACAGAAAGTGTAGCCTACAGTAGGTGTAGCCTACAGAAGGTGTGGCCTACAGTAGGTGTAGGCCTACAGTAGGTGTAGGCCTACAGTAGGTGTAGCCTACAGGTGTGGCCTACAGTAGGTGTAGGCCTACAGTAGGTGTAGGCTACAGTAGGTTTAGCCTACAGAAGGTGTAGCCTACAGAAGGTGTAGCCTACAGAAGGTGTAGCCTACAGAAGGTGTAGCCTACAGAAGGTGTAGCCTACAGAAGGTGTGGCCTACAGAAGGTGTGGCCTACAGAAGGTGTGGCCTATAGAAGGTGTGGCCTACAGAAGGTGTGGCCTACAGAAGGTGTGGCCTACAGAAGGTGTGGCCTACAGAAGGTGTGGCCTACAGAAGGTGTAGCCTACAGAAGGTGTAGCCTACAGTAGGTTTAGCCTACAGAAGGTGTAACCTACAGTAGGTGTAGCCTACAGAAGGTGTAACCTACAGAAGGTGTAGCCTACAGAAGGTGTAGCCTACAGAAGGTGTAGCCTACAGAAGGTGTAACCTACAGTAGGTGTGGCCTACAGTAGGTGTAGCCTACAGTAGGTGTAGCCTAGAGAAGGTGTAGCCTACAGAAGGTGTAGCCTACAGAAGGTGTAGCCTACAGAAGGTGTAGGCTACAGATGGTGTAGCCTGTGCTAGGAGACGTAAAAGTCCTCGCCAGGGAAGAGGAAAGCGGCCATTAACGTACTCAGTGAATATCATTATTCATTATTCTCGGTAGGAAATATTACTGAAATTTTAGTCTCGTGTTTTCAAGAGGGGGAATTTGCCTTGTACGGTTTCTGAAGGACGTTCCGGATCACCCAGGTTGTGGTGGTCGCTGCCAACAAAAAAATCCAGCCCTTGCCATTCACATGCTAATTTCTTGCCATACGCACAACCAGCTTCTTGCCGTAAACACACACACACACACACACACACACACACACACACACACACACACACACACACACACACACACACACACACACACACGCAGGGGCCTCGTAGCCTGGTGGATAGCGCGCAAGACATGTAATTCTGTGGCGCGGGTTCGATTCCCGCACGAGGCAGAAACAAATGGGCAAAGTTTCTTTCACCCTAAGTGCCCCTGTTACCTAGCAGTAAATAGGTACCTGGGAGTTAGTCAGCTGTCACGGGCTGCTTCCTGGGGTGTGTGTGTGTGTGTGTGTGGTGTGGGAGAAAAAAAAAGTAGTTAGTAAACAGTTGATTGACAGTTGAGAGGCGGGCCGAAAGAGCAAAGCTCAACCCCCGTAAAAACACAACTAGTAAACACACCCTTCAGTTGCCATACCCAGCAGTGCATTGCCACACACACACACACACACACACACACACACACACACACACACACACACACACACACAGATTTATATATATATTCCCATGCACAATGTGTATGCATGGGAATATTGCCATAGAGACACGGCAGTTTTGCCATACAACAATCACTTGCCATATTGCACACACCTCAATATTGCCGCTATCTGAAATAAAGTACAACACTCCCCAATAGGAAGAAAACCCGCTGGGTTGTTCATCCTGTCACTGGTACCAAGACACAGCTGGGACTTGCTTATCTGTCTCAAGTGAACAGCTTATGAAACAAGAAGAAAGCCCAAACGGATTTTGTTTTTTGATCTGATTGGTGCGTGCGTGCGCGCGCAGGTTAGAGCCCGCCACCACGGCACGGGTGTATGGATCGGTCCAAACCTGGGGCCAGATTCACGAAGCAGTTACGCAAGCACTTAGGAACCAGCTGTACATCTTTTCTCAATCTTTGGCGGCTTTGTTTACAATTATTAAATAGTTAATGAGCTCCGAAGCACCAGGAGGCTGTTTATAACAATAACAACAGTTGATTGGTAAGTTTTCATGCTTGTAAACTGTTTAATAAATGTAGCCAAAGCCGTCAAAGATTGAGGAAAGATGTACACGTTCGTAAGTACTTGCGTAACTGCTTCGTGAATCTGAGGCCTGGTTCTAAGAGACGATTCCATCCCTCTCCATTCACGAAGGGAGAGGGATGGAATAGGGAGAGTGTAAGGGGAGAAGGGTGCAGTAGAGGGATGGGAGGAGGAGGACAAAGATTTGTTAGATGAATAGAGTAAGCTGGAAGGGTTAGATGAATAACCGGAAGGGTTAGATGAATAGGATGAACTGGAGGGGTTAGATTAATAAGGGGAAGAGGATTGGGTGATATAAGAGAGGATGTAAGGATGGTGTTGACAAATAGGGGGGGGGGAGATTGGGGTAGACAGACAAATCGAGTGTGTGTGGTAGAAAGATTGAGGGGGTAGTAGAATTGAGGATTAGTGGAGGTGGATAAAGTTGGGAAGTAGGGCAGTGTAGGCGGTAGGCCTAAAGATGGGGGTAGAGGAGGGGAGGGGAGTACAGGAGGGGGGAGAAGAATGAGTTGAGTGCATGGGGGGGGGGAGTGTGGAGGAGGAGGAGGGGGGGGGGATAGATACTCACTCACATCGTGTTATGAGACTAAGTGTGTGTGAGTGAGTGATGTGAGTGTGTGAGTGAGTGAGTGTCCCTACAGGGTCGGTATGTAAATAGTGGGAGGAAGTGGAGAGGAGAGAGTAGGAAGTGTCTGTTGATGAGGAGAGGGGAGGGGGAGGGGGGAGTTGTGGGGCTGGTGGTGAGAGGGGAGGGGGAGGGGGGAGTTGTGGGGCTGGTGGTGAGAGGGGAGGGGGAGGGGGGAGTTGTGGGGCTGGTGGTGAGAGGGGGTTGGTTGTTGTTGTTGTCGCAGTTCCTAAGTCTAGCATTATATTGACGCCACTATCCATGCCCCCTTCACTTCTCAGGCTGGGGGGGGGGCGTCCCCCCTCAGCTCTCTCACCTGGCTTCCGCCCCCCCCCACTTAAACCCATTTATTTGACCCCTTAACTTGCGTTGACCCCTACTTGATCCACCCCACCCACTCTACTGACCCCCTCAACCCATTCACCTGGCCCCTACTCCCCCACCCTCAGGTGAATCCCCTGGGTCCTTCTCTACCTACCTCCCCCCACCCCACCTAAACCCCCTCCACCCACTCACTTGACCCCCTTCAACCATTAACCTGACCTCCCCCTTAGACCTTCACACATTCATGACCTATTTTTTTTGACCCTCTCCATTTGACGTCAGTTTCTTGAGATGAACAATGTGACATCTATATTTATCTTGAGGGAGTCCCGAGTCCTTGTGGGGAGTCCCGAGTCCTTGTGGGGAGTCCCGGGTCCTTGTGGGGAGTCCCGGGTCCTTGTGGGGAGTCCCGGGTCCTTGTGGGGAGTCCCGAGTCCTTGTGGGGAGTCCCGGGTCCTTGTGGGGAGTCCCGGGTCCTTGTGGGGAGTCCCGGGTCCTTGTGGGGAGTCCCGGGTCCTTGTGGGGAGTCCCGAGTCCTTGTGGGGAGTCCCGAGTCCTTGTGGGGAGTCCCGAGTCCTTGTGGGGAGTTCAGAGTCCTTGTGGGGAGTCCCGGGTCCTTGTGGGGAGTCCCGAGTCCTTGTGGGGAGTCCCGAGTCCTTGGTGAGGGAGTCCCGAGTCCTTGGTGAGGGAGTCCCGAGTCCTTGGTGAGGGAGTCCCGAGTCCTTGGTGAGGGAGTCCCGAGTCCTTGGTGAGGGAGTCCCGAGTCCTTGTGACAAAGTGGTCGTGTTAAAGAAGCCAATGAGAAGTTCGTACAGGAAGTGCCGGACCAGCCGGGTTGTGGTGGACCTGCGGACCTGCGGGCCGCTCCAAGCAACAAACAGCCTGGTGGACCAAGCTCTCACAGAGGCCTCACTCTCTGTCCTATTTACCGTCTACATCCGTCTTTATATCACCCGTGTTCCGTCCACCCGCACTGCTTGCCTTTTCTCAATTGCTTCCGTGATCGCTCTTCTACCGTCTCTGCTCCCTCTTCAGACAACCTACTTCTGTGTTTCTCCTCCCTCCCTCCCTCTCTGTACTTACTTCCTCATTCGTAAACACACACCTCACTCCACCGGACCCTTCCCTCCCCCCTCCTCCCCTCATTATTCTTGACAACCTCAATCCAGAACCGGTGCCCCCCTCCCTACACACCCCCTTACCTATACACCCCTTTACCTACACACCCCTTTACCTATACACCCCCTTACCTACACACCCCCTCCCTATACACCCCCTTACCTATACACCCCCTTACCTATACACCCCCTTACCAGACCCGTGCTGTACCTCCTAGCCCCATCCACCACCTGGCAACTCACAAACCCCCCTCCCCATCCCTCCTCATCCCCTCATATCCACCTCAGCCCACGCGCCCCCCCCCCCCCCAACCCCCTCTCAGCCACCTCGCAAAAGAGAGGTAGGTTATCTTGGCGACCTAATACACAGACACACACATCCTTAACCTCATCTGTGAGGCCCGCCTCTTATTATAACGCCTTTATTCTTTTTTGGGAGTAAAGATGAAGGAGAGGCATAGGTGAAGGGAAATACAGAAGTGGGGAAATACAGTGAGAGGTATGAAAGCAGGCGGGCTGTCCGCCTTGCTGACACGATGTGTGGGTGTTGGCAGCTAAGCTAAGCTGGCTCCCTCTTGTCAGGGAGCTGTGAGTGTGTGAGAGGTTCTTCACGTGTGTTTCACCATATATGGATGTCTATAGATGAATACTGTGTAGCATTTATATATACACACTCCGATGCTTCCACATATGTTGTTCTGTTTAAGGCTCTTTATTTTATTATTATTATTTATCGAGTTGTCATACATATTATTTATAGAGTTGTTCATACATACACATATATGAACTGTTCATATATATACATATATAACTCATCTGGGGATTATATACTGTGGGGCGGGGTTTTCGTCCAGAGAATCGAGGCTCTTGGGCCACCAGCTGTGGGAGCGGGGCGTCTCATCTTGGAGTAATCTTTCAAACATTGGGTCCTCTAACATTTCGATGGTGTTCCATACCCTGATGGCTTGGTGCTGCAGTCTGATGTTTAGTGGCTGTATGTTCAGGAGTTCATGGAGCTCCTGGATTGTCTGATCATATGGTGGACGGTGTTTTGCTGCTCTCCTTAGCGCCTTATTTTGCACTGCTTGCAGTTTCTGCATGTTAGTTTTCTTTATGGTGTGTAGTGGTACTGGGGGATATTCTAGATGCGGCCGAACTAGAGCCTTATATAGGTGGATCTGAATGTTAGTACTGAGGCTTCGGAATCTTCTCAGTTTTCCTAATGCTGCTTTGGCTTTGTTTAGTCGGTCCCTTACATGAATTTGTATCCCTGTTCTATTTATCATAAGTCCCAGTATTCTGCCTACCTCCGCATATTGGATCGGCTGGTTATCAAGGATGATGGGGTCCGGGTTTCTTTTCGCAATGTGTATTATTTGGAACTTTTGTTTGTTGGTGCTAATTTTCCATTGCCTCTCAAAGTTGTTTGAGTTCAATTGCTGCCTTGGTCTTGTCGGCTAGTAGCGGCTTTGATGGGCCCGGTTGGCATATTATTTGGGTAACATCATCAGCGTATGTGATGTATTCTCCATGTTGGGGTTGGGGTAGGTCAGCTGTATATATGTTGAATAGAGTGGGGGAGAGGCAGCTTCCTTGTGGTACTCCACTTTTCAGTTCTATTACGACTCTATTAATCCAAGACTCTGACCATCTCGACCCCTGAACGAATCCCCCCTCCCCTATCATCCCAACCACCTCCCCCTCCTCTTGCTCCCCACCACACCACCCACACCATGCTGGAGGTCCCCCCACACACACCCCACGTATCCCCCCCCTCCCCCCCTCTGGACAACAACATAACAAACACTGTCCTCGATGACTCGCCTTTCTTGGGCTTGGAGCTCTTCATGGGATAGTAAATTGGTTCTTGGGGTTGTTGGCTTGTTGAATGTTTTTGTTGATGATGCGTGATGGTGAGGGCGGTGGGGTAGGCCTGGTGGTGGTGGTGGTGGTGCAGGGAATGTGATGGTTGTGGTGGTGGTGGTGAGGGCGGTGGGGTAGGCCTGGTGGTGGTGGTGGTGCAGGGAATGTGATGGTGGTGGTGGTGGTGGTGAGGGCGGTGGGGTAGGCCTGGTGGTGGTGGTGGTGCAGGGAATGTGATGGTTGTGGTGGTGGTGGTGGTGGTGAGGGCGATGGGGTAGGCCTGGTGGTGGTGCAGGGAATGTGATGGTTGTGGTGGTGGTGGTGAGGGCGGTGGGGTAGGCCTGGTGGTGGTGGTGGTGCAGGGAATGTGATGGTGGTGGTGGTGGTGGTGAGGGCGATGGGGTAGGCCTGGTGGTGGTGGTGGTGCAGGGAATGTGATGGTTGTGGTGGTGGTGGTGAGGGCGGTGGGGTAGGCCTGGTGGTGGTGGTGGTGCAGGGAATGTGATGGTGGTGGTGGTGGTGGTGAGGGCGGTGGGGTAGGCCTGGTGGTGGTGGTGGTGCAGGGAATGTGATGGTGGTGGTGGTGGTGGTGCAGGGAATGTGATGGTGGTGGTGGTGGTGGTGAGGGCGATGGGGTAGGCCTGGTGGTGGTGGTGGTGGTGCAGGGAATGTGATGGTTGTGGTGGTGGTGGTGAGGGCGGTGGGGTAGGCCTGGTGGTGGTGGTGGTGCAGGGAATGTGATGGTGGTGGTTGTGGTGGTGGTGGTGGTGGTGAGGGCGGTGGGGTAGGCCTGGTGATGGTGGTAGCTGTGGCGATGGAGGTGGATGGGTGGGGAAGTAAAGAGAAGAAGGGAGGGAGGGAGGGGAGGGTGGTGGTACCTATGATTGCTTCACAAGAACCGGTATCACTTTCTCCCCCCCCCTCCCCCCTCCCCTTCCCGTCTCTCTCTCCTCCCCCCCCCCCCCCTTCCCGTCTCTCTCTCTCCTCCACCTCCTCCCCTCCCGTCTCTCTCCTCACCCATCCCCCTCCCGTCTCTCTCTCTCTCTCCCTCCCACTGTAATCTCTCTCGCTTCATCCTGTCTCATGGCGGGAGAGAAAAAATTGTCTCTGGCTTCCGGTTCTGGTTTATTTTTCTACTCTGCAACTTGTGTATCTAACTTGGTGTCTTTTTTTTTAACTTAAGATTAGGCTTCATAAGGCGAGCCAAATGACGTACCTAGTGAAACTGCAAGCAAGAGCTGTTATCCTACCTCAGCTCACTTGAAACCTACTCCTAACGACCCATGTATTTCATGAGGCTATTTTATGCATCGATTGGAATGAAATTTATTCGTTAACATTATGTACACAGTCATCACGGGCCTCGTGGATTTGTAACATTAGGTAGTAATCATGTAAGGAAGAGGATGAGCCTGTAGCCCACTGTGTGCCAGAGCCTTCAGGTGATCAGTTGACCTCATCTCTCGTGAGTTAACCCACCAAAGCCATCAAGTTCCAGATGTGTCATCTTATGAATGAATGATCGCTGATGAAGTGATGTTCTTGAGAAAGTTTGGACCCCCCCCCCCACCACCCTCTCTCTCTCTCTCTCTCTCTCTCTCTCTCTCTCTCTCTCTCTCTCTCTCTCTCTCTCTCTCTCTCTCTCTCTCTCTCTCTCTCTCAAGGGATGGGAAGGAGGGAAATAAACAAAATAAAAGGAAGGAGCTGGAGAGGAAAGAGGGAGGAGGAGACTGGAGGATAGTGTTTCGTGAAAGGGAAGGTATGGAGTGACAGGTAGACTAAGTAAGAGAGGAACAAGAAGTAAGAGAAAGATGGTGACAGCTTCTACGGAAGAGGTAGAAGCAGTCACCATCCGTTCATCTCTTTACAAGACAAGGGATGGCTCGTCTCTCTTGTCGACCACTATCTCTAACGGAATATAACACGTGATCGCCAGAACCATTCAAATCACACAGTTAACTTCCAAGTCTGAATCTTTAGTAAATAATCTTAAGAGTGCTCTTTCACCCAGCGCAAGTATTGAATGCAAAATCTTCGGGTGTCAGATTTTAAGACATTTCAAAATAAATTTGAGAGATTATTCATTCTTATTCTTCTATTATTGATGGAAAGATTATTATTCTATATGTTGATGGTGGTTCAGTAATAGGGAAGGGCAGTTATTTACCCTTGACTCTTGACAGTATCGTCGAGAGAGAGAGAGAGAGAGAGAGAGAGAGAGAGAGAGAGAGAGAGAGAGAGAGAGAGGAGAGAGAGAGAGAGGAGGGAGAGAGAGAGGGGGGGAGGGAGAGGGAGGGAGAGAGAGAGAGAGGGGGGGAGGGAGAGGGAGGGAGGGAGGGAGAGAGGAGGGAGAGAGAGAGAGGAGGGAGAGAGAGAGAGAGAGGAGGGAGGGAGAGAGAGAGAGAGAGAGGAGGGGGAGAGAGAAAGAGAGAGAGAGAGAAGGGAGAGAGAGAGAGAAGGGAGAGAGAGAGAGAGAGAGAGAAGGGAGAGAGAGAGAGAGAGAGAAGGGAGAGAGAGAGAGGAGAGAGAGAGAGAGAGAGAGAGAGAGAGAGAGAGAGAGGGAGGGAGAGGGAGAGGGGGGGTGTACTATCTGTCAGTCCCCCTTC
>NC_091164.1:12433938-12441438 GCF_040958095.1 Procambarus clarkii
TGACATTCGTAAGGACCTGCAGCTACCTGAGCGGCCTTTGAGAGTCGGGTTGGGAGGGAGGAGGGAGTTGTGCCGGTTGCTTGGTCAGTGTCCTTTTTTTGTGCTCCGTGAGCAGTTTGGCGCCGGGGGATTAGCGAAGGGGCTGGTTACCAGGATTGGGAAATAAGGAAGCTGATTGTAATGAGGGATTATGATTAAGACTAATTGCGGTAAGAGGAATTTAGGGTATAGTAATTGCAGTATGAGGGATTTTGGTACAGGTTAATTGTGTAGTGTGAATGATTAGAGAGGTTAACAGTGGTGAGTGATTAGGGAAGGTCTCAAGGTAAAAAAGAACGGTTGGAAGGGAAAGGAAAGAACGGTCGGAAGGGAAAGAACGATGGGAAAGTAGATGGAAGGGGCAAGACGCAAACTGAGGAGCATAAGGTGTAGGGTGTTGAGGGACTGAGCACTGACTTGTTAAATTCCACATTATACGGTGCCAGTGCTGACAATTATAATCACAGCCTGGTTGATCAGGTATCCTTTGGAGGTGTTTGTCAAGGTCTCTCTTGAACACTGTGAGGGGTCGGCCAGTTATGTCCCTTATGTGTAGTGGAAGCGTGTTGAACAGTCTCGGGCCTCTGATGTTGATAGTTCTCTCTTGAACACTGTGAGGGGTCGGCCAGTTATGCCCCTTGTGTGTAGTGGAAGCGTGTTGAACAGTCTCGGGCCTCTGATGTTGATAGTTCTCTCTTGAACACTGTGAGGGGTCGGCCAGTTATGCCCCTTATGTGTAGTGGAAGCGTGTTGAACAGTCTCGGGCCTCTCATGTTGATAGTTCTCTCTTGAACACTGTGAGGGGTCGGCCAGTTATGTCCCTTATGTGTAGTGGAAGCGTGTTGAACAGTCTCGGGCCTCTGATGTTGATAGAGTTCTCTCAGACTAACAGGGTTGTGGAGGGTATGTGGGCCACTCCAAGCAACAGCCTGTTGAACCAAGTTATCACAAGTGGAACCTGGCCCCAGAACCCTCTCTACGTGTGCCCCAGGTCTTCAGGACACACACACACACACACACACACACACACACACACACACACACACACACACACACACACACACACACACACACACACACACACACGGCTGTAAGCAGGTTTGTCCCAGCCCAACAGGAAAAAAACAAAGAAGCAAAGGAAGAATCCGTGGTTTAATAGGGAATGTATGAAAGCAAAGGAGCTGAACAAAAGGGCATGGAGGAACTTCCGTAATAACAGAACACCAGAAAGTAGAGAGAGATACCAGAGAACCAGGAACGAGTATGTTAGTGTGAGAAGAGTAGCTGAGAAAAGGTATGAAAATGATATAGCTAATAAAGCAAAGACCGAACCAAAGCTACTACACTGTCACATCAGGAGGAAGACAACAGTGAAGGAACAGGTGATGAAACTTAGGGTGGGCGAGGACAGGTACACAGAGAATGACAAAGAGGTGTGTGAAGAACTCAACAAAAGGTTCCAGGAGGTCTTTACAATAGAACAGGAAGTCACGGCGCTAGGAGAGGTGGCAGCAAACCAGGTGACCTTGGAAAGGTTCGAAATTACAAGAGATGAGGTCAAGAAGCACTTATTGGAGCTGGATGTGAGAAAAGCTGTTGGGCCGGATGGAATCTCACCATGGGTATTGAAAGAGTGTGCAGGAGCACTTTGCTTGCCACTCTTCATAGTGTATAGTAGGTCACTGGAAACGGGAGACCTACCAGAAGTATGGAAGACTGCTAATATAGTACCAATATTTAAAAAGGGTGACAGACAAGAGGCACTGAACTCCGAAGAGTTGGATGTGACAAAGGCTATAGGCCCAGAAGGAATCTCCCCTTGGATACTAAAGGAAGGAGCAGAAGCATTGTGCCTGCCATTCTCCATAGTGTATAACAAATCACTGGCAACAGGGGAACTGCCAAGAATTTGGAAAGCAGCTAATGTAGTCCCGATATACAAGAAGGGGGATTGACAGGAGGCACTGAACTACAGACCAGTGTCCCTAACCTGCATACCATGAAAGCTGATGGAGAAGATTGTGCGAAAAAAGCTAGTGGAACATCTGGAACGAAAGAACTTTAACACAGTATTAACATGGGTTCAGGGATGGCAAGTCCTGCCTTACATGATTAATAGAATTCTACGACTAGGCAACAAAAATCAGGCAAGAAAGAGAGGGGTGGGCAGACTGCATATTTTTGGATTGCCAGAAAGCCTTTAACACAGTACCACACAAGAGGCTAGTGAAAAAGCTGGAGATGCAGGCAGGAGTGAAAGGGAAGGTACTCCATTGGATAAGGGAGTACCTAAGCAACAGAAGACAGCGAGTCACTGTGAGGGGTGAGGTCTCAGATTGGCGAGACGTCACAAGTGGAGTCCCGCACGGGTCGGTCCTTGGACCTATACTGTTCCTGATATATATGTAAATGATCTCCCAGAGGGTATAGAATCGTTCATCTCATTGTTTGCTGATGATGCAAAAATTATGAGGAGGATTGAAACAGAGGATGATACTAGGAGGCTACAAGATGACCTAGGCAGACTGAATGAATGGTCCAACAAATGGCTGCTAAAGCTCAACCCGAGTAAATGCAAAGTAATGAAACTAGGCGGTGGAAAGAAAAGGCCAGACACAGGATACAAAATGGGAGATGAAGTACTTCATGAAACGGACAGAGAGAAAGATTTAGGAGTTGATATCACACCAAACCTGTCTCCTGAAGCCCGCATAAAAAGAATTACATCTGCGGCATATGCGAGGCTGGCTAAAATCAGATCAGCCTCCAGGAACCTGTGTAAGGAATCATTCAATCTTTTATACCACAAATGTAAGACCAATCCTGGAGTATGCGGCCCCAGCATGGAGCCCGTACTTTGTCAAGCACAAGACGAAGCTGGACAAAGTTCAGAGATATGCTACTAGACTAGTCCCAGAACTAAGAGGCATGAATTACATGGAAAGGCTGCGGGAAATGCACCTCACGACACTGGAAGACATAAGCGTAAGGGGAGACATGATCACCACATACAAAATTCTCAGGGGAATTGATAGGGTAGACAAGGATGGATTATTTAACACGGGTGGTACGCAAACAAGGGGACACAGGTGGAAACTGAGTACCCAAATGAGCCATTAGGACGTTAGAAAGAACTTTTTCTGTGTCGGAGTAGTTAACAAGTGGAATGCATTAGGCAGTGATGTGGTGGAGGCTGACTCTATACACAGTTTCAAATGTAGATATGATAGAGCCCAGTAGGCTCAGGAACCTGTACACCTGTTGATTAACAGTTGAGAGACGGGACCAAAGAGCCACAGCTCAACCCCCGCAAGCACAACTAGGTGAGTACACGTGAAATCGAGGGATGATAGAGAGATCATTAGTGTTAATGCTCAATAAGTGCAATGGTGTACCTTAAAGTGATAAGATTATAAGGATTAAGGAAACTATAGCAGGGCTTTTATCTCCTAGGTGACAGCTCCAATTTATATCAACCCCAAATTACTCGTATATGACTAATCTACGGTTGAAACAATCGAGTAACCCCGCGGCTGTTATGTTACCTGGTAATTTGTTCCCCAAATTAACAGCCAAGTTACCAAAGCAAGTATTTACCCAGGTCTTGCTCAAGTCTTATCCTGTCCAGTTTATATCCATTGATTTATATTCCATTTTGTGTTGATATGTTTAATATCTTATTAACATCCCCTTTGTTATGCCCATTCATCCACGTGTCACCCCTAACTCTTCATCTTTCTAGAAAATGCAAATTAAACTTTTTCAAACTCTCTTCATATGGAAGGTTTCTTATTGGTGGGATTAACTTTGTCATCCTACACTGGACGACCTCTAGTGAATTTACGTCCATTCTATAGTATGGCGACCAAAACTGATCTGCATAATCTAAATGGGATCTAACAAGAGCACGATAGAGCTGAAGAATAGCACCAGGAGTTTTATTACTAACGCTTCGAGAAGTAAATCCCAGTATCAGACGAGAGAGATACCAAATAATATACACATGGGAAATACTGGAGGGCCAGGTCCCAAATCTACACAGTAAAATAACAACGTACTGGAGTGAACTATATGGAAGAAAATGCAGAATAGAACCAGTGAAGAGCAGAGGTGCCATAGGCACAATCAGAGAACACTGTATAAACATCAGAGGTCCGTGGTTGTTCAACATCCTCCCAGCGAGCATAAGAAATATTGCCGGAACAACCGTGGACATCTTCAAGAGGACTGTACTGTTTTCTAAGAGAAGTTCCGGATCAGCCGGGCTGTGGTGGATATGCGGGCCTGCGGGCCGCTCCAAGCAACAGCCTGGTGGACCAAACTCTCACAAGTCAAGCCTGGCCTCGGGCCGGGCTTGGGGAGTAAAGGAACTCCCAGAACCCCATCAACCAGGTATCTTATTTGCCTTATTTTGAACATTTATGCATTGATTTTTTGGCTCTGAACTCTTACTTATCATGACCCCCAGATCTTTGTCCCTATCAAACTTGGCAATACCAGTGCCATTCAACTGATATCTTGTAACTCTGTTATCATTACCTTGCCTGAGGACCTTACATTTGCCAGTATTAAACTGTACCTGACAATCATCCTACCTTTTCAAAAGCCTCTCTAGATCGTCTTGAAGCGAATTTGTCTGAATTTATTTCCGGCCCAATTTTCGTATTGTTTGAAAATTTGTAAAATTCTGCTACTCCATCCTGAATCGAAATCGTTTTTCTATATATGATAAACAACCTTATTTGTTTGCTGGAACCTTTGAAATATTTCAGTTTATATATAAACTATCAAAAGCATTGGGACCACTTAAAATGTCCAAATCTGTATTCTATAGAGCTCAAGCGAGAGATGCAAAATAGTTTACAGTTGGAATATATTAAGAGGGACTGGCACACGGCTACATAGCACCACATGAGCTCAGGAGGCAAGGCAGGATGTGCAACATACCACCTTTGCACCTTTGAGAAGCAGAGGTGCAATAGGTAGGCCGAGAGACAACATCAAGACGATGGGTCACAATGACGTGGCTGAAGATGTGACAAACCACACATCAGGAGTTTAAGAAACGACGAGGTTTCGGTCCGTCGTGGACCCTTATCAAGTCTTGTGTTAGGGAGAGAGATTGATGATGATTAAGCCACACTAGAGGTGGCATGAGTAGCCCAGAAGTGGTAGATGGAATTGATAATGAAGATATATTTAATGTAAGACTAATATGGTAACAAGAAAAAAGAGAAACAGGATTACTAGATATCTGAAGTATCTGCATTAGAAAATCGACAGCTTGTTACCTAAGGCAGGGCTAAGGAGCTAGAACTCCTTAGCCCTGCAGTCACACAAAGGCGAATCTCCATAATTAGACGCGTCTAAGCAATAAAACTTTTAAGTTAATCGTTTTGCTAAAGACGCCTCGCCATTCACGTCGAAGATCAATCGCCTACCACCGGTTTCCATCTGCTGGGCGGCCCAATCACCCAGGCTGCTGGCACACCCTTAGGCTGGATGTCCACTACTACCTGCTTACGGGTCTGTTAAGAAATGGGATTAATTTTCATCTTGGGCTAAAGGTATCAGCTGTCCAAGAATCAAAGTCTTCCAGGACTGTTTTATGGTCGTCCTGGATTGTCGTGGTATTGCATGACATGTGTTCCAGCGCTGTGGAGGCATTCCAGGGGCCAGATTCACGAAAGCACTTACACAAGCACTTACGAACCTGTACATCTTTTCTCAATCTTTGGCGGCTTTGTTTACAATTATTTAACAGTTAATGAGCACCGAAGCACCAGGAGGCTGTTTATAACAATAACAACAGTTGATTGGCAAGTTTTCATGCTTGTAAACTGTTTAATAAATGTAGCCAAAGCCGTCAAAGATTGAGGAAAGATGCACACGTTCGTAAGTGCTTGCGTAAGTCCTTTCGTGAATCTGGCCCCTGGACTCGGGGGTTTTACTTAGGTGGTGGTGGTGCCCATCTGGCGACCACTGTGTCGCACAGTCTGGTCGACGTTTTGTGCTGCCAATAAACATAGGTTTCAGATCTGAACAAATCATAGCTTTTTATACTAGTGTTTTTGGGAGTCGGTAATTTCTCTCCTATTGTACCTTAGTGTTTGGAACCGTTAGTTGGGTTACCGTTACCTGTGGCAGGTGGCTACAGGTGACGTCTCCCAATCCTGAGCACTCCAGGTGCAAACTCTGTGAGCAGGAACTGCGGCATGATCTCCCGCACTACATCACTGAATGCCCAGTTATCAGGCCATTCAAACCCGCCGGCATGATGTACCTGGAGCCTTGCAATTACTTTATTAACTCTCGTGTCTTTGATGATATCCTCATAATACACCCAGAGTCTGCCGGTACAGACTACTGATCACATGGCCCTGTATGACTAACCATCCTGTGTGATGGGGACGTTTAGCATCACGTTGCTAGTTCTTGACACACTGCACTCCCCTTCACATAGTCTAGGGCAGCTGCACAAATGTTGATGTACCTGAACGTGTTAATAAACCAAAAAAAAAGTGGGGGTGCCCAAGAGTCGTGGGGGGGTGCCCAAGAGTCGTGGGGGGGTGCCCAAGAGTCGTGGGGCCTCAAGGGTGTGATGTTCCTGAAGCAAAATCCGGGTATTTGTTACCATATCATTCAGTAAGAGACGGAAGGTGCCAGGGTCATCCACAGATGGCGTCGTAAGGCGCTGATGCCTCGTCTGTCCCCACCTGCCTGGGCACAGGTGGCACTCTGGTGGTGTGTGGTGTGGTACATGGTTTTCTGTGGGGTTGTGATGGTGTGTTGTGGTGTGTGGCGTTCTTGTGGTGATGGTGTTGTGTTGTGATGTGAATAGTGTGTGTAGTGGTAGTCTGGTGTTTGAATAATGTTGATAGTGAGCTTAAAATGGTTCAGTGTATAATATGGTGTGGTTGGGCAGGGTATGGTGACGAGGGTGGTATTAAAATATATGGTATGTTGTAAAAAAAAAAAGAAATTGGATTTTGCATACGCTATGTGGAAAGATATTTTGTAATTTTCGTGTATCTTTTATATATATAATATATATATATATATATATATATATATATATATATATATATATATATATATATATAAACAAACTGTATAGCGTTGTATTCGATTTGTCTGTCTTCAGCCTATATGCTTTTCCTCCTGCTCCATATATTCAGTCTCCCTGTTTAGAATAATTTTCGTTTGTGAGATATTCATATTTACTTGAACGTTTCAGTTATTATTTTCCTTCCTGTGTAGTGTGTCCTGCGTCCTCTTAACTTGATCCTCTTTTTGATCCTCCACAGTGGGACGTATTTGAAGCAGAGTCTGTATGGCTGGCTAGTGAATAGCCAGGTATACAGACTCTGTATGTCTCGCTGTGTGTCTGTTTCTGGTCCATGCGTGTCGGTGCGTATGTTTGTTGTTAAAGATTTGCTACTTGGAATAAGCAGTTCCAAG
>NC_091164.1:12446438-12507823 GCF_040958095.1 Procambarus clarkii
ATTATATTTTAGAAAGAAAGGTACAGGACCCTTATATTATATTTTAGAAAGAAAGGTACAGGACCCTTATATTATATTTTAGAAAGAAAGGTACAGGACCCTTATATTATATTTTAGAAAGAAAGGTACAGGACCCTTATATTATATTTTAGAAAGAAAGGTACAGGACCCTTATATTATATTTTAGAAAGAAAGGTACAGGACCCTTATATTATATTTTAGAAAGAAAGGTACAGGACCTTTATATTATATTTTAGAAAGAAAGGCAGGAACACTCGGTGTCGTGTGGAGGGAGAGCTTGGACAAGGGGGAGATAGATGCCAGACGTTCTTAAATCTGTCAGCCCGTCCTCCAAGAATGGGGAGGTAAGTAACAGCCCCATCTTGAGGTTATCTTGAGATGATTTCGGGGCTTTTTAGTGTCCCCGCGGCCCGGTCCTCGACCAGGCCTCCACCCCCAGGAAGCAGCCCGTGACAACTGACTAACACCCAGGTACCTATTTTACTGCTAGGTAACAGGGGCGTAGGGTGAAAGACACTTGGCACAATATTTCTCGCCGGCGCCTGGGATCGAACCCAGGATCACAAGTCCAGCGTGCTGTCCGCTCGGCCGACCGGCTCCCCTCCCCTTTACATAGACACATACACATAATAAAAGTATTTGAGAGTGTGATCAGAAGTCAGGTCACCATTTTGATGGAGAATAGTGACCTCCACAACCCAGGTCAACATGGATTTAGAGAGGGAGGAAGATCATGCCTCTCACAGCTACTTGACCACTACGACAAAGACACTGAGGCATTAGAACAAGAACACAATACAGATGTGGTATACACGATGTTAACAAAGGCATTCGATACATGTGATCACGGAGTGATAGCCTATGAAATGAGGTGGACGGTGGATATTAATTTTCCTGTCAAACAGAAGGCAAAGAGTAATTGTCAGTCAAACACTATGAAGTCTAAGCGCATTAAAAAGCTGTGTACCTCAGGAATCTAACGGGAATTTTGTAGGGGGAGTTCCGGGGATCAACTTCGCCGCGGCCCGCTCTCCGACCTGCTTGATACCTGCTTGACCAAGCCTCCCGCGACTGCTCGCAGCCTGCTTGATACCTTCTTGATACCTGCTTGATGGGGTTCTGGGAGTTTTTCTACTCCCCAAGCCCGGCCCGAGGCCAGGCTTGACTTGTGAGAGTTTGGTCCACCAGGCTGTTGCTTGGAGCGGTCCGCAGGCCCACATACCCACCACAGCCCGGTTGGTCTGGTACTCCTTGGAGGAAACAACCTAGTTTTCTCTTGAAGATGTCCACGGTTGTTCCGGCAATATTTCTTATGCTCGCTGGGAGGACGTTGAACAACCGGGAAACTCTGATGTTTATACAGTGTTCTCTGATTGTGCCTATGGCACCTCTGCTCTTCACTGATTCTATTCTGCATTTTGTTCCATATCGTTCACTCCAGTATGTTGTTATTTTACTGTGTAGATTTGGGACCTGGTCCTCCAGTATTTTCCACGTGTATATTATTTGATATCTCTCTCGTCTCCTTTATAGTGAGTACATTTGGAGGGCTTTGAGACGATCCCAATAGTTTAGGTGCTTTATCGCGTCTATGCGTGCCGTATATGTTCTCTGTATTGCTGACGTATGAATCACAGCCTGGTTGATCAGGTGTCCTTTGACCCATGACCCATGTGTGTATAGCGGGAGATTAAAGAGTCAGGACACAGTCCTTGCACCATTAAAGATTAAGATTAAGCCACCCAAAAGGTGGCACGGGCATGAATAGCCCGTAAGTGGTGGCCCTTTTGAGCCATTACCAGTATCAACAGATGATACTGGAGATCTGTGGAGGTGCGACTGCACCCTGCGTGACGGGAGATGTCTCCCGTCTTGCTCCATTGTTTCTTCTTAATGTCATATCAGACAAAGATACAGATTAGAGCGTCGTGTCATCTTTTGCTGACGACTCAATAATCAGCTTGAAAATTACCTGTTAGAAGATATTGGAAAACTACTGGTTGATAGTAAGAAAGTATTCGATTGGGCACCTTACCTTGAGGTTACCTCCAGGTGCTTCCGGGGCTTAGTGTCCCCGCGGCCCGGTTGTCGACCAGGCCTCCTGGTTGCTGGACTGATCAACCAGGCTGTTAGACGCGGCTGCTCGCAGCCTGACGTATGAGTCACAGCCTGGTTGATCAGGTATCCTTTGGAGGTGTTTATCCAGTTCTCTCTTGAACACTGTGAGGGGTCGGCCAGTTATGCCCCTTATGTGTAGTGGAAGCGTGTTGAACAGTCTCGGGGCTCTGATGTTGATAGTTCTCTCTTGAACACTGTGAGGGGTCGGCCAGTTATGCCCCTTATGTGTAGCGGAAGTGGCATAACTGGCAGACCCCTCACAGTGTTCAAGTGTATGGGTCTAACCATACCAGGAAAGCAGCATGTAAAGGATCTGGGAAGGAGGGGAAAGGAGTTATCAGGGGGAAAGCGCCAATCCATGACGACTATATAGCACTGGGAAGGGGTCGGGATAAGGATTTGGGATGGGACGGGGAGGGAGGGAGGGGGGGGCAAGGAATGTTGCCCAACCACTTGGACAGTCGGGGATTGAACACCGACCTGCTTGAAGCGAGGCCGTCGCTCTACCATCCAGCCCGAGTGGTTAGGCTGGGAATAATGTCATACGATCTAACGTTTACCCTGGAAACACAAACCGAAACTGTCTCTATTTTCCGCTTGTTACAACTTGTAATAAAGTTGTTACATCTTGGCTTAACGTGTTTATGACGTATTAGAACGTTGTTACAACTTGCTATATTGGTTGTTATAACTGGTTAGGTGTTAAAACTTGTTCGAACGTTGTACCAATGTCGTAGTTTCGGTGTGTGTTTGGCGGGTAGGAAGTGTAACAAAGCAAATACAGTATAGTGACAGCTACACAAATGATTGGGCACTTTAGTGTCTATGTGCAAATCTTGTACAATTTTCCTCTTCTCATGGCGGCCCAGTCTATTTATATATATATATATATATATATATATATATATATATATATATATATATATATATATATATAATATATATATATATATATATATATATATAATGTCGTACCTAATAGCCAGAACGCACTTCTCAGCCTACTATTCAAGGCCCGATTTGCCTAATAAGCCAAGTTTTCATGAATTAATGTTTTTTCGTCTACCTAACCTACCTAACCTAGCTTTTTTTGGCTACCTAACCTAGCCTTACCTATAAATATAGGTTAGGTTAGGTTAGGTAGGGTTGGTTAGGTTCGGTCATATATCTACGTTAATTTTAACTCCAATAAAAAAAAATTGACCTCATACATAGAGAAAAGGGTTGCTTTATCATTTCATAAGAAAAAAATTATAGTAAATATATTAATTCAGGAAAACTTGGCTTATTAGACAAATCGGGCCTTGAATAGTAGGCTGAGAAGTGAGTTCTGGCTACTAGGTACGACATATATATATATATATATATATATATATATATATATATATATATATATATATATATATGTCGTACCTAGTAGCCAGAATGCACTTCTCGGCCTACTATGCAAGGCCCGATTTGCCTAATAAGCCTAGTTTTCCTGAATTAATATATTTTCTCTAATTGTTTTCGTATGAAATGATAAAGCTACCCATTTCATTATGTATGAGGTCAATTTTTTTTTATTGGAGTTAAAATTAACGTAGATATATGACCGAACCTAACCAACCCTACCTAACCTAACCTATCTTTATAGGTTCGGTTAGGTTAGGTAGCCGAAAAAGTTAGGTTAGGTTAGGTAGGTTAGGTAGTCGAAAAACAATTAATTCATGAAAACTTGGCTTATTAGGCAAATCGGGCCTTGCATAGTAGGCTGAGAAGTGCGTTCTGGCTACTAGGTACGACATTATAATATATATATAGAAGAGTTGTTACATTCTTGTACAGCCACTAGTACGCGTAGCGTTTCGGGCAGGTCCCTGGAATACGATCCCCGCCGCGAAGAATCGTTGTTACAACCAAGTACACATTTTACTGTTGAGTTAAACAGAGGCTACAGTTAAGGATTTGCGCCCAGTAAATCCTCCCCGGCCAGGATACGAACCCATGACAAAGCGCTTGCGGAACGCCAGGCGAGTGTCTTACCACTACACCACGGAGACTATTTTAAAACGTCTAGGAGCTGCGAAGCCTACGATAGGCTTACGAGGCCTAAGATCGATTTACGAGGCCTACCAGGTTGTGTATAAGAAGCATAACTTGGGGGTTGTTTAGTTTCCAAGCTCGTACACTGTTTAATAAATCCAGTCTTAAGCCACCATGATTAAGGAAAGATGGACAGGTTTCGCAAATCGACACGTAAATGCTAAATAATGAACCCTGGTCTTATTAACTTGTTAGGGGGGGGGGGGGCTGCTGTGTCCCCCTGGCCTCGTGGTGCCGTTTTCAGTGCCTGTTTGTGGCGCTTGTTTGTGAACGTTGTTTAACGAGGCGCTTCTCTCCTGACTCTGCTTTGAACAGCTTTCTTGCTCCAGTGTTGAGACCATCAGAAGGATACTTGTGTGTAATACTCTTTGGTGCCATGTGTAATGTGTGGGGGTGACAGACACACACACTCACTCTCGCACTCACACTCACTCACACACACACACACACTCACACACACACACACACTCACACACACACACACACTCACACACACACACACACACACACACACTCACTCACTCACACTCACACACTCACACACTCACACACTCACACACACACACTCACACACTCACACACTCACACACTCACACACTCACACTCACACTCACACTCACACACACACACACACACACACACACACACACACACACACACACACACACACACACACACACACACACACCTCTCTCTCTCTCTCTCTCTCTCTCTCTCTCTCTCTCTCTCTCTCTCTCTCTCTCTCTCTCTCTCTCTCTCTCTCTCTCTCTCCCCCTCCCTCCCTCCCTCCCTCCCTCCCTCCCTCCCCCCCCTCCCCCCCTCCCCCCATGACGCCAGGGAAAATTGATACAGTAAAATCAAATCAGTCTGTTCCTTCCCCCACTCCTGCCTCGCCTTCATTCCCCTTCCCTTGCCTTCCCCTTCCCTTTCCTTCGTCTCCTATCCCAGCCCTGTCCCTCCTATCCCAGCCCTGTCCCTCCTATCCCAGCCCTGTCCCTCCTATCCCAGCCCTGTTCCTTCTATCCCAGCCCTGTTTCTTCTATCCCAGCCCTCTCCCTCCTATCCCAGCCCTGTTCCTTCTATCCCAGCCCTCTCCCTCCTATCCCAGCCCTGTCCCTTCTATCCCAGCCCTGTTCCTCCCATCCCAGCCCTGTCCCTCCTATCCCAGTCTTTCTTCTTTTATCCCATCCCTATCCTCCTCCGTCTATCCCAGCCCTGTCACTTCTATTCCACCCGTGCCCCTCCTTCATCTGCTGTCCCAGACCTGTCCCCTCCTCTCTTCACCTCTGTTCTTCCTGCTTCCTCTCTTCCCTTCCCATGTCCTCTCCCTTTTCTCCCTATTTCGCCTCTTCATGTCCTTCATAGAGGGAGGGAGGGAGGGCAGCGGGATTGAGTTATTCATCCTGGTGTGTGTGTGTGTGTGTGTGTGTGTGTGTGTGTGTGTGTGTGTGTGTGTGTGTGTGTGTGTGTGTGTGAGTGTGAGTGTGTGAGAGTGTGTGAGTGACCTTGCCTAATTGTGCCGCCCGGTAGCGTGACTCGCTCAAGATAGCCAGATCAACTTCAATTTCAATGTCGTTGTTCAACGAGAACAACTAGGAAGCTCGGGGAGTCAGGATTCATCACGTGTTCATGCAATCTCTTAACGAAACCTGTAGATCTTTCCTCAGTGGTGGCGGCTTTGTGAATAGCTATTAAAAAGAGTTTTGTGATCTCCGTAGCATTACGGGGTTGTTTATAACGATGGTAACCTGGAGTTGTGTAGTTTTTTAGTTTAAACTGCTTAGCAATGAGCAAGCAGCCATGATAGAGAAAAGATGTACAGGTTTCGTAGGTGGACACACACATGCGTGACGCAGCCTAGACCATGACAGCCATGAGTAACATATTAACATGTTCTGCTGAATATGAATGCTGGAAGGTATTTATTATTATTATTATTATTATTATTATTATTATTATTATTTTCTACCACAGACGTGGCCACACATTTACAATGCTAACCAGCATATATACATTTTCTTCTGTCCTCCATGGACAGGGTTAGAGATGTGTTAAACATATAGTTCAGGGGTTTATTGAACAATCAACTGTGTTGAAGGTATCCAATGGGTCTGTGTAATTTGAGTCTCACTTGAGGTGTTCTTGTGTGGGCCAATTGTATAACCACAACCCCAGTGTATAATAACCATTCCTCGACGCTGCACGCCTCTTGGAGACAGACGCAGTTCGATGCACGAACTCCCATGTTGGAATCTGTGGGAATAAACGAGCAGATGTGCTGGCTGCTGAAGGCGCTGAAGGAGACCATGTTGAATTCTTCATACCCAAGACTACTACAAATTAGAGGTATTATGAGGCAACATCACCGTGATAAGGTAACTGAGGAAAGGAGGATAGAAGCACAAATCAGCGAATCTGTACGATGGTACAACATGGTTGTTGCTGGCAATCCCAATCATTATGGACGAAGAGGAGGTGGCCGCGGGAGAGAATCAGTAATAGCGAGAATCCGTCTTGGATACAAATATCCATGGTGATTCGGAATGGAAACAGTTGAGCAGCGGAGTTGCAGAATCTGTGATGAGAGTGACGGACACCGCCTTGACCACTACCTGAGAGAATGTGGGACATTCTAAGAGACTTTAGAAATATCTGTAGAATAATAAACCCCACATTGTTTGAGTTAGGAAAATACCATTTGTCAAATATAGATAATGTTCTTAAGAGATTTTCCCATTTTGCACCCGCAAGATAACGTAAGATTTTAATGGTTGACTAATGTTAATCTTCTTGTTTGAGGACATAATGAAGGAAAGTGAAAGTTATTCAATTTCAATCAAACTTTATTAACTAGTTGTATATGAAAAGGGCGCCATCTGGTCCAATCTTCAGCATCGCAGCCTAAATAGAAAGGGAGAATTTATTTTTTCATATTTTCAAAAACTAACTTAAAACACGAGTGTCAACTGAAATAAATTTCTATGACAGTAGCACAATAGCATATATTAAAAGATCTCTCTAAAAAAATTATTCAATATATGTTTAGTTTTACTAATACAAACATTTACAATTTCCACAAAAAATGATGCAACATAATTATGTACATAAATATTTCTAAAAGTCGATAAATGACCTTATATGTAGAGGAACTCTACATATAAGGTGTAAGTTTCATGTAAATAGATTCATAAATGAAAGAGTAGATCCACGTTGTAGTTGTAAATTACTTAACTTTCACAACATGAAGTGAAAGCTTCTGCCACCTTTGGCCGAGGTTAACGTTGACCGATTTCCGTCAAAATTGGCACCCTTAGTAACAGATAACCTTGCGGTCAGTAAGGTGTACAAGTTCCAGGCAAATCACCTGATAAAAGGATACACCCCCCCCCCCCCCCTCCCTCCCCCGACCCCAAAAAATTACAAAATTTATATTTGGATAAAACTAAGACGTTTAATCCTTTATTAGATGCTCTTGTGATAGTGTTATAGAAATGCTTTTAGTTGACACTTGTGTTTGATGTTAATTTGGGAATATTTGGAACATTCTTTGAAAAGTAAATTTTACATTTTTTTTTTCTCCTTTTCTATTTAGGCTGCGATGCTGAAACTTGTGCCAGTTGGCGCCCTTTTCATGTACAACTAGTTAATAAAGTCTGATTGAAATTGAAGAACTTTCACTTTCCTTCATTATGTCCCCTTATCAACTGGCAATTCCAGCTGTGTCTGGGTACAAGTGACAGCATGAACAACCCAGCGGGTTTTCTTCCTGTTGGGGAGTGTTGTACATGCTGCTATGGCGGTGTGTCCACTCACAGGATGAGTGGCGCTGCCCAATACTGTCACTATGGCGGTGTGTCCACTCACAGGATGAGTGGCGCTGCCCAATACTGTCACTATGGCGGTGTGTCCACTCACAGGATGAGTGGCGCTGCCCAATACTGTCACTATGGCGGTGTGTCCACTCACAGGATGAGTGGCGCTGCCCAATACTGTCACTATGGCGGTGTGTCCACTCACAGGATGAGTGGCGCTGCCCAATACTGTCACTATGGCGGTGTGTCCACTCACAGGATGAGTGGCGCTGCCCAATACTGTCACTATGGCGGTGTGTCCACTCACAGGATGAGTGGCGCTGCCCAATACTGTCACTATGGCGGTGTGTCCACTCACAGGATGAGTGGCGCTGCCCAATACTGTCACTATGGCGGTGTGTCCACTCACAGGATGAGTGGCGCTGCCCAATAAACTTGCCCTTCGGGGCAAAATTAAATGTAAAAATTAAATTAGGATTCAAAATCTGAACTTGAATAAAATTTGAGTCATAGTGCTGTCACTCACTAGCATACCCTATATAAAATACAACATTGTATCTCTTACTTTGGTTAGGTTTGGTAGAATAGGTTGGGTTGGGTAGAATAAATTGAATTGGGTAGAATAGGTTGGGTGGGTTAGAATAGGTTGGGTTAGGTCAGGTTATAACTGTGAAAAGGGGGTCATGATCTCAAAGATGTAGGCGTCTTGAAAGTTTCATGTCAAGATGTATAGGTTTTCTTCATTCGAGACCTCCCTTTCCTCCTAGTATTACGCATTGGTGGTCGAGATTATTACTCGACTACTCCCAATCGAGACTCGCACATCTGGGGGATTCTCAGAATGTTCGGTAATACGTTTATTGCTTGTGATGTGTGTCTATGTATGTATTAACACGATGTACTGAACGGGGTGAGAATAGCTTGAACTACCTCATCCCTGTGTGTGTATTTTACCTCGATAAACTTATTTCAATTTGGGGGATTAGATTCTGGAGGTTTTGGGGGGTTCTCGGAGGGGTGGGTTGAGGTTAAGAACCCTCTCGGGCCCCATGAGGGAGAGTGTAAGCCAATTGAATTGACAGCTTCAAATATAGCCACGCATATCTTGAGATGATTTGAGTTGATTTCGGGGCTTTTTAGTGTCCCCGCGGCCCGGTCCTCGACCAGGCCTCCACCCCCAAGAAGTAGCCCGTGACAGCTGACTAACACCCAGGTACCTATTTTACTGCGAGGTAACAGGGAGCATAGGATGAAAGAAACTCTGCCCATTGTTTCTTGCCGGCGCCTGGGATCGAACCCGGGACCACAGGATCACAAGTCCAGCGTGCTGTCCGCTCGGCTGTAACCGGCATGGTTACAGTTGTGAGTTGACACGTTACCTAACCGGTAGAGATCAGAGTCCAACTGTGCAACCATTAACTTTCACAATCTCCTAAATGGCTCACATTTCGGAGCAGTAACCTCAGCTCTCCCAGGCACTCCTTGAACAAGAGGCCTGGTGATCTCAAATGGTTACCTTGCCATGAGGTGCTTCCGGGGCTTAGCGTCCCCGCGGCCCGGTCGTCGACCAGGCCTCCTACCATGGTGGGAGAAGAGTAATGGTAAGGCTCGACCTGGCAGTTACACTCTTCCATAGTGCAAGATAATGGCCCCTATAACCAAACGGTTTATCATCAAAAGGTGACACCCCCAAATTATAGAGCCTTGAAGGGAATGCCTTGGCCCGAAAGGTGTGGCCATGCCAGGGAGTCGGGCGGCCGAGCGGACAGCACGCTGGACATGTGAGCCTGTGGTCCCGGGTTCGATCCCAGGCGCCGGCGAGAAACAATGGGCAGAGTTTCTTTCACCCTATGCCCCTGTTACCTAGCAGTAAAATAGGTACCTGGGTGTTAGTCAGCTGTCAGGGGCTGCTTCCTGGGGGTGGAGGCCTGGTCGACGACCGGGCCACGGGGACACTAAAAAGCCCCGAAATCATCTCAAGATAACCTCAAGATAGGAAGATGCTCTGGTATTGGTCGCCGTTTAGGCCTATCTCTCTCTCTCCTAGGCTATGGACCGGGCCCCTGGGGGCATAAGGACCGGTAGGAGGCAATAGGCAGTGTGAATTGGGGTCACAAGCAGAGAGAGTATACTCACCTAGTTGTGCTTGCGGGGGTTGAGCTCTGCCTCTTTGGTCCCACCTCTCAACCGTCAATCAACTGGTGTACAGATTCCTGAGCCTACTGGACTCTTATCATATCTACACTTGAAAATGTGTATGGAGTCAGCCTCCACCACATCACTGCCCTTAACTGTGTGGGCTCTTTAGTGGGGCAGCTATATCGGGTGATCCTGGATTATATCAGCGATATAAAGTGTAAATGCCTGTCCCTGTGTTCAAAACACCCTTGAACATTGTCTGTTCCATGGCCTATTACGGAACATTCGGGTTAGGGGAGGAACTACATTACTACTAAACTTGCTTGTTAACTGAACAAATCCACAAGGGCCGTGACGAGGATTCGAACCTGCGTCCGGGAGCATCCCAGACACTGCCTTAATCGACTGAGCTACGACAGGGTTAAGAGAGTTGAAACCGAAGTTCTACTGAACTTACTGGATCCCGTAGCCTCTCCGAACTTCGAGTTTCAACTCTTTTTAACCATGTCGTAGCTCAGTCGATTCTGGCAGTGTCTGGGATGGTCCCGGACGCAGGTTCGAATCCTCGTTACGGCCCTTGTGGATTTGTTCATTTGATGCATCACGTTAGTGTGATATCTGGGTGTTGCTCGGTAACTGTTTGGTAACAGTGCCCCCCCCCCCCCCCGGTTGTTATAAGATTGGGCGAGTAAGCTAAGGCCCTTAAGCATCATTTCTCTCAAGATTGTCTTGCGGTTACTGATGATGTTCCATTGTACAATTAATCCCTACTCACATTAAAGAATAACGGGGGGACAATTTTACATAGGCTACGAGCTGAATATCAGCGCCACAGTAACCTACGTCAGACCAGTGCAGCTAGAGTCATTGACATCCCCCGTGGCCAAGGGGGAAAAAGTAATTATCATAAGATTAGAGTAATTCGGCAAAAGTATAATTTTCAGGTCACTTGTGGAGATGGTGGCAGCTCATATTAACTTTAATGACACAGGTGCGACCAATTAGCTAAGATTCCCACCAGGTACAGGTCTGGAGGCTACCTTACCTTGAGGTTACCTTGAGGTGCTTCCGGGGCTTAGCGTCCCCGCGGCCCGGTCGTCGACCAGGCCTCCTGGTTGCTGGACTGGTCAACCAGGCTGGCTGCACTATTCCCTTACCTGTTCAGCCAATCAATTCTCGGTTATCTCAAATAATTGTGAAGTTTTCACAGAGTGGCGGGTGATGGTGACCTGCCTCGCTGTGTTTCCCATACCTTATCAATTTGTACAGAATTTACGTTTTTCTTAATTACAGTCATTATTTTTGTGATAGTGTTATATTTGGTGGCAGTGTTAGGACTAATAGGGTTGGGTCGAGTTACGTTGCGTTGGGGCCGAGTTACTTAAAGAGCAGCAGTGACGGAGAGTTGTGAAAATTGACCTAGATCTTAGAACATAAGAACATGAGGATCAAGGAAACTGCAGTAGGTCCATACGTCCATACTCTTGGTCCATACGTGGCAGCTCGTACTTACGACTGACTCAAGACCACAGCCTGATTGGTCCGATATTAATCATGCTTTTGACAGAAGTGTGTTCAAAAGCCTTTGTCCTATAATAATCAATGATGGAGTCAGAGTTTGTCGCCTGTGAAAATAACATGATGTTTAACGGTGATAAATTCCAGGTACTCAGGTACGGTAAAAATGAGGACCTTAAACATAATACAGGGTACAAAACACAATCAAATCTGCCCATAGTAGGAAAGCAACATGTAAAGGATTTGGGAATAATGATGTCCGACGACCTAACGTTTAGGGAGCATAACCAAGCAAATATCGCGTCAGCCAGAAAAGATAGGATGGATTACGAGAACTTTCAAATCCAGGGATCCCATCACAATGGTTGTACTCTTCAAGTCACTTGGGTTGACCCGTGTCGAGTACTGCTCAGTACTCACTTCCCCCTTCAGAGCAGGAGAGATTGCTGAAATAGAGGGAATACAGAGAACATATACGGCACGCATAGACGAGATAAAGCACCTAAACTATTGGGATCGTCTCAAAGCTCTCCAAATGTACTCACTAGAAAGAAGACGAGAGAGATATCAACACGTGAAAAATACTGGAGGGTCAGGTCCCAAATCTACACAGTAAAATAACACCATACTGGAGTGAACGATATGGAAGAAAATGCAGAATAGAACCAGTGAAGAGCAGAGGTGCCATAGGCACAAACAGAGAACACTGTATAAACATTAGAGGTCCGCGGTTGTTCAACATCCTCCCAGCGAGCATAAGAAATATTGCCGGAACAACCGTGGACATCTTCAAGAGGAAACTAGATAGTTTTCTTCAAAGAGTGCCGGACCAACGGGGCTGTGGTTGGTATGTGGGCCTGCGGGCCGCTCCAAGCAACAGCCTGGTGGACCAAACTCTCACAAGTCGAGCCTGGCCTCGGGCCGGGCTTGGGGAGTAGTAGAACTCCCAGAACCCCATCAACCAGGTTGTTTGTGCTACATCATTGTGTGTGTGTGTGTTATCGGGGTTCTTGGTGCTCAGGGTGACATGTAGTGTGATAACCTGTGCACTGCGCACGCCGTGTTTTCCCACCATTCTACCTAAGTTGCGTCTGACGCAGAGTGGACAGCGCTTCGGATTCGTAGTCCTAAGGTTCCGGGTTTGATTCCCGGTGGAGGCGGAGACAAATAGACAGAAAGTTTCTTTTACCCTGATGCCCCTGTCACCTAGCAGTAAATAGGTATCTGGGAGTTAGACAGCTGCTACGGGCTGCTTCCTGAAGGGGGGGGGGGTGTAACAAAAAGGTGGCCTGGTCGAGGACCGGGCCGCGGCGACGCTAAGCCCCGAAATCATCTCAAGATAACCTCAAGATAAGTTGCGACAAGTGAGGCAAAGTTGCCCAAGTTTCCGCCCAACTTTGGCAGCGTTCCGGCAGTTGGGACTCGGTTGCAACATCACGTTACATGGTGACGTTATCTTGAGATGATTTCGGGGCTTAGTGTCCCCGCGGCCCGGTCCTCGACCAGGCCTCCACCCCCCAGGAAGCAGCCCGTGACAGCTGACTAACACCCAGGTACCTATTTTACTGCTAGGTAACAGGGGCATAGGGTGAAAGAAACTCTGCCCATTGTTTCTCGCCGGTGCCTGGGATCAAACCCAGGACCACAGGATCACAAGTCCAGCGTGCTGTCCGCTCGGCCGACCGGCTCCCTTAACGTTGCATCACATCACGCGACAACACTGACGTTATGGCCTCTTCTCAACGTTTTAACACTAATCCGATATTTCTGGCACTCTTCCCACGGCTGTGGCAGTGTGGCACAGTGCCGAGTGATCTGGCGATGTTTGCCACAGTGCCGAGTGATCTGGCGGTGTTTGGCACAGTGCCGAGTGATCTGGCGGAGTTTGGCACAGTGCCGAGTGATCTGGCGATGTTTGGCACAGTGCCGAGTGATCTGGCGATGTTTGGCACAGTGCCGAGTGATCTGGCGATGTTTGCCACAGTGCCGAGTGATCTGGCGGTGTTTGGCACAGTGCCGAGTGACCTGGCAGTGTTTGGCACAGTGCCGAGTGATCTGGCGATGTTTGTCACAGTGCCGAGTGATCTGGCGGTGTTTGTCACAGTGCCGAGTGATCTGGCGGTGTTTGGCACAGTGCCGAGTGATCTGGCGGTGTTTGGCACAGTGCCGAGTGATCTGGCGGTGTTTGGCACAGTGCCGAGTGATCTGGCGGTGTTTGGCACAGTGCCGAGTGACCTGGCAGTGTTTGGCACAGTGCCGAGTGACCTGGCAGTGTTTGGCACAGTGCCGAGTGACCTTGCAAGGATTATCAAAACACATGGCACTGTCTCTGAAGTTCAGTTATAGTTATTATAGTTCTGTCACAGTTCCGGCAATTCTGTCGCCATTTCGACACTTGTGGCACAGACCAGGCACTTGTGGCACAGGCCAGGCACTTGTGGCACAGGCCAGGCACTTGTGGCACAGACCAGGCACTTGTGGCACAGACCAGGCACTTGTGGCACAGACCAGGCACTTGTGGCACAGACCAGGCACTTGTGGCACAGACCAGGCACTTGTGGCACAGACCAGGCACTTGTGGCACAGACCAGGCACTTGTGACACAGACCAGGCACTTGTGACACAGACCAGGCACTTGTGGCACAGGCCAGGCACTTGTGGCACAGACCAGGCACTTGTGGCACAGGCCAGGCACTTGTGACACAGACCAGGCACTTGTGGCACAGACCAGGCACTTGTGGCACAGACCAGGCACTTGTGGCACAGGCCAGGCACTTGTGGCACAGGCCAGGCACTTGTGACACAGACCAGGCACTTGTGACACAGACCAGGCACTTGTGGCACAGACCAGGCACTTGTGGCACAGGTCAGGCACTTGTGGCACAGACCAGGCACTTGTGGCACAGACCAGGCACTTGTGGCACAGACCAGGCACTTGTGGCACAGGCCAGGCACTTGTGGCGCAGACCAGGCACTTGTGGCACAGGCCAGGCACTTGTGGCGCAGACCAGGCACTTGTGGCGCAGGCCAGGCTCTTGTGGCACAGGCCAGGCACTTGTGGCGCAGGCCAGGCACTTGTGGCGCAGGCCAGGCACTTGTGGCGCAGACCAGGCACTTGTGGCGCAGACCAGGCACTTGTGGCGCAGACCAGGCACTTGTGGCGCAGACCAGGCACTTGTGGCGCAGACCAGGCACTTGTGGCGCAGACCAGGCACTTGTGGCGCAGACCAGGCACTTGTGGCGCAGGCCAGGCACTTGTGGCGCAGGCCAGGCACTTGTGGCGCAGGCCAGGCACTTGTGGCGCAGGCCAGGCACTTGTGGCACAGGCCAGGCACTTGTGGCACCGCTTAAACAGCTTTGGCATAGTTTTAAACACTTCTCATATGGTTCAAGTAGGTTTTCCAATTTACAAGTTGAAGTGTAAACATAGTCGACTCCTGGTTCCAGATTCACGAAGCACTTACGCAAGCACTTACGAACCTGTACATCTTTTCTCAATCTTTGGCGGCTTTGTTTACAATTATTAGACAGTTAATGAACTCTGAAGCACCAGGAGGCTGTTTATAACAATAACAACAGTTGATTGGCAAGTTTTCATGCTTGTAAACTGTTTAATAAATGTAAACAAAGCCTCCAAACATTGAGAAAAGATGTACACGTTCGTAAGTTCTTGGGTAATTGCTTCGTGAATCTGGCCCCTGGGTTTTTAGACACGCTTAAAAATATAAGGGGGATTATAATTACTAATTACCAATGAATCTAAATTATGTACACATGAGAGAACGTGATAAGGAGCTACTAAGGCTGCTTGACTAATCGGGCCGTGGCGTCTGCTGCGGACTGCAAGCACCAACTGTCTGCTTGATCAGTCCGACAACCTCTTGGTCAGAGATGTGGCTGCGCAACCCGTTCTCGCAAATTTAATAAGTCAATATTGACTTATTAAATATGTGCATAGGTGACATAACATAATAGTTTCCCTTGAAAATCTTCATAGAAAACACCGACCTTACCTAACCTACTTAGTATGTTAAGATAAGCATCTTATTGCTTCGTAATTACAATTATTACCTAACCTATACCTATAATAGGTTAAGTAACAATTGTAATTACGAAGCTATAAGGTGCTTATTTTAACATACTAAGTAGGTTAGGTAAGGTCGGTGTTTTTTATGAAGCTTTTCAAGGGAAACTATTATGTTTAGCATGTCACCTATGCACGCAACTAATAAGTCAATATTGACTTATTAAATTTACGAGAACGGGTTGGGCTGCGTGGGGTAGTGCGCCCCCCCCCCCCCCCCCTTCCACCAGACCACCTTTTTGAGGTTATCTTGAGATGATTTCAGGGCTCAGCGTCTCCCGCGGCCCGGTCCTCGGCCAGGCCCCGACAGTTTTGGTACAATTCCAGCCGTTGAAGCACGTTGTCCATGATAAACATCTTGGCGTGTGCTGTTCCAACAGGTGTGTGTGTGGAACAATTTCGACAGTTCCTGCGCAGCTCCGACAGTTCCTGCGCAGCTCCGACATTTCCTGCGCAGCTCCGACAGTTCCTGCGCAGCTCCGACATTTCCTGTGCAGCTCCGATAGCTCCTGGGCAGCTCCGACATTTCCTGCGCAGCTCCGACAGTTCCTGCGCAGCTCTGACATTTCCTGTGCAGCTGAAGATAGCTCCTGCGCAGCTCCGACATTTCCTGCGCAGCTCCTGCGCAGCTCCGACAGCTCCTGCGCAGCTCCGACAGCTCCTGCGCAGCTCCAACAGTTCCTGCGCAGCTCCGACAGTTCCTGCGCAGCTCCGACAGCTCCTCCGTAGCTCCAACAGCACCTCCGTAGCTCCAACATTTCCTGCGCAGCTCCGACATTTTCTGCGCAGCTGCTGATGTTCCAGCGCGGTTTTAACAGTCCTGGGACGGGGGTTTACCTTAAGGTGCTTCCGGGGCTCAGCGTCCCCGCGGCCCGGTCGTCGACCAGGCCGCCTGGTCAACAAACATTCACACATCTGCTTGCGAGCGGCTTTGATTACATTTATTAAACTGTTTATTAGCGTCGAAATTTCCCAGTCAAATGTTTTAATTCACAATTCATTGTATCGGGGGACAGGCAGCCAGTTTATATACATATACAGTATATGTTAGGCTTATATCCAGGTCTCCGCGGGCCGTCGGCCAAGCAAACAGCACACTGGACTTGTGATCTTGTGGTCCTGGGTTCGATCCCCGGCGCCGGCGAGAAACAATGGGCAGAGTTTCTTTCACCCTATGCCCCTGTTACCTAGCAGTAAATAGGTACCTGGGTGTTAGTCAGCTGTCATGGGCTGCTTCCTGGGGGGTGAAGGCCTGGTCGAGGACCGGGCCGCGGGGACACTAAAGCCCCGAAATCATCTCAAGATAACCTCCCCCCCCCCCAACGGTCGAATTACTGACCCTCCCCAGGATGCAACCCCACACCAAGCTGACTAACTCCTGGGGGTAACTATTTACTGCTAGGTGGACAGGGACATGAGGTGATAGGAAACGCACCCATCCATTTCTGTCCCGCCCGGGATTCGAACCCGCAGTTCTCGATTGTGAGTCGAGAACAAGCCGACTGTACTTCCGGGACCCCGGACCCCCCCCCCCCTCCCTACCAAATATTGGTACTGTTATAAACAGCCTCCTGGTGCTTGGGAAGGGGCTTATCAGGGGAAAGCGCCAAGCCATCACGACTATATAGCACTTGGAAGGGGTCTGCATAAGAATGTGGGGTAGGACGGGGGGAAAGGAATGGTGCCCAGAAACTGTTTAATATATGTAAACAAAGCCGCCAAACATTGAGAGAAGATGTACAAGTCCTTAAGTGAATGACTGGGTGAGTACTTGGTGAGTCTTGGCCGTGTTTATCGAGGTCGAGGTTGAATTGTGACGTCATTCAAAATGGCTATTTTACTCAGTAATCTACAATTCAACAATTCATTTTACCAGCCAGTATTTACCCAGGGGGGTGGGGGGGGGGGCTAAGAAAGGCGGGTACCGGCGCGGCTCTTGAGGTAAAGGGCTTGTGGTGGTTATCTTCTTGAGGTTATCTTGAGATGATTTCGGGGCTTTAGTGTCCCCGCGGCCCGGTCCTCGACCAGGCCTCCACCCCCCAGTAAGCAGCCCGTGACAGCTGACTAACACCCAGGTACCTATTTTACTGCTAGGTAACAGCAATGGTAATGGTAATGAGTCCTCTTTGTTGACGCCAACGGATGGTTAGATATATTTGTTTTGTGTAAATAAAACAATAATGAATTTACCCATTTTTTTTTTGTTTGATACGTGAGAAGAATTGAGTTCAACAACAACACGAACGCCTCGCATGTATTTGTTGTTTATCCGACCACACTAGAAGGTGAAGGGACGACGACGTTTCGGTCCGTCCTGGACCACTCTCAAGTCGATTGTGACTTGAGAATGTCACAATCTCAAGTCGATTGTGACATTCACAATCGACTTGAGAATGGTCCAGGACGGACCGAAACGTCGTCGTCCCTTCACCTTCTAGTGTGTGGTCTGGTGAACATATTTTAGCCACGTTATTGTGACTCATCGCCTGCATTTGTTGTGTGGGTCGGCGTGTAGGGGCAACTCGTCCGTTCACTTAGTATGTCGACTTTTTGTAACAAAGTGACTAATCCGTCATAAATGCGACGTATTGGTAAAAAGTAACGCGCTGTAATATTGACGTGTTTAATGCATCGGCCTCGATAGGTTAGGTGGGTTGCTTAGGTTCGTAAGTTGCTGGTTACATAAGAATGATGGTAAGTGTAGAAGGCTTATGAGCCCATACGAGGCAGCTGTTTATATCCACCCAAACTCAGTCATATATATATATATGTCCTCTTTGAGAAAACTTGAAACATTTTCATCTCTAAAATGATTCCCATCTCGAGCATACATGTCATTCCTTCTATAGAATTGGTTCCAGTTATTAATGATATATATTGCATATGATTTACAATATTTGTCCAGTCGGCAATTAACACCAAGTGCCCTCGACAACCATTCATTTCCAACTCCCTTTCTTGGAAGAATGCCACATATGATTGGGATTTCTCCCTTGCTCCTAAAGGGAGTTGTCTTAAGTCTTAAGACTTAAGTTTAAGTCTTAGAGTCTTAAACCTCTGCATCAGTCCTAACTCGTCCAACATCATTTCCACCTGCACCGATACAAATAATGGGTTTGTTCCCATTTCCAGCCATAATATCATTCATGTTATTCACTATACCCTCCATTCGTGCTCCCGGGTAGCAAATCCTTAACCTGTCCCCCCCCCCTCTCTATCTGGCACAAAAAGCTCTATCCAACAACCTCACCTGGGAATCACCCCATAACTAAAATTCATTTAGCTACTTCTTCCTTTACCGGGGGTCCCTCCGTCGCCTTGTCCGTCGGGTGAGCTGCAGTCTCCCAACAGCACTCGTCTTCCAGCACGCCGAATGAATTTGAGGACTTTAGAGCAGCTGTAGGCGGCGTTGTCAGTGTCTTCTTAGGTCCCCCTGTCCTTTGCGACACTCCAAGACGAAGACTTCCTAATGCCGCTCTCCACCTTTGCTTCCTCTTGAATGTAAACACCTTACTGTTTCATCTGCCTTAGCTCCTCCAGTAGCGGAAGCAACTGTGTCCTCAGAGCTCCACATAGATCCATTAGTTCCCTCACTATACACCTTCCATTATTACTATGGTAGCACAATCGGAGCTCCAGATAACACACCCTTTCACTGTGAGTGCCTGCGCCTCTATAGGATGGAGTATAGAGAGAATAAGATTTTCATCTCATTAAGATTTTCATTAAGATTTTCATAAGATGAAAATAAGATTTCCATCTCCTCAGCTCTCTCTTGCTTATTTATTGGCTTTGCCTCCTTCGACGCAAATATCACAGTAACAAGGTTATCGCGAATAACCGAACTCAATTACGGGCTCATCACAGCCCGTGCTACATGGACATTTCGTTCTGAGGAGCTGAATCTAAATCATCATCATCATCATCATCCTTCGTCTCATCACAATCAACTTTATAATGGTCCAGGACGGACCGAAGCGTCGTCGTCTCTTCAGTTTCTGTTGTGTGGTTTGGTTAACATTTTTCAGCCACGTTATTGTGACTCTTCATCTGCATAGGATGGATTATCTCTCCTGGTCTCAGGTGATGTTATCACATGAGACCAGGAGGCATGGCAGGATGTGCAGAATACCCCCGTTGAAGAACAGAGGTGCAACAGGTACTCTGAGAGAGAACTCTATCAACATCAGAGGCTCGAGACTGTTCAACACGCTTCCACTACACATAAGGGGCATAACTGGCCGACCCCTCACAGTGTTCAAGAGAGAACTATCAACATCAGAGGCCCGAGACTGTTCAACACGCTTCCGCTACATATAAGGGGCATAACTGGCCGACCCCTCACAGTGTTCAAGAGAGAACTATCAACATCAGAGGCCCGAGACCGTTCAACACGCTTCCACTACACATAAGGGGCATAACTGGCCGACCCCTCACAGTGTTGAAGATAGAACTCGATAACCACCTCCAAAGGATACCTGATCAACCAGGCTGTGACTCATACGTCAGGCTGCGAGCAGTCACGTCCAACAGCCTCGTTGACCAGGAGGCCTGCTCAGAGACCGAGCCGCGGTGCCGTTGATCCACGGAATCACCACAAAGCAACCGCAAGGTAAGGTAACAGCTGTATTTTTGTGGAGGTGCAAATTAGTGAGAAGTGTCTGGTGTGGGTGTCTTAGCATCTTAGTATCACATGTGTGGTATTAGTCGTCTTGAAGCCTACATGACCTTACGTGGGTGGTTATAGATAGGAGCTGCCTCGTATGGGCCAATAGGCCTTCTGCAGTTACCTTTGTTCTTATGTTCTTAAGTTATTATAACAATATGGACTTGCTTGTTCCAGTTTGCACTGAAAATCGCGATATAACTGAGAACTACTTATCGCAAGGTCTGAATACTGCTCCAAGCAACAGCCTTATTGATCAAGTTACCGCCAGCCTGGCCTCGGGCCAAGCCTGGCCTGGAAAATATAAGAACTCTCGGAACCCATCCAGGTAAACCCAATTTTAACCAGCATTACCGCAAAGTTTGGACGATGGATTTAACGATTGAACTACTTTTACTTAGTAGTTTTACTTAGTAGTTTTAGTAATAAAATATAAACGACTTCTCACAATGTCTAGGGTGTCGATTTCCTGTACGAAAGCTGTCAGCTGTTGGCCTAAATTGACTTCAGATACGAATTGTGCTTGTGGGGGTTGAGCTCTGGCTCTTTGGTCCCGCCTCTCAACTGTCAATCAACTGACCAGCCCCACAGACGTCTGGAACCTCCGCCCTGACCAGCCCCACAGACGCCTGGAACCACCGTCCTGACCAGCCCCACAGACGCCTGGAACCTCCGCCCTGACCAGCCCCACAGACGCCTGGAACCACCGCTCTGACCAGCCCCACAGACGCCTGGAACCACCGCTCTGACCAGCCCCACAGACGCCTGGAACCACCGCTCTGACCAGCCCCACAGACGCCTGGAACCACCGCCCTGACCAGCCCCACAGACGCCTGGGACCACCGCCCTGACCAGCCCCACAGACGCCTGGAACCACCGCCCTGACCAGCCCCACAGACGCCTGGAACCACCGCCCTGACCAGCCCCACAGACGCCTGGAACCACCGCCCTGACCAGCCCCACAGACGCCTGGAACCACCGCCCTGACCAGCCCCACAGACGCCTGGAACCACCGCCCTGACCAGCCCCACAGACGCCTGGAACCACCGCCCTGACCAGCCCCACAGACGCCTGGAACCACCGCCCTGACCAGCCCCACAGACGCCTGGGACCACCGCCCTGACCAGCCCCACAGACGCCTGGAACCACCGCCCTGACCAGCCCCACAGACGCCTGGAACCACCGCTCTGACCAGCCCCACAGACGCCTGGAACCACCGCCCTGACCAGCCCCACAGACGTCGGGACCACCGCCCTGACCAGCCCCACAGACGCCTGGAACCACCGCTCTGACCAGCCCCACAGACGCCTGGGACCACCGCCCTGACCAGCCCCACAGACTCCTGGGACCACCGCCCTGACCAGCCCCACAGACGCCTGGAACCACCGCCCTGACTAGCCCCACAGACGCCTGGAACCACCGCCCTGACCAGCCCCACAGACGCCTGGGACCACCGCCCTGACCAGCCCCACAGACGCCTGGAACCACCGCCCTGACCAGCCCCACAGACGCCTGGGACCACCGCCCTGACCAGCCCCACAGACGCCTGGAACCACCGCCCTGACCAGCCCCACAGACGCCTGGAACCACCGCCCTGACCAGCCCCACAGACGCCTGGAACCACCGCCCTGACCAGCCCCACAGACGCCTGGGACCACCGCCCTGACCAGCCCCACAGACGCGTGTCTGCAAGAGTCTGCAGCGAGGGAAGACGGACTAGAATGAGGCTTACGAGTCCTCATCAACATGGGCCGGAAGCTCGTTAATCCGGCGGCCGTCCATCTGTTCATGAATGACAGCTGATTACTTCACACATGATTCACAGCTGATTACGGTGAAACTTTCAGGAAAGTTTGTGGCTCACTTCATTTGTTGAAGCTTCTCTTAAAAACCTTCACCCACATGCTGCAAATCAAATAATTACCAACAAACTCAAAGCTCCCCAAAACTAACCTACCTTAGACTTAATAACTATACACAAAATTAAAATAAATATTATTATGTTTGTGATAAATGTGCTTTTATTAAACCGTTCAAATTGTCGACTGTACTCACCTAGTTGTGTTTGCGGGGGTTGAGCTTCGGCTGAACAAATCCACAAGGGCCATGACGAGGATTCGAACCTGCGTCCGAGAGCATCCCAGACTCATCCCAGAAGAGCTTCGGCTCTTTGGCTTCAGGGTGGGGCTGCGGTGTTACAGCATGGCCACTTCAGACTACCATGACGACCTGGTCAGACTTCAGGTCTGACCAGGTCCTGAAGATGGGTGAGGAAGTTGCCGGACAGCTGCATACATTGACTGGTAATTGTATTGTACCACGCTCTCTTTTTACCTATAAGGTTCTTCAGATCCTTTGTTATCCACTTTGGATAACCCCATGCACCCGTCCATGTCAATTCCAACCTGAACCTCATGTTATCTGCCCAATTCTAACCTGAACCCTCATGTTATCTGCCCAATTCTAACCTGAACCTTATGTTATCTGCCCAATTCTAACCTGAACCCTCATGTTATCTGCCCAATTCTAACCTGAACCTCATGTTATCTGCCCAATTCTAACCTGAACCCTCATGTTATCTGCCAAATTCTAACCTGAACCCTCATGTTATCTGCCCAATTCTAACCTGAACCCTCATGTTATCTGCCCAATTCTAACCTAAACCCTACGTTATCTGCCAAATTCTAACCTAAACCCTACGTTATCTGCCCAATTCCAACCTGAATCCAACGTTATCTGCCCAATTCCAACCTGAACCCTAAGTTATCTGCCCAATTCCTACATAAATGAATGATACTCTTCAGACCCTGAGCTAAATACTGCAGTAGTAAAGGATCCGGTCCTCACTGAACCACATTTTAATGTATTTTTTTCCCCTTCGTTATCTGAGATAACCAGAAACCTCCGCCTAGGAGCTCACTGGCGACGCGTTATCTCGGAAAAATATGACTATTGATTTTGGGGTTCGACCCCCGCGCCGTCCTCCTCACGGATTATGAAAGTCGAGGAAGTCTTTTGAATCCTTTTTTTTTACATAGAGGAGATGATGTTGTCTTTGAGAAGCGAGAATCTCTTTCGTGTGCGTTGTGTGTGTGTGCCCAGCCCGTCCTCGTAAACAAAAGCCTAAATGCTCGTTAATCCTGCCGTCTGTTTTCTGCAGTCCGCCCAGCAAACAAAGACCCCAAAAGCTATTCCATCCACCCGCCAAACTCCCAGCTGTTTATGAATGAAAAACCTTTTACACGACTCACAACTGATGACATTAGAACACTTTCGGGACAAGTGCTTCACTGATGAATTTTGTTCGAACCACAACGCTGTAAATGCTTCACCCACGGAATACAAATAATCGCCAACAGAACCTGAACACCTAACCTATGCCTATATATACACAATATGTTAATATATTATAACATTAGTTTATATTTGAGAAAATTCCTGTTTTGAATGTATAGCATGTAAAAATTGATGAATGCGTCTGTGGGGTCGACCGTTGGATGTAATGGATTTGAATCGAGGAAGTTGAAATGCTTCACCCATGAACTTCAAATTCAATCACCAACAGAAACGAAATACCTAACCTAACCTACGCCTAGCTATAGACAAAACTTTAATATATAATTATATTAATTTATAAACCTTATTTTTAGTTTTTTAATACGTTAAAATTGATGAATGCGTCTTAGTGGGGGGAGGGATGACCGCCGCTTTAACGAGCCTAGCCTGAGGACAGGTTTAACAATGGACACATCCTTGTAAATTAATCCAGCTGCCAAACCCCTTGGGCTAGATTCACGAAGCAGTTACGCAAACACTTACGAACCTGTACATCTTTTCTCAATCTTTGGCGGCTTTGTTTACAATTATTAAACAGTTAATGAGCTCCGAAGCACCAGGAGGCTGTTTATAACAATAACAACAGTTGATTGGCAAGTTTTCCTGCTTGTAAACTGTTTAATAAATGTAACCAAAGGCGTCAAAGATTGAGGAAAGATGTACACGTTCGTAAGTGCTTGCGTAACTGCTTTATGAATCCGGGGTCAGGACGGTAGAGCGTCGGTCTCGCTTCATGCAGAGCGGCGTTCAATCTCCGACTGTCCAAGTGGTTGGGCACCATTCCTTCCCTCCGCCCCCCACCCCCCCATCCCATCCCAAATCCTTATCCTGATCCCTTTCCAGTGCTATATAGTCGTAATGGCTTGGCGCTTTCTCCTCATAGTTCCCTTTCTTTTTATTTGGAGGACGGGTTGATTAACGAGCATTTGGGCCTTGTTGATGAGGATGGGCTACAATATATGGTTCTCGAGGAGCAATAGCTAGTCAAACCCATCTTGGATGCTTCTGTTATCCATGGTAGCTAGCCAAGCCCATCTTGGATGCTTCTGTTATCCATGGTAGCTAACCAAACCCATCTTAGTTGCTTCTGTTATCCATGGTAGCTAACCAAACCCATCTTAGTTGCTTCTGTTATCCATGGTAGCTAACCAAACCCATCTTAGTTGCTTCTGTTATCCATGGTAGCTAGTCAAGCCCATCTGGGATGGTGGTACCAACCATGGTACCCTCGGGTACAGCGTTGAGGCAACGCGTGCGGTGGGCCGGTGCGGAGTGACGTCACCTAACGATGTGGTTGGCTTCATCATGCCTTGTATTCTTCCCCCTCTTACGTCCGACGGATGGGCCCTTAAAGACCACAATGGCGTCCGCTGCGCCGTACGTCCGCTGCGCCGTACCCCCGCTGCGCCGTACCCCAGCTGCGCCGTACCCCCGCTGCGCCGTACCCCCGCTGCGCCGTACGCCAGTTCTCACTTGACGTTTCCATAAATCTGTCTTTATATTCACATATATAATAAATATATAACAACATTAACTGGAATTATCTTTTGTAAAGCTAGGTTTAGAAACGATCCACATATTCCAGCATTATTGTGTAATTATGTTTTCTTAGTGACTTGGAAGGACACTATCTCGGGAAGAAAGTAACAGCATATTAATTTTTTTTAGCAAATAAGATGGTTATAGTCTGATATACTCTATAGCATATTTTCAGACTCCGGGATTTAAAGAGAGATGGGTGTACTCTCGTATAGGTGTGCTTGCGGAGGGGGGGGGGGTTGAGCTGCGGTTCTTTGGTCCCGCCTCTCAACTGGAAGGGGGGGGGGGTGTAGATTGAGGGCTAGTGTACCCAGGTACAGAAAACCTGCAGCAACACAATTGATGCACATTGCAGGATACACAATCAACTCACAATACCGTGATACCTGGTTGATACCTGGTTGATGGGGTTCTGGGAGTTCTTCTACTCCCCAAGCCCGGCCCGAGGCCAGGCTCGACTTGTGAGAGTTTGGTCCACCAGGCTGTTGCTTGGAGCGGCCCGCAGGGCCACGTACCCACCACAGCCCGGCTGATCCGGAACTTCTCTTAGAAAACCGTCCAGTTTTCTCTTGAAGATGTCCACGGTTGTTCCGGCAATATTTCTTATGCTCGCTGGGAGGACGTTGAACAACCGCGGACCCCTGATGTTTATACAGTGCTCTCTGATTGTGCCTATGACACCTCTGCTCTTCACAGGTTCAATCTTGCATTTTCTTCCATATCGTTCACTCCAGTACGTTGTTATTTTACTGTGTAGATTTGGGACCTGACCCTCCAGTATTTTCCAGGTGTATATTATTTGGTATCTCTCTCGTCTCCTTTCTAGAGAGTACATTTGGAGAGCTTTGAGACGATCCCAATAATTTAGGTGTTTTATCTCGTCTATGCGTGCCGTATATGTTCTCTGTATTCCCTCTATTTCAGCAATCTCTCCTGCTCTGAAGGGGGAAGTGAGTACTGAGCAGTACTCGAGACGGGACAGCACAAGTGACTTGAAGAGTACAACCATTGTGATGGGATCCCTGGATTTGAAAGTTCTCGTAATCCATCCGATCATTTTTCTGGCTGACGCGATATTTGCTTGGTTATGCTCCCTAAACGTTAGATCGTCGGACATCATTATTCCCAAATCCTTGACATGCTGTTTTCCTACTATGGGAAGATTCGATTGTGTTTTGTACCCTGTATTATGTTTCAGATCCTCATTTTTGCCGTACCTGAGTACCTGAAATTTATCACTGTTAAACATCATGTTATTTTCTGCTGCCCAATCAAAAACTTTGTTGACATCTGCTTGTAGTTTTTCAATGTCTTCAGCAGAGGTAATTTTCATGCTGATTTTTGTGTCATCTGCAAAGGACGACACGAAGCTGTGGCGTGTATTTTTGTCTATATCAGATATGAGAATAAGGAACAGTAGCGGTGCAAGGACTGTACCTTGAGGTACAGAGCTTTTAACATCGCTTGGACTCGATTTTATCTGATTGACTGTTACTCTTTGTGTTCTGTTCGACAGGAAATTGAGTATCCAGCGTCCTACTTTTCCAGTTATTCCCATTGACCTCATTTTGTGAGCTATCACCCCATGGTCACATTTGTCGAACGCCTTTGCAAAGTCTGTGTATACAACATCTGCATTTTGCTTTTCTTCTAGGGCTTCTGTGATTTTGTCATAGTGGTTGAGTAACTGTGACAGACAGGATCTTCCCGCTCTAAATCCATGTTGTCCTGGATTGTGCAATTCATTGTTTTCCATAAAACTAGAAATTTGATTCCTAATCACTCTTTCAAACACTTTTATTATGTGTGATGTTAGTGCAACTGGCCTATAATTTTTTGCCAAGGCTTTACTCCCCCCCTTGTGCAACGGAGCTATATCTGCAGATTTAAGTGCTGCTGGTATCTCCCCTGTATCCAGGCTCTTTCTCCATATTACGCTGAGTGCTCTCGCTACTGGTACTTTACATTTCTTTATGAATATTGAATTCCATGAGTCAGGCCCAGGAGCTGAGTGCATAGGCATATTATCAATTTCTCTTTCAAAGTCTTCCGAGTTTGTGGTAATATCCGTTATATTATCTGCAGCTTGAATGTCATTCATAAAGAAGCTGTCTGGGTCATCAACTTTCATGTTGTTTATTGGTGTGCTAAACATAGCCTCATACTGGCTTCTTAGAATTTCACTAATCTCTTTGTTGTCCTCTGTGTACGTACCTTCATTTGTAATTAACGGTCCAATACTGGTCGAGGTTTTGGATTTTGATTTTGCGTATGTGAAAAAATATTTCGGATTTTTCCTTATCTCTTGTATAGCTTTCTGTTCCAATTCCATTTCCTCAGACTCATATGATCGCTTCAACGTTTGTTCTATTTCCTCAATCTCCCTGCTTAGGCTTGTTTTCCTTGCTTGTGATAGTTGTGTCTGCCGAAGCATTTCCGTTATTTTTTTCCTTCTCCTGTACAGTCGTCTCCGTTCTCTTTCTAGAGTGGTCCTCTTTCTGCCCCTCCTCACAGGTACGTGCTTCAAGCAGACCTTGTAAGCTTCAGCTGTCAGTTGAGCTATTCCCTGTGTGTGAGTTTTGTCGCTTAAGACCGTCTCCCATTGAATGGTTGCAAGGTCTACATTTATTTTTTCCCAGTCAATCCTCTTATTGTTGAAATTGAATTGATTGAATATTCCTTCTCGCTTGTTGGGTCTCTTAGACCTACTACCGTTATTTATGCTAGTTCGCACTTCAATGAGCTTATGGTCTGAGTATGAAGTATCTGAGATTGTGATATCCCTGATTAGTTCATCATTGTTTGTGAATAACAAGTCTAGTGTGTTTTCGTTCCTAGTTGGTTCTGTAATCTGTTGATTGAGCGAGAATTTGTCACAGAATCTCAAAAGTTCTCTAACCTGTGGTTGGTTATTTCCCGGGTCATTCCCTGCTATGATATTTGTGTTTGCCGTTCTCCATCTTAGACTCGGTAAATTGAAATCTCCAAGAAAGATAATATCTGGAGCTGGGTTTGCTAGGTTGTCAAGTATGTTCTCTATTTTGTGCATCTGTTCTGTGAATTCCTCAATCGTTGTATCTGGCGGTTTATATATTAGAATAATAATTAGGTTTAGTTTCTCTACCTTCATTCCAAGTACCTCTACCACCTCATTAGTTGAATTTAATAGTTCTGTGCATACCAGGTCTTCTTTAATATACAGACCTACTCCTCCATTTGACCTAGTTTTTCTATCACATCTATATAGATTATAATTTGGAATCCAGATTTCACCATCCATGTAATCTTTTGTATGAGTTTCCGTGAATGCCCCAAATATTGAGTTTGACTCTAATAGAAGGCCATTTATGAACTTAACTTTATTTCTTGACTTAATTCTTGATATATTTGGGAGATTTTGAAAGTAGTTTAGATTTAGAAAAGGCCTGAGTGAATGCTGAGTGAATTGTTGATTTTTATGGAACCAATTACCGGGTATCACCGTTAGGCTCGGTGAGTGGATAGTCGAGGCTGGGCTCGGGGAGTGGATAGTCGAGGCTGGGCTCGGGGAGTGGATAGTCGAGGCTGGGCTCGGGGAGTGGATAGTCGAGGCTGGGCTCGGGGGAGTGGATAGTCGAGGCTGGGCTCGGGGGAGTGGATAGTCGAGGCTGGGCTCGGGGAGTGGATAGTCGAGGCTGGGCTCGGGGGAGTGGATAGTCGAGGCTGGGCTCGGGGAGTGGATAGTCGAGGCTGGGCTCGGGGAGTGGATAGTCGAGGCTGGGCTCGGGGGAGTGGATAGTCGAGGCTGGGCTCGGGGGAGTGGATAGTCGAGGCTGGGCTCGGGGAGTGGATAGTCGAGGCTGGGCTCGGGGGAGTGGATAGTCGAGGCTGGGCTCGGGGAGTGGATAGTCGAGGCTGGGCTCGGGGAGTGGATAGTCGAGGCTGGGCTCGGGGAGTGGATAGTCGAGGCTGGGCTCGGGGAGTGGATAGTCGAGGCTGGGCTCGGGGAGTGGATAGTCGAGGCTGGGCTCGGGGGAGTGGATAGTCGAGGCTGGGCTCGGGGGAGTGGATAGTCGAGGCTGGGCTCGGGGGAGTGGATAGTCGAGGCTGGGCTCGGGGGAGTGGATAGTCGAGGCTGGGCTCGGGGGAGTGGATAGTCGAGGCTGGGCTCGGGGGAGTGGATAGTCGAGGCTGGGCTCGGGGGAGTGGATAGTCGAGGCTGGGCTCGGGGGAGTGGATAGTCGAGGCTGGGCTCGGGGGAGTGGATAGTCGAGGCTGGGCTCGGGGGAGTGGATAGTCGAGGCTGGGCTCGGGGGAGTGGATAGTCGAGGCTGGGCTCGGGGGAGTGGATAGTCGAGGCTGGGCTCGGGGAGTGGATAGTCGAGGCTGGGCTCGGGGAGTGGATAGTCGAGGCTGGGCTCGGGGAGTGGATAGTCGAGGCTGGGCTCGGGGGAGTGGATAGTCGAGGCTGGGCTCGGGGAGTGGATAGTCGAGGCTGGGCTCGGTGAGTGGATAGTCGAGGCTGGGCTCGGGGAGTGGATAGTCGAGGCTGGGCTCGGGGGAGTGGATAGTCGAGGCTGGGCTCGGGGAGGGGATAGTCGAGGCCGGGCTCGGGGAGGGGATAGTCGAGGCCGGGCTCGGGGAGTGGATAGTCGAGGCCGGGCTCGGGGAATAGAAGAACTCTTACAACCCTCTCCAGGACCCAGATTCACGAAGCAGTTATGCAAGCACTTACGAACCTGTACATCTTTTCTCAGTCTTTGGCGGCTTGGTTTACAATTATTAAACAGTTAATGAGCTCCGAAGCACCAGGAGGCTGTTTAAAACAGCAACAAAAGTTGATTGGCAAGTTTTCGTCCTTGTAAACTGTTTAATAAATGTAACCAAAGTCGTCAAAGATTGAGGAAAGATGTACACTTGCGTAAGTACTTGCGTAACTGCTTCGTGAATCTGGCCCCAGGTACCTTACCTTGAGGTTACCTTGAGGTGCTTTCGGGGCTTAGCGTCCCCGCGGCCCGGTCGTCGACCAGGCCTCCTGGTTGCTGGACTGATCAACCAGGCTGTTGGACGCGGCTGAGGTATGCTCCAGGTCACCATATACGTGGGATTGTTGGGGGGGAGGGGGGGGGTGGCGTTTCACTCATACGAGCCGATAGGCCTTCAACAGTTTCCTGTGTTCTTATGGTGCTGTTCTCAGCCCTCCCATGTCACCTGACTAGTATGTCACCAAACACGAGGGTTGTCTGACTAGTATTGAACTATTCTTAGTCCCATGCCTGGCTAGTACTGAACTATTCTATGCCTCATATCTGGCTAGTATTTTGACCCTGGAATCCCATACTGGACAGTCAGGTGTAAATGGACACGTCTTTGGTAGAAAATAATAATAATAATAATAATAAAAATAATATAAATAATAATAAAAGGTTCTTAATCTGTATACTAAAATAGTTTATTGGACTGAGAGACAGCCTACGGTAGGGTGTGTAGTCTTGACTCAGTGAAAAGTAGGCCTTCGGGTAGTAAATAGGCGTATGCACAAATAGCAAGACACTGTGAACATCAGAGGTGTTGGCACCCCCACTGCCCTCCCACCTGGGGCAAGTATTGCAGGAGCGAAGGTTGACGGTCAGGGAGGGAAGTCAAGTTGCAGCAGGTGTTCTTGGTCAAGGTCAAGCTCCGTCAAGTGTTTGCCTGTCCACTGGCGAAACCTGTAGATCTCTCCTCGGTCATGGTGGCGTAGTCTGTGTTTATTAAACCGTTCACGAGTATGGAAACTTTGCAGCCCAATGTTGTTATTCTTAAAGACAACCTCGTAGCGCTTTGGGACTCAGAAACTAGTTTATATATATATATATATATATATATATATATATATATATATATATATATATATATATATATATATATATATATATATATATATATATATAATATGGCCCCAGGTAGGTTGTGATGGCATCGTAGGTGTGTGCTTCTCACTACCAATAATAGTCGCACTGAACAGGTTATCACCAAAATTTAGAGTTTTTTTTTTTAATTGACTTAGTCAATTGGTAGGTAAAAGGGAAAACTCACTCTTGTATGGAGCATACAGCATATAGTGGAGCATACAGCATACAGGGGAGCATACAGCAGGGGGAGCGTTGAGTTGCTTGACAATTGGGCTCCTGTAAACCATTGTTCCTAGATGTTCAATGCGAAAGATTACGTGGATAGTGAAATCTGGATCTCATAATCTGTATAGATGTGATAGAGTAATTAGGTCAAGTGGAGGAGTATCAAATATCAATATTGTGATAAATGAATGTATCAATTATCAGTATTGTGATCGAGTAATTAGGTCAAATGGAGGAGTTGGTCTGTATAATAAAGAGGAACTGGTATGCACACCTGGAAAGCATATCTGGAGAGCATACCTGAAGCATACCTTTGAGAGGGTTCTGGGAGTTCTACTACTCTCGATATGCATCTGCTTGATACCTGGTTGATGGGGTTCTGGGAGTTCTACTCCCCAAGCCCGGCCCGAGGTCAGGCTTGACTTGTGAGAGTTTGGTCCACCAGGCTGTTGCTTGGAGCGGCCCGCAGGCCCACATATCCACCACAGCCCGGTTGGTCCGGCACTCCTTGAAGAAAACTGTCTAGTTTTCTCTTGAAGATGTCCACGGTTGTTCCGGCAATATTTCTTATAGTCGCTGTGAGGACTTTGAACAACTGTCCTCCCAGCGACGATTGTTCAACATATTATATCTGATATGAGAATAAGGAAAAGCAGTGGTGCAAGGACTGTACCTTGAGGTACAGAGCTTTTAACTGCTCTTGGATTCGATTTTTCTATGTTTGACTGTTACTCTTTGTTCTGTTCGACAGAAAACTGAGTATCCAGCGTCCTACTTTACCGGTTATTCCCAGTGACCGCATTTTGTGTGCTACCACTCCGTGTTCACATTTATTACGAAAACTTTCAAATCCAGGGATCCCATCACAATGGCTGTACTCTTCGAATCACTTGTGCTGTCCCGTCTTGAATATTGCTCGATACTCACTTCCCCCTTCAGAGCAGGAGAGATCGTTGACAGAGGGAATATAGAGAACTTTTACTGCATACATATACTCGATAAAGCACCTAAGTTAATGGGAAGGTTGGACCAAACTCTCACAAGTCAAGCCTGGCCTCGGGCCGGGCTTGGTGAGTAGAACAACTCCCAGAACCCCATTAACTAGATATCAAGATCTAAGAGGATCAACTAACGAGCAGGAATATTTAATCAATTCACTTTCAACAATAAGGGAATCGAATGGGACAAAATAAATATAGACCTTGCAACCATTCAATGGGAGACGGTCTTAAGCGACAAAACTCCCACACAGGGAATAGCTCAACTGACAGCTGAAGCTTACAAGGTCTGCTTGAAGCACGTGCCTGTGAGGAGGGGCAGAAAGAGGACCACTCTAGAAAGAGAACGGGACCATTCAATCTAGAAAGGGACCATTCAATCTAGAAAGGGACCATTCAGACTTGTTCGCATGTATATGTATGTGTATAAAGTATGTGGTTGCTGATCAGAATTACATTTCACCTTTGTAAATGCACATTAATGATACTATGTAAAAGACACATCGAACACTTTATGTAGGGCATACGTAAATCTGTGTATCTATGTATTTACGTATGCAGGTTAGTTTAGCATTTTAAAAGCACTACAATCACCTGTGGTTGAAAGTTTAATAAATCCCTGAACTATGTTTAACACATCTCTAACCCTGACCATGGAGGACAGAAGAAAATGTATATATGCTGGTTAGCATTGTAAATGTGTGGCCACGTCTGTGGTAGAAAAAAATCCTCTTGCTGTATCGTATATTTTTCTACACACCACACCACTCCCTCTCACCCTGACTCCACCTAGTCCTGTCCCTTCCACACCATGCGCGCGCGCTCACTCACTCACTCACTCACTCACTCACTCACTCACTATGAATGCAATACAAGAGTAACCAAAATAAGTATATAAGGAAGCGAGGCGTTGAGGGCGTTTACTACCCCCCCCCCCAAATAGTTAGGATATAACTGCTTCAACAGTCGGTTGTAAGGCACAACTCCGCCCAGGGAGCTGGAGGATAACCCGCAAGCACGGCTAGGTAAGTAAAGCTAGGTAAGTACACACACACACACACACACGCACACACTACTTCAAGTGTAGATATGATAGAGCCCAGTAGGCTCAGGAACCTGTACACCTGTTGATTGACGGTTGAGAGGCGGGACCAAAGAGCCAGAGCTCAACCCCCGCAAGCACAATTAGGTGAGTACACACCCCCTGTATCCTGGCAACCTCGTGGCTCCACCCCTCTTTCACCCCCTCTTGGGCGGGGGGGGGGGTGGCTTGGGCCCTAGGGAGAGAGAGAGGGGGGTGCGAGGGAGGGGCCTACGTCGTTGTGGACGGGGTGTGAAAGGCGAGGAGAGGGGGAGGGTGTGTGTGTGTGGGGTGGGGGGGATGAGAGAGAGAGAGAGAGAGAGAGAGAGAGAGAGAGAGAGAGAGAGAGAGAGAGAGAGAGAGAGGGGGGGGGAGAGGGGGGGGGGGGAGAGGGGGGGGGGGGAGAGGGGGGGGGGAGAGGGGGGGGGGGATAGTGCGTGCTTGTGTGAATGCGCGAGGCAGGTGACCCTCCTCCGCCTTAGCGTGGGTCTCCCCCTCTCGCCCTCCTCTCTTTCTCTCCTTCTATATTTTCTCCCCATTATTCTGATTGTCCGTATTATCACTTCTTTTTTCTTCCTAGTTTTATTTTGTCTTTTATTTGACCTCCAGTTTTCCCTGCGAGGGATGGAATTGGGTTATAAAGGCAGGAGAGGAGGAACTCTTGCCGCCCGCGACCGTGTCCTCCTGCCGCGCGCTGTTACACTTGTAATGTTTATAAATAGCTCCTGCTTACCGTAATAGTAAGTAAACACGCGCGTTGTGGGAGCATGGAGGGCTGTGGAGTGGTCAGTGAATGGCAGCCCCCCGCCGCTCACTCTTACTTAAACCTCTGCTGGCATATCTCTCTCTCTCTCTCTTTACTTAACAAGGCCAATGTACCCCCACTTGGACGGCACCGCTCCTGAGCTGGGTAAGTCCACTACGGACTTACCTACGGACTTAGGCCTACGGAGGAGGCCTGGTCGACGACCGGGCCGCGGGGACGCTAAGCCCCGGAAGCACCTCAAGGTACGGGCTCACCATAGGCCTTGCTACTTGCCCAGCTCCTGTGCCGGGTAAGTTACGGGCTCACCATAGCCCGTGCTACTTGTTCCGAGTAGCTGAATCTATAACAACAACAACAACAACCCCACTTATAATACTAAACGAGGTAGTTGGGGTTGGAGGTCGTTACTCTTAGCTTAGATGTTTGTAATGATTAACAGGTTTCCAGCGCCTGGATGACTTGTGGCCCGCCTACCTGACTGACATTCCTCAACGCGCTGATTCCTGGAACTTGGAACTCGTGAATTCTCGGGAATTTCATCGCCATTAACCGTTGTATTGTTAGATTAGATTAGATTTATTATTCAGGTAAAGGTACATACATTGAGTTATATAAATAATGTTAGATTTAAAGATAGAGATAGTACGTACAATACCTAAAGCCACTAGTACGCATAGCGTTTGGGGCAAAAGCGGGCATAGCATTTGTTTTTATTATGGGCGGGGCTTGAAGTGAATAAGAATTAGTTTTGCCCCGAGGGGCGAGTTTATTGGTCAGCGTCACTCATCCTGCGAGTGGACACACCGCCATAGCAGCATGTACAACACTCCCCAATAGGAAGAAAACCCGCTGGGTTGTTCATCCTGTCACTTGTACCCAGACACAGCTGGGACTTGCTTAACTGTCTCAAGTGAACAGCTTCTCGAACAAGATTATTAACCTTTTGTCAACTCTTAAAATCATACGATGTCCTGTGGGTGAAAAATGCTGGAAATCTTTTGAGAACAGTATTTTTATTTGACAGAGTATTTTCCTAACTCACAATGTGGGGTTTACTATGCTAGAGACATTTCTAATGTCTCTTTAGATGTTCACATTCTCTCAGGTAGTGGTCAAGGCGGTGTCCGTCACTCTCATCACATATTCTGCAACTCCGCTGCTCAACTGTTGTTTCCATTCCGAATCGCGTATTCCGATTCCGAGTATACAATATGCACGTCGGTTGGTCTTATAATGTTTAAGATATTCACCTCAGTAGGACTGGAGAGACGTAAGATATTCACCTCAGTAGGACTGGAGAGACGTAGGATATTCACCTCAGTAGGACTGGAGAGACGTAGGATATTCACCTCAGTAGGACTGGAGAGACGTAAGATATTCACCTCAGTAGGACTGGAGAGACATAGGATATTCACCTCAGTAGGACTGGAGAGACATAGGATATTCACCTCAGTAGGACTGGAGAGACATAGGATATTCACCTCAGTAGGACTGGAGAGACATAGGATATTCACCTCAGTAGGACTGGAGAATGTAAACTCCACATGGGATTTGAAACTCTCCCAAAGTGCAATAACCGATCCCCCCCCCCCCCCCCCAACTCCAGATTAATAGCGAATGAGACCATTCTCAGCGAGACGTTCCTCTTAACAAGAGCGCTGCTTCTAATAATATATAAGATGTTAAGGTAGTGAGAAAGAATACGTAATCATTGTATATTTTGGCCAAGATTGTGAAGACAAAATTGATCTCTTACGAGCCGGGATGTAACTTATGACACTTGAAATTGTATTGTGTTTATGAATGTGTAATTTGATTTGATTATTGTGATAGCGCGTCTGGCGGGGCGGGGCTCGGCGTGTTCCTGACCTCAGCCACACACGGATCACATGGTGGCGGAAGGCACTTGGAGACGTAATGTGGGTTTTTACCTTGTCAGGTATGCTCTCTTTCCTCACCCCTCACCCCTCCTCTCCCCTCGTCTCTACCTCTTCCCCCTCCCTTTCCTCACCCCTCCTCTCCCCTCGTCTCTACCCTCCCCCTCTCCTTTCTCTGCTATCCCTTACCCCTCTCTGCTACCTCCCCCACCCACATGCAGTTGAAGAGGGTGTTGACCTTCAACTCCTGGGCCCTGCTTCTCAGCGCGTGGTGTGTGCAAGGTGAGGATGATGTGAGTGGGGTTGGAGTAGGAGTGGGAACCTTGCTTGCTGGGTTAAGGGAGAGATCACCAAGTGTAAACATTAGTGACGGTGTGTTTGATGAGTTCATGTTAATGTTGGTTCTTCACGCCTCTCGTTGCTAACATAAACATTACCCGAACACACGCAGTCGCAGCAACACCACAGATATGAACTAAACACGGAGGCGTCTCACCACCACATAAACATTGCCTGGAATATACCTGGAGAGGATTTCGCGAGTTCTATTCTCCGAGCCCGGCCTCGTAATAACTTGGTCCATCAGACTGTTGCTTGGAGCGGCCCGCAGGCCCATTAGATCCACTATAGCCTTTTTGATCCAGTACTTCTTGCAAGAACTTGTCTAAATGCGGATGACGTCCACCTTTGTTCCGGCAATATTTCTAATGCTTGCTGAGAGGGTGTTGAACAACTGTGGACCTCTGATGTTCAGTGTTCTCAAATAGTGCCTGTGGCACCTCTACACCTCACTGATTCTATTCTGCATTTCCTTTCGTATCTTACGCTCCAGTATGTTGTTATGGTACTGTACAAGTTTGGGACCTGGCCTTCAAGTATCTTCCATGTATATATTATTTGATACCTTTCTCGTCTCCTTTCCAGAAAGTACATCTTGAGAGCTTTGATACGATGCCAATAATTTAGGTATTTTATCGTGTGTATGCGTGCCGTATATGTTCTCTGTATTCCCTCTATTTCAGCCATCTCTCCTGCTCTGAAGGGGGAAGTGAGTACTGAGCAGTACTCAAGACGGGACAGCACCAATGATTTATATAGTATTATCATTGCTGTGGGGATCCCTGGATTTGAACGTTCTCATAATCCATCCTATCATTGTCCTGGCCGCTGCTATATTTGCTCGGTTATGTTCACTGAATGTCAGGTCGTCAGACATCATAATTCCCAGATCTTTTACCTGAGGCTTTCCTTTTATGAATTAGTCTTGATTGTGTCGTGTACCTGGTGCTTCGTTAAAGTTCCTCGTTTCCACCATACCTCAGTACCTGGAACTTGTCACCGTTAAACATCATGTTATTTTCAGTTGTCCATTCACACTTTATTAATATCGGCATATAGTTTTTAATGTCTTCTACAGAGGAAATTTTCATGCTCATTTTTGTATCATATGCAATGGATGACACGAAGCTGTAACTAGTATTTCTGTCTATATTCGAGATAAGAATGAGAGAGAGCAGAGGTGCCAGGACTGTGCCCCGGGGTACAGAGCTGTGGTGCCAAGACTGTGCCCCGTGGTACAGAGCTGTGGTGCCAAGACTGTGCCCCGGGGTACAGAGCTGTGGTGCCAGGACTGTGCCCCGGGGTACAGAGCTTTTCACTGCACTTGGGGTTCATCTTACTTGATTGACCGGCACTCTCTGCATTCTGTTTGACAGGAAGTTGAAAATCCTACGCTTTACAACATCATATAAACAGCTCGTCCCACGCAAGTACACCAACAGCGGTAGACAGTTGTTCTACCTCTACGCCACCAGCGGTAGACAGTTGTTCTACCTCTACGCCACCAGCGGTAGACACCTGTTCTACCTCTACACCAAAAGCAGTAGACACCTGTTCTGCCTCTACGCCAACAGCAGTAGACACCTGTTCTACCTCTGCGCCAACAGCAGTAGACACCTGTTCTGCCTCTACGCCAACAGCAGTAGACACCTGTTCTGCCTCTACGCCACCAGCGGTAGACACCTGTTCTACCTCTACGCCAACTGCAGTAGACACCTGTTCTACCTCTACGCCACCAGCGGTAGACAGTTGTTCTACCTCTACGCCAACTGCAGTAGACACCTGTTCTACCTCTACACCAACAGCACTAGACACCTGTTCTACCTCTACACCAACAGCACTAGACACCTGTTCTACCTCTACACCAACAGCACTAGACACCTGTTCTACCTCTACACCAACAGCACTAGACACCTGTTCTACCTCTACACCAACAGCACTAGACACCTGTTCTACCTCTACGCCAACTGCAGTAGACACCTGTTCTGCCTCTGCGCATATCGTCACGCACAAATGTGTAACACCTGTTCTTATCGCGAGCGGAAGGGGAGAACATGTGCACAGACGCCAACTCCAACATGTTACAGGGGCAGTCAGATAATATGAATAATAATAATTATAATATACAGAACAATAACAATATGAGCGCTCCTTCCTAAACCACTTGGGCTGGACGGTAGAGCGACGGTCTCGTTTCAGGCAGGTCGGCGTTCAATCCCCGACCGTTCAAGTGGTCTGGTACCATTCCTTTCTCTCCGTCCCATCCCAAATCCTTATCCTTCCCCCCCCCCCCACCTTCCCCCTCAAGTGTGGTTCTCGGAATAGGAGCTGTCACTGCATTTCATCGCCTCAAGGGTTTTCCCAGATTCGAACCAGGGCCTGAAAAAAATACAAGATTGTGATTCATGTTAACAATGAATGCGGTCCATTTGAATGCGCACTTTTGAGCCTTCAGTAATACATTACGCGAGATTCGCCCAATTTCAGCGTGAAGCCAATTGCATTTTTTGGGTTATTAAATTGCCAGTTACCTATTCAGTCCCTTGTAAAGTGCAATTTTGGTCATTAAATCAAGCAATTAGTCTGTCGCAGCCTCGTATACATTAGGGATTAATTCAGGCGTCAACAATTACAGAGTTACTCTGGAATAAATCCCCAATTTCAGTTTGATGCCTGGATTTATATGATGGTGAGGATAATGATGATAATGATGGTGATGATAGGAGGATTCGAACCTGTCCTCAAAGGCGTGTGCTTGGGAGTACACAGAACAAAATATATATATATATATATATATATATATATATATATATAATATATATAATATATATATATACCTGGTGCCCTCCTGTCTCGTACTGAACTCGTCTAACGTGTTGACCGGGTGTATTCCACAGGAATCTTGTATGGAGTTATCATGTCTCCTCTCTTCCATTTCTCTCCAGGGATTTCGAGGTTTTGCTCCTGTGACGTTGCGTGGGGCTGACGGGAGGTGTCAGGTGGATGGATACACAGCCATGACATGTCACTGACGTGGATGATACTGGTGCTTAAATTCTGGTGTAAGGTGGAGTTATATGTCTTGAGGGAGAGTTCCCTAGTTTGTCTCTGTGCTTGTTTACAAGAGGGGGGGGGGAGTGTTTACATGGGGGGTTTGTTTACATGGGGGAGAGGGGTCCCCCATGTAAACGGACCCCACCAACACCTTCCCTAGATTCCTGATAGCTAATCGTATGCTGGCAGGTTTGGTGTATGGTAGGAGCTATATCAGTCCAGCAACCAGGAGGCCTGGTCGACGACCGGGCCGCGGGGACGCTAAGCCCCGAAATCAACCTCCAGATGAGTATATATCATTTATTAAGTGGTAGGCATGGCGAACACATTTATAATGGTGTCTGGGTAAGAATTGGTATGTGAAGCATGCGTATATATTAGCATGCTGGAGAGGGCTAGGAGGTACTCAGCTGGGTGTAGGTGTGGTCCCGTCTACACCAGGCTCGTCGCCCCAGCTGTCTCGCTCCTGGTGAGGAGTGTAGTGAAGCTCCTGTGAGTGTGGCGCTAATCTCTCTACACCTCACACCTCCACCACTAATCTCTCTACACCTCACACCACCACCACTAATCTCTCTACACCTCACACCACCACCACTAATCTCTCTACACCTCACACCTCCAGTACTAATCTCTCTACACCTCACACCACCACCACTAATCTCTCTACACCTCACACCTCCACCACTAATCTCTCTACACCTCACACCACCACCACTAATCTCTCTACACCTCACACCACCACCACTAATCTCTCTACACCTCACACCACCACCACTAATCTCTCTACACCTCACACCTCCAGTACTAATCTCTCTACACCTCACACCTCCACCACTAATCTCTCTACACCTCACACCTCCACCACTAATCTCTCTACACCTCACACCACCACCACTAATCTCTCTACACCTCACACCACCACCACTAATCTCTCTACACCTCACACCACCACCACTAATCTCTCTACACGTCACACCACCACCACACTATTCTTACCCCACCACCACACTATTCTTACCCCACGTATCTCTCCAGATACGGGAGCCGGTCGGCCGAGCGGACAGCACGCTGGACTTGTGATCCTGTGGTCCCGGGTGCGATTCCGGGCGCCGGCGAGAAACAATGGGCAGAGTTTCTTTCACCCTATGCCCCTGTTACCTAGCAGTAAATAGGTACCTGGGTGTTAGTCAGCTGTCACGGGCTGCTTCCTGGGGGGTGGAGGCCTGGTCGAGGACCGGGCCGCGGGGACACTAAAGCCGCGAAATCATCTCAAGATAACCTCAAGACGCTACCTTAAAGGAATGATGCTGTTCATATTAGGTATTGTTCACTCGTAGACGGTATATTGCGATACTATATCGTTGAAGCAGGATATAGTATAGCTGCAGGATCCAAGTAACCTGGTTGATGGGGTTCTGGGAGTTCTTCTACTCCCCAAGCCCGGCCCGAGGCCAGGCTCGACTTGTGAGAGTTTGGTCCACCAGGCTGTTGCTTGGAGCGGCCCGCAGGGCCACGTACCCACCACAGCCCGGCTGATCCGGAACTTCTCTTAGAAAATCGTCCAGTTTTCTCTTGAAGATGTCCACGGTTGTTCCGGCAATATTTCTTATGCTCGCTGGGAGGACGTTGAACAACCGCGGACCCCTGATGTTTATACAGTGTTCTCTGATTGTGCCTATGGCACCTCTGCTCTTCACAGGTTCAATCTTGGTAGATTGAAAATTCGGTAGTAAATTCGGTAGAATTTCTGGTTGCAATCCTTATGCCTTGTCGTAGCTCAGTCGATTAAACTGGGATGTCATTAAACTGGGATTAAACTGGGATGATAGTCAGCTGTCTGGGATCCTCTCGGACGCAGGTTCGAATCCTCGTCACGGCCCTTGTGGATTTGTTCATTTGATGCATCATGCTATTGTGATTTCTGTGTGTATATCGTCGAATTGTTGTTCTTGTTTAAGCTTCGCTACCTAGAACAAAAAGTTCCAAGTAGCACGGGCTATGGTGAGCCCGTGATATCGTCGAAGTTGTTATTGCTGTGCTCACATGTTGGAAATTTCATCTGAATTCGTTTAGGTAAAGTACCTGTACCTGTCTCTATTGGCCTGCCTAGTTCTGGTTATGGGGGGATGAGGGGGGGGGGGAGTTCAAGTTGGTTCTGTGGGGGCGAGGTGTTTTACCTGTAGCTTACCTGTAGTCGGTTTTGAGAGTTCTCTACACTCCATGCCCGGGGCTTGGGTTTGTCTTTGTAATTATTTGGTGGGTCTTACTTGGTGCTTAGAGCAGCCACAGGCCTACATGGTGATTGTAAACCACTTGGTATGATTTACGGGTGTACCACACCTCGCCTGTGTCATCGGTGGAGAGGGTGTACCACACCCACCTGTGCCTTACCTGAGTGTCGCTCTAGGGTTGAGGGCCCCTCTGCCTGGCCTCACGGCTTAGTACCATCCTTTGTTCACCTGTGTGTTCATTCTTTATTCTCTTGTCTTCTTTCAAGAGAATGAAATATTCTTTTTTTGTTTCTTAGGCCTACCCTATGTCCTTTGATACGGCCTGACTAATGGAAGCTTTGTGCTAGGCCTGTGTGTGTGTGTGTGTGTGTGTGTGTGTGTGTGTGTGTGTGTGTGTGTGTGTGTGTGTGTGTGTGTGTGTGTGTGTCTGTGTGTGTGTGTGTCTGTGTGTGTGTGCGTTTTTCATCAAAGATTTCATACACATTATACATTCCTGCTCATTTAAAAGCAAGGACGTACATTCAGTGTCCCGCTCCGTAAAGGAGCCGGTCGGCCGAGCGGATAGCACGCTGGACGTGTGATCCTGTGGTCCCGGGTTCGATCCCGGGCGCCGGCGAGAAACAATGGGCAGAGTTTCTTTCACTTTATGCCCCTGTTACCTAGCAGTAAAATAGGTATCTGGGTGTTAGTCAGCTGTCACGGGCTGCCTCCTGGGGGTGGAGGCCTGGTCGAGGAACGGGCCGCGGGGACACAGAGCCCCGAAATCATCTCAAGATAACCTTAAGTAACAAATGCAGCTATTATGCCTACGCTATCGAGGCTGTTACGTAGAAAACCTCAGTAAGACGGTGATTTAATTTTCACAATACGTCGTATTTTGAAGATGGTATTGAATAGATAGAGGCAGTGCAACGGGATCGAACCCATGCGGCTGGAACAGTCGGTAGTGCGTGTTCTAGAGATGACCAGATGGTGTTGGGCGCAGGAAGATGGTATTGAGTAATTAACCACACGATCTCCATCCCACACAAGAAAGAAGTAGTTAACGATGAGAGTTTGGATATGTAAGTACCGTTGAAAGAGTTTGTTTGGATTTGTAATCTTGGAGTGTTGGACCAACCAGGCTGTGGTGGGTATGTGGGCCTGCAGGCCGCTCCAAGCAACAGCCTGGTGGACCAAACTCTCACAAGTCAAGCCTGGCCACGGGCCGGGCTTGGGGAGTAGAACAACTCCCAGAACCCCATCAACCAGGTATATGTGGGCCTGCGGGCCGCTGCAAGCAACAGCCTGGTGGACCAAACTCTCACAAGTCAAGCCTGGCCTCGGGCCGGGCTTGGGGAGTAGAACAACTCCCAGAACCCCATCAAGCAGGTATCACACAGGTCTAGGGACTGATCACTCTTAGGACTGACGACTTGAGGCTGGAAGGAATATTGGCATTAATTATTCATTCCCTGTGTATTATTCATCTTCATTGGCTCTGCTAATGTATTAAACGACTCGTATTAATCTTGTATGAGTGTACGAGATATGAGGTAGATGGTTGTATAAGTTAGTGGGCGTAATGTGTGGTGTATAATGTACTAACCTGGGTGTATAATTGTGTACGTATAGTCGTGTGTGTGTGTGTTTGGTTGTGTAATAATTCATTGTGTCGGGGGACAGGCAGCCAGAGTATATTCATACACGTTAGGCTTATATTGAGGTCTCCCCCCCCCTCTTTAAGGCCTAATTACTGAACCCGCCCAGGATACAACCCCACTACAAGCTGACCAACCCCTGAGTACCTACTTACTGCTAGGTGAACAGCTGCATTAGGTGACAGGAGATATGCTCAACAATTTCTGCCTCGCCCGGGACTCGAACCCGGAATTCTTGATTGTGAGTGAAGAAAGAACCCGATTGTTCTGCTCGTTATTATGTTGTGTTGTAGTATAGTGTATTGTTGACGGTTGTATGTATGTACATGGCTGTGACTCATACGTCAGGCTGCGTGCTGCCGCGTCCAACAGCCTGGTTGACCAGTCCAGCAACCAGGAGGCCTAGACGACCGGGCCGCGGGGACGATAAGCCCCGGAAACACCTCAACGTAACCTCAAGATAAGGTGATTGTATTTCCTAAATTTGAGATTAGCTTATCTTCTTGAGAGGTTATCTTGAGATGATTTCGGGGCTCAGCGTCCCCCCGGCCCGGTCCTCAAGCTTGAAGTGGGTCTTAGAATCATTGCTTGGCCAGGTCTCCGAAAACGCAGAAGTGAACAGGGTTCGAATCCTCCTCACAGGGTTCCTACTGATTCTCCGCGTTGATACATCACGTTAGTGTGATTTCACTGTGCATAACAGTGCAAGAACAGACCACTAGACCCGTGATCCTGTGGTCCCGGGTTCGGTCCCGGGCGCCGGCGAGAAACAATGGGCAGAGTTTTTCATCCTGATGCCCCTGTTACCTAGCAGTAAATAGGTACCTGGGAGTGAGTCAGCTGTCACGGGCTGCTTCCTGGGGGTGGAGGCCTGGTCGAGGACCGGGCCGCGGGGACACTAAAGCCCCGAAATCATCTCAAGATAACCGCAAGTGCAGTAGTTAGGTAAATTACTGAGCTCCAATTTGAGGTCGCCATGTCCATGCTCCGGCCTAGTCAGCACTGGCTGCCCCCATGTATACATCAACCTCATACATGTATACATTGATGTATATATACATCAAACGCCCTCAGAGGTTCGGTCATTTCATTTCATATCGTCGATGTGTCTTAACGTCCCCCTCAACTGCTGCACTTTTAAGGTACAGAAAAACACACATCCAGATAGCCTCCTTCAAGGCCGAAGACCGATACCGGACGTAGACTTTTATTTTAGCCTTGTTTTTTGTTTTTCCTGGTTAGGAACTGTGTTTTGGCCGCCTTGCCATCGGCCTTATTGTTCCTGGCTGTCTTTGAGTCGCTGGACGTAAGGCGATGCGTTTAGTGGCACAACTTTCTAGTACTCGTCAGTTGTTCTCCTCCTCCCTCCTGTCAGTCTCGTATTTTGTTTTGAATACATTTTCTGCAAGTGTGTGTGGGGGGATTTTGATGTTCTTTACAGCATTTTCTGCTAGTGTTACCTTATGGTGTTTCCTGGGCTTAGCGTCCCCGCGGCCCGGTCGTCGACCAGGCCTCCTGGTTGCTGGACTGGTCAGTCAGGCTGTTGGACGCGGCTGCTCGCAGCCTGACGTATGAGTCACAGCCTGGTTGATCAGGTATCCTTTGAAGGTGGTTATCCAGTTGTCTCTTGAACACTGTGAGGGGTCGGCCAGTTATGTCCCTTATGTGTAGTGGAAGCGTGTTGAACAGTCTCGGGCCTCTGATGTTGATAGTTCTCTCTTGAACACTGTGAGGGGTCTGCCAGTTATGCCCCTTATGTGTAGTGGAAGCGTGTTGAACAGTCTCGGGCCTCTGATGTTGATAGTTCTCTCTTGAACACTGTGAGGGGTCGGCCAGTTATGCCCCTTATGTGTAGTGGAAGCGTGTTGAACAGTCTCGGGCCTCTGATGTTGATAGTTCTCTCTTGAAGACTGTGAGGGGTCGGCCAGTTATGTCCCTTATGTGTAGTGGAAGCGTGTTGAACAGTCTCGGGCCTCTGATGTTGATAGTTCTCTCTTGAACACTGTGAGGGGTCGGCCAGTTATGTCCCTTATGTGTAGTGGAAGCGTGTTGAACAGTCTCGGGCCTCTGATGTTGATAGTTCTCTCTTGAACACTGTGAGGGGTCGGCCAGTTATGTCCCTTATGTGTAGTGGAAGCGTGTTGAACAGTCTCGGGTCTCTGATGTTGATAGTTCTCTCTTGAACACTGTGAGGGGTCGGCCAGTTATGTCCCTTATGTGTAGTGGAAGCGTTTTGAACAGTCTCGGGCCTCTGATGTTGATAGTTCTCTCTTGAACACTGTGAGGGGTCGGCCAGTTATGCCCCTTATGTGTAGTGGAAGCGTGTTGAACAGTCTCGGGCCTCTGATGTTGATAGTTCTCTCTTGAACACTGTGAGGGGTCGCCCAGTTATGCTCGTTATGTGTAGTGGAAGCGTGTTGAACAGTCTCGGGCCTCTGATGTTGATAGTTCTCTCTTGAACACTGTGAGGGGTCGGCCAGTTATGTCCCTTATGTGTAGTGGAAGCGTGTTGAACAGTCTCGGGCCTCTGATGTTGATAGAGTACTTAAACGAAAGTTCTTAAGGAAATTCCTGTTTCATTTCTTCCTCCGTGGTCTGACACTGTCATATATATAATATTATATATATATGAATGACCCTAATGAGGACGATGAACGACTTTTGCTGCTACATTTATTAGACGCTAAAATATGTGTGTAAGTACATATAAGCGTTTGAAGGCGAGAGTCGTGGGACGCTAATGATTGCCAGTCCTTTCATTTCCTATTAGATGTACTTATCAAACTGTGACTGGCGTTAGTGTGTAGTTCATTTAGTGTTCTCGCTACTGATGTATTTAATGTTTGCTGGCATCCCTGTGGCTCTTCCTGCCGTCACATTAACTTGAAGAAGGTCCGGGGATCAGTGCCCAAGCGGCTCCGTCAAAAGTTGAGGCTGGCTTGGTTGACTAGGCTGTCTGTCGTACTAGGCTGTCTGTTTTACTAGGCGGTCTGTTGCACTAGACTGTCTGTTGCACTAGACTGTCTGTTGTACTAGGCTGTCTGTTGCACTAGGCTGTCTGTTGAACTAGGCTGTCTGTCGTACTAGGCTGTCTGTCGTACTAGGCTGTCTGTCGTACTAGGCTGTCTGTTGTACTAGGCTGTCTGTTGTACTGGGCTGTCTGTTGAACTAGGCTGTCTGTTGTACTAGGCTGTCTGTTGTACTGGGCTGTCAGTCGTGCTAGGCTGTCTGTTGTACTAGGCTGTCTGTCGTACTGGGCTGTCAGTCGTACTAGGCTGTCTGTTGTACTAGGCTGTCTGTTGTACTAGGCTGTCTGTTGTACTAGGCTGTCTGTCGTACTAGGCTGTCTGTCGTACTAGGCTGTCTGTCGTACTAGGCTGACTGTCGTACTAGGCTGTCTGTCGTACTAGGCTGACTGTCGTAGTAGGCTGTCGTACTAGGCTGTGTCGTACTGGGCTGTCTGTCGTACTGGGCTGTCTGTCGTACTGGGCTGTCTGTCGTACTGGGCTGTCTGTCGTACTGGGCTGTCTGTCGTACTGGGCTGTCTGTCGTACTGGGCTGTCTGTCGTACTGGGCTGTCTGTCGTACTGGGCTGTCTGTCGTACTAGGCTGTCTGTCGTACTAGGCTGACTGTCGTACTGGGATGTCTGTTGTACTAGGCTGTCTGTCGTACTAGGATGTCTGTCGTACTGGGCTGTCTGTCGTACTAGGCTGTCTGTTGTACTAGGCTGTCTGTCGTACTGGGCTGTCTGTCGTACTGGGCTGTCTGTTGTACTAGGCTGTCTGTCGTACTGGGCTGTCTGTCGTACTGGGCTGTCTGTCGTACTGGGCTGTCTGTCGTACTGGGCTGTCTGTCGTACTAGGCTGTCTGTCGTACTAGGCTGACTGTCGTAGTAGGCTGTCGTACTAGGCTGTCGTACTAGGCTGTCTGTTGTACTAGGCTGTCTGTCGTACTGGGCTGTCAGTCGTACTAGGCTGTCTGTCGTACTAGGCTGTCTGTCGTACTAGGCTGTCTGTCGTACTAGGCTGTCTGTTGTACTAGGCTGTCTGTCGTACTAGGCTGTCTGTTGTACTGGGCTGTCTGTCGTACTGGGCTGTCTGTCGTACTAGGCTGTCTGTCGTACTAGGCTGTCTGTTGTACTAGGCTGTCTGTCGTACTAGGCTGTCTGTTGTACTAGGCTGTCTGTCGTACTGGGCTGTCTGTCGTACTAGGCTGTCGTACTAGGCTGTCTGTCGTACTGGGCTGTCTGTCGTACTGGGCTGTCTGTCGTACTAGGCTGTCGTACTAGGCTGACTGTCGTAGTAGGCTGTCGTACTAGGCTGTCGTACTAGGCTGTCTGTCGTACTAGGCTGTCTGTCGTACTGGGCTGTCTGTCGTACTGGGCTGTCTGTCGTACTGGGCTGTCTGTCGTACTAGGCTGTCGTACTAGGCTGACTGTCGTAGTAGGCTGTCGTACTAGGCTGTCTGTCGTACTAGGCTGTCTGTCGTACTGGGCTGTCTGTCGTACTGGGCTGTCTGTCGTACTGGGCTGTCTGTCGTACTAGGCTGACTGTCGTACTGGGCTGTCTGTCGTACTGGGCTGACTGTCGTACTGGGCTGTCTGTCGTACTGGGCTGTCTGTCGTACTGGGCTGTCTGTCGTACTGGGCTGTCTGTCGTACTGGGCTGTCTGTCGTACTGGGCTGTCTGTCGTACTGGGCTGTCTGTCGTACTAGGCTGTCTGTCGTACTAGGCTGTCTGTTGTACTAGGCTGTCTGTCGTACTAGGCTGATTGCTGTACTAGGCTGACTGTCGTAGTAGGCTGTCGTACTAGGCTGTCGTACTAGGCTGACTGTCGTAGTAGGCTGTCGTACTAGGCTGTCGTACTAGGCTGTCGTACTAGGCTGTCTGTCGTACTGGGCTGTCTGTCGTACTAGGCTGACTGTCGTAGTAGGCGGTCGTACTAGGCTGTCTGTCGTACTAGGCTGACTGTCGTAGTAGGCTGTCGTACTAGGCTGTCTGTCGGTGCATGGCCGCCGCCGCTCTCAGTCCAGCACGTGGGCGCAGAGCTCCGTTGGTCAGGTTGCCTTTGGAGGTGTTTATCAAGTCCTGGAACACGGGCTAGAGTTACGGGCTCGCCATAGCCCGTGCTACATGGACTCTTCGTTCTGAGTAGCTAAATCTAAATCAACAAACAACGGACTAGAGCTCAGTTGGAATTGGCATTATTGGACAGTGTTCAAACTGTTTGGATACTTCGTGGTGTATCCAGACTTAGAAACTAAGTTGTGTCTTAGGAAGGTCAAGTTTGTGTACTTATTGCACTCTGCTTTTTTAATTTGGATCTTTTCATCATTCTAACTTGCTTTCAGGTTTTGTAAAATAAATAAATTCTGTATCTTGTATGTCTGAATCAAGTCACCTTTGTCTATTCTTTTTAATAGCGTTGTGTTCTCTGTTTTTTTTTACAACTTCGCCTAGTACAACATTAGAGGCCCGAGACTGTTCAACACGCTTCCACTACACATAAGGGACATAACTGGCCGACCCCTCACAGTGTTCAAGAGAGAACTATCAACATCAGAGGCCCGAGACTGTTCAACACGCTTCCACTACACATAAGGGGCATAACTGGCCGACCCCTCACAGTGTTCAAGAGAGAACTATCAACATCAGAGGCCCGAGACTGTTCAACACGCTTCCACTACACATAAGGGACATAACTGGCCGACCCCTCACAGTGTTCAAGAGAGAACTATCAACATCAGAGGCCCGAGACTGTTCAACACGCTTCCACTACACATAAGGGACATAACTGGCCGACCCTTCACAGTGTTCAAGAGAGAACTATCAACATCAGAGGCCCGAGACTGTTCAACACGCTTCCACTACACATAAGGGACATAACTGGCCGACCCCTCACAGTGTTCAAGAGAGAACTATCAACATCAGAGGCCCGAGACTGTTCAACACGCTTCCACTACACATAAGGGACATAACTGGCCGACCCTTCACAGTGTTCAAGAGAGAACTATCAACATCAGAGGCCCGAGACTGTTCAACACGCTTCCACTACACATAAGGGACATAACTGGCCGACCCCTCACAGTGTTCAAGAGAGAACTATCAACATCAGAGGCCCGAGACTGTTCAACACGCTTCCACTACACATAAGGGACATAACTGGCCGACCCTTCACAGTGTTCAAGAGAGAACTATCAACATCAGAGGCCCGAGACTGTTCAACACGCTTCCACTACACATAAGGGACATAACTGGCCGACCCCTCACAGTGTTCAAGAGAGAACTATCAACATCAGAGGCCCGAGACTGTTCAACACGCTTCCACTACACATAAGGGACATAACTGGCCGACCCCTCACAGTGTTCAAGAGAGAACTATCAACATCAGAGGCCCGAGACTGTTCAACACGCTTCCACTACACATAAGGGACATAACTGGCCGACCCCTCACAGTGTTCAAGAGAGAACTATCAACATCAGAGGCCCGAGACTGTTCAACACGCTTCCACTACACATAAGGGGCATAACTGGCCGACCCCTCACAGTGTTCAAGAGAGAACTATCAACATCAGAGGCCCGAGACTGTTCAACACGCTTCCACTACACATAAGGGACATAACTGGCCGACCCCTCACAGTGTTCAAGAGAGAACTATCAACATCAGAGGCCCGAGACTGTTCAACACGCTTCCACTACACATAAGGGGCATAACTGGCCGACCCCTCACAGTGTTCAAGAGAGAACTATCAACATCAGAGGCCCGAGACTGTTCAACACGCTTCCACTACACATAAGGGGCATAACTGGCCGACCCCCTCACAGTGTTCAAGAGAGAACTATCAACATCAGAGGCCCGAGACTGTTCAACACGCTTCCACTACACATAAGGGACATAACTGGCCGACCCCTCACAGTGTTCAAGAGAGAACTATCAACATCAGAGGCCCGAGACTGTTCAACACGCTTCCACTACACATAAGGGACATAACTGGCCGACCCCTCACAGTGTTCAAGAGAGAACTATCAACATCAGAGGCCCGAGACTGTTCAACACGCTTCCACTACACATAAGGGACATAACTGGCTGACCCCTCACAGTGTTCAAGAGAGAACTATCAACATCAGAGGCCCGAGACTGTTCAACACGCTTCCACTACACATAAGGGGCATAACTGGCCGACCCCTCACAGTGTTCAAGAGAACTATCAACATCAGAGGCCCGAGACCGTTCAACACGCTTCCACTACACATAAGGGACATAACTGGCTGACCCCTCACAGTGTTCAAGAGAGAACTATCAACATCAGAGGCCCGAGACTGTTCAACACGCTTCCACTACACATAAGGGGCATAACTGGCCGACCCCCTCACAGTGTTCAAGAGAGAACTATCAACATCAGAGGCCCGAGACTGTTCAACACGCTTCCACTACACATAAGGGGCATAACTGGCCGACCCCCTCACAGTGTTCAAGAGAGAACTATCAACATCAGAGGCCCGAGACTGTTCAACACGCTTCCACTACACATAAGGGACATAACTGGCTGACCCCTCACAGTGTTCAAGAGAGAACTATCAACATCAGAGGCCCGAGACTGTTCAACACGCTTCCACTACACATAAGGGGCATAACTGGCCGACCCCCTCACAGTGTTCAAGAGAGAACTATCAACATCAGAGGCCCGAGACTGTTCAACACGCTTCCACTACACATAAGGGGCATAACTGGCCGACCCCCTCACAGTGTTCAAGAGAGAACTATCAACATCAGAGGCCCGAGACTGTTCAACACGCTTCCACTACACATAAGGGACATAACTGGCCGACCCCCTCACAGTGTTCAAGAGAGAACTATCAACATCAGAGGCCCGAGACTGTTCAACACGCTTCCACTACACATAAGGGACATAACTGGCCGACCCCTCACAGTGTTCAAGAGAGAACTATCAACATCAGAGGCCCGAGACTGTTCAACACGCTTCCACTACACATAAGGGGCATAACTGGCCGACCCCCTCACAGTGTTCAAGAGAGAACTATCAACATCAGAGGCCCGAGACTGTTCAACACGCTTCCACTACACATAAGGGACATAACTGGCCGACCCCCTCACAGTGTTCAAGAGAGAACTATCAACATCAGAGGCCCGAGACTGTTCAACACGCTTCCACTACACATAAGGGGCATAACTGGCCGACCCCTCACAGTGTTCAAGAGAGAACTATCAACATCAGAGGCCCGAGACTGTTCAACACGCTTCCACTACACATAAGGAACATAACTGGCCGACCCCTCACAGTGTTCAAGAGAGAACTATCAACATCAGAGGCCCGAGACTGTTCAACACGCTTCCACTACACATAAGGGACATAACTGGCCGACCCCTCACAGTGTTCAAGAGAGAACTATCAACATCAGAGGCCCGAGACTGTTCAACACGCTTCCACTACACATAAGGGACATAACTGGCCGACCCCTCACAGTGTTCAAGAGAGAACTATCAACATCAGAGGCCCGAGACTGTTCAACACGCTTCCACTACACATAAGGGACATAACTGGCCGACCCCTCACAGTGTTCAAGAGAGAACTATCAACATCAGAGGCCCGAGACTGTTCAACACGCTTCCACTACACATAAGGGACATAACTGGCCGACCCCTCACAGTGTTCAAGAGAGAACTATCAACATCAGAGGCCCGAGACTGTTCAACACGCTTCCACTACACATAAGGGACATAACTGGCCGACCCCTCACAGTGTTCAAGAGAGAACTATCAACATCAGAGGCCCGAGACTGTTCAACACGCTTCCACTACACATAAGGGACATAACTGGCCGACCCCTCACAGTGTTCAAGAGAGAACTATCAACATCAGAGGCCCGAGACTGTTCAACACGCTTCCACTACACATAAGGGACATAACTGGCCGACCCCTCACAGTGTTCAAGAGAGAACTATCAACATCAGAGGCCCGAGACTGTTCAACACGCTTCCACTACACATAAGGGGCATAACTGACCGACCCCTCACAGTGTTCAAGAGAGAACTATCAACATCAGAGGCCCGAGACTGTTCAACACGCTTCCACTACACATAAGGGGCATAACTGGCCGACCCCTCACAGTGTTAAAGAGAGAACTGGATAAACACCTCCAAAGGATACCTGATCAACCAGGCTGTGACTCATACGTCAGGCTGCGAGCAGCCGCGTCCAACAGCCTGGTTGACCAGTCCGGCAACCAGGAGTCCTGGTCAGAGACCGGGCTGCGGGAACGTTGATCCCCGAAACCAAGGACAGGTGGTACTTACCTAGTTGTGCTTGCGGGGAGTTGAGCTCTGGCTCTTTGGTCCCGCCTCTCAACTGTCAGTCAACTGGTGTACAGGTTCCTGAGCCTACTGGGCGCTCTAATATCTACACTTGAAACTGTGTATGGAGTCAGCCTCCACCACAGCACTGACTAATGCATTCCATTTGTCAACCACTCTGACACTGGAAGAAAGTGTGTGTGTGTGTGTGTGTGTGTACACGTGTGTACGTATGTGTGTGTACGTGCGTACGTGTATGTGCGCGCGCGCGCGTGTTGATCTCCCCCCCCCCCCCCCCCCCGTCAGAAATGCTAGGCGCTCACTGGCCACAATTGGCCGCTGCTCAATTGTTTTTAAATTCGTTTATTTGCATAATTATTCTGTCGCTTAGCATTGAGATGCGTGCGTGCGTGCGTGTTCGTGTATTCACCTATTTGTGCCCTGAGTATCGAGCTCTCAGCTCTTGGACCCCGCCTTTTGAACCGTCTATTATCTAATGTGAAATTTCCCCAACCAATTTTCTCTTATTCGTTGGTAGTTAACGTTAGTTAGTCGACATTAGTAGTTAGTCCAAGTACTAACGTTGCCCAGGATGCAACCCACGACATTTGTCTAACTCTTAGGGACTTATTTACTGCTAGGTGAACAGAAACATAAGGTGAAAGGAAGCGTGGTCCAGACGCTTCCGTCCTGCGGTGATCGAACACACGACCATCGGTGTCGAGTCGACGAATTAGCTCATTGCGCCACGGGAACCTGTGTGTACTCGCCTAATTGTTCTTGCGGGGGTTGAGCTGCGACTCATTGGTCGACTGTGTGTGTGCTGTATTTACTATTTGTGCCTGCAGAATCAAGCTGTTAGCTCTTGGTCCCCGCCTTTCTCACCGCCGGTTGTCAATTTTCCTCTATCATGTCATATCATGATAGCTATATCTATAAGAGGAAAAAGGACTCAATCTAAATTTACAGAACTAGGACTTCGCTACCTTGCCGACACTCAGACCTCAGATGTCACCACCTTGCCGACACTCAGACCCCAGATGTCACCACCTTGCCGACACTCAGACCTCAGATGTCACCACCTTGCCGACACTCAGACCCTAGATGTCACCACCTTGCCGACACTCAGACCCCAGATGTCACCACCTTGCCGACACTCAGACCCTAGATGTCACCACCTTGCTGACACTCAGACCCAGATGTCACCACCTTGCCGACACTCAGACCTCAGATGTCACCACCTTGCCGACACTCAGACCCCAGATGTCACCACCTTGCCGACACTCAGACCCTAGATGTCACCACCTTGCCGACACTCAGACCTCAGATGTCACCACCTTGCCGACACTCAGACCCCAGATGTCACCACCTTGCCGACACTCAGACCTCAGATGTCACCACCTTGCCGACACTCAGACCCCAGATGTCACCACCTTGCCGACACTCAGACCCTAGATGTCACCACCTTGCTGACACTCAGACCCAGATGTCACCACCTTGCCGACACTCAGACCTCAGATGTCACCACCTTGCCGACACTCAGACCCAGATGTCACCACCTTGCCGACACTCAGACCCAGATGTCACCACCTTGCCGACACTCAGACCCAGATGTCACCACCTTGCCGACACTCAGACCCAGATGTCACCACCTTGCCGACACTCAGACCCCAGATGTCACCACCTTGCCGACACTCAGACCCCAGATGTCACCACCTTGCCGACACTCAGACCCAGATGTCACCACCTTGCCGACACTCAGACCCAGATGTCACCACCTTGCCGACACTCAGACCCAGATGTCACCACCTTGCCGACACTCAGACCCAGATGTCACCACCTTGCCGACACTCAGACCCAGATGTCACCACCTTGCCGACACTCAGACCCAGATGTCACCACCTTGCCGACACTCAGACCCAGATGTCACCACCTTGCCGACACTCAGACCCAGATGTCACCACCTTGCCGACACTCAGACCCAGATGTCACCATACAACAACGTCTCTACAGAGTTCTTCCCGAGTACTCTAGCAGAGTTTCACACAACGCCTTACCCAAAGGGAGCCTGTCGGCCGAGCGGACAGCACACTGGACTTGTGATCCTGTGGTCCTGGGTTCGATTCCAGGCGCCGGCGAGAAACAATGGGCAGAGTTTCTTTCACCCTATGTCCCTAGCTGTTACCTAGCAGTAAAATAGATACCTGGGTGTTAGTCAGCTGTCACGGGCTGCTTCCTGGGGGTGGAGGCCTGGTCGAGGACCGGGCCGCGGGGACACTAAAAGCCCCGAAATCATCTCTAGATAACCTCTAGATATGTATGATTGGCCCTATATTCAATCGATCCTTCCTCACCCAACACACAACCTCACCCCGTCCACATGTGTATTTAACCCAAAATTCACGTTTTCGTAAATTCACGTTTTCGTAAAATTACGTTTTCATTCTTTACATGAAGATGTTGCAGAGTAGAACAAAATGTTGTAGAAAAAACTTTAATTTAGATTTAGTAGATTCAGAATAGATTTAGAAGGATCCAAAGTTTCTTTGCCATGAACTTTGGTAACTTGATTGCTCTTCTTAATCCCGACATAAAGAAAATAGTCAGAAGCATAGAAAGTTTACACTATAAGTTCAACAACGCCAGCAGTGCTTGATACCTGGTTGATACCTGGTCGATACCTGCTTGATGGGGTTCTGGGAGTTCTTCTACTCCCCCCAAGCCAGGCCCGAGGCCAGGCTCGACTTGTGCGATCCTATATAAGCACACAGGCTAGAAGGCACGCCTGCTGCCCAAGTATACATACATACATGAATACAACTAGGTGAATACAGAGGAGGAGGAGGAGGAGCAAGGAAGAAAACAAGGGGCGGTGAGCGCCATCAGGAAGAACTCTGGTATTCCCAACGTGCATGACGCTCTTGGCTGGCCGCCATGTTTCCCGTCCGACACGTGCGCGCCTCTCTCGCCGGGGGTTGCTACACCCCGGGGGGTGGGGGGGCTCTTGTCTCCTCTACTGGTCTGTGAGGGTTGGTCAGGCGTGCTTGTCTCCTCTACAGGTCCGTGAGGGTTGGTCATGCGTGCTTGTCTCCTCTACAGGTCCGTGAGGGTTGGTCATGCGTGCTTGTCTCCTCTACAGGTCCGTGAGGGTTGGTCAGGCGTGCTTGTCTCCTCTACAGGTCCGTGAGGGTTGGTCATGCGTGCTTGTCTCCTCTACAGGTCCGTGAGGGTTGGTCAGGCGTGCTTGTCTCCTCTACAGGTCCGTGAGGGTTGGTCAGGCGTGCTTGTCTCCTCTACAGGTCCGTGAGGGTTGGTCAGGCGTGCTTGTCTCCTCTACAGGTCCGTGAGGGTTGGTCAGGCGTGCTTGTCTCCTCTACAGGTCCGTGAGGGTTGGTCAGGCGTGCTTGTCTCCTCTACAGGTCCGTGAGGGTTGGTCAGGCGTGCTTGTCTCCTCTACAGGTCCGTGAGGGTTGGTCAGGCGTGCTTGTCTCCTCTACAGGTCCGTGAGGGTTGGTCAGGCGTGCTTGTCTCCTCTACAGGTCCGTGAGGGGAGGTCAGGCGTGCTTGTCTCCTCTACAGGTCCGTGAGGGTTGGTCATGCGTGCTTGTCTCCTCTACTGGTCCGTGAGGGGACGTCATGCGTGCTTGTCTCCTCTACTGGTCCGTGTGGGGAGGTCAGGCGTGCTTGTCTCCTCTACAGGTCCGTGAGGGGACGTCAGGCGTGCTTGTCTCCTCTACAGGTCCGTGAGGGGACGTCAGGCGTGCTTGTCTCCTCTACAGGTCCGTGTGGGGAGGTCAGGCGTGCTTGTCTCCTCTACAGGTCCGTGTTGGGACGTCAGGCGTGCTTGTCTCCTCTACAGGTCCGTGAGGGGACGTCAGGCGTGCTTGTCTCCTCTACTGGTCCGTGAGGGGACGTCAGGCGTGCTTGTCTCCTCTACTGGTCCGTGAGGGGACGTCAGGCGTGCTTGTCTCCTCTACAGGTCCGTGAGGGGACGTCAGGCGTGCTTGTCTCCTCTACAGGTCCGTGTTGGGACGTCAGGCGTGCTTGTCTCCTCTACAGGTCCGTGAGGGGACGTCAGGCGTGCTTGTCTCCTCTACTGGTCCGTGAAGGGACGTCAGGCGTGCTTGTCTCCTCTACAGGTCCGTGAGGGGACGTCAGGCGTGCTTGTCTCCTCTACTGGTCCGTGAAGGGACGTCAGGCGTGCTTGTCTCCTCTACTGGTCCGTGAGGGGACGTCAGGCGTGCTTGTCTCCTCTACTGGTCCGTGAGGGGACGTCAGGCGTGCTTGTCTCCTCTACTGGTCCGTGAGGGGACGTCAGGCGTGCTTGTCTCCTCTACAGGTCCGTGAGGGGACGTCATGCGTGCTTGTCTCCTCTACTGGTCCGAAGAGCTTCACTTTCATTCACTGAAAGATTATTTTGATGCTGATGATATGATTTTTAAGGAGCAGACGCGACCTTGTTGAGAGAAGGGGCAGGTGAATTAGGCGACCTGTGTGTCCACTCACTTAGTTGTGCTTGCGGGGGTTGAGCTTCGGCTCTTTGGTCCCGCCTCTCAACTCAACCGGTGTGATACATTTGAAAACTGTATATGTTGATGCATTCCTAATGAATTCCATCCCATGAGTGTGTGTGGTTCAGTGTTTATATCTTCTGTCACGTTAGTGTGACTCATCGTTTGCGTGCGTGCGGGCATGCGTCCGTGTGTGTGTGTACTCGCCTAATTGTGCTTGCGGGGGTTGAGCTCTGGCTCTTTGGTCCCGTCTCTCAACTGTCAATCAACTGGTGTACAGATTCCTGAGCCTACCTGGGCTCTATCATATCTATATTTGAAACTGTGTATGGAGTCAGCCTGGTTCTTGAATCCACATCACTTTCTAGTGCATTCCATCAGTTAAGCGTGCGTGTGTGTGTGTTTAATGATGAGGAAGTCCTTGTATTAACGAAGTGTTTAAATAGCCTCCATCATTATGAGAAAGTAATAAGCATTTAAGTTTATAACGGAAACTAATCGAAAGTATAATTATAAAATACTATAAAGTAAGTAGCCTGATGTAAGTCAATTAAGTTTTTTTTATGTAAATATATTTACACAAGTTAATTATGAAAATTTAAACTGGCTGATATTGGTTAATTAACGAAGTCGTTAAATAACTGCAGGAAGTTCAATAAAATATGACGTTACTCAAGTTAATTTTGTACGATAATTAGTTTCAAGATCATTTACAATGATCTTGTTACAATGATTAGGTTACTAGATGCAGGTATTCAAATAAAGAAGAATTTTTCATAACACCAAGTTGGCATATCAGCCCGTGTGTTATGGCGCCATCCTGTGAAAATAGTTTCAGACGGGGTAGTGAAGACATTTTGCTTCCTGGGAATATTTGCCCATAAGTGAGTTCTTTCCCGGTTCTTGAACCCGTCTGGTTCAGCCTTTCCTGGTTCTTAAATCCGCCTGGTTCAGCCTTTCTTGGTTCTTAAATCCGCCTGGTTCAGCCTTTCTTGGTTCTTAAATCCGCCTGGTTCAGCCTTTCCCGGTTCTTAAATCCGGCTGGTTCAGCCTTTCCTGGTTCTTGATTCCGGCTGGTTCAGCCTTTCCTGGTTCTTGATTCCGGCTGGTTCAGCCTTTCCTGGTTCTTAAATCCGCCTGGTTCAGCCTTTCCTGGTTCTTGATTCCGTCTGGTTCAGCCTTACCTGGTTCTTGAATCCGCCTGGCTTCCGCCTGCGTTTTTTAACATTAACAAATTTTAAACCTGTAGAGAATACAGGTTTAACATTTTTAAGATGTCCCAATCATTTACATTTTTATTGAGTGGATTCTAGCAGAAAAAGACCTTTGTGCTTCTCCAAGTCAGCAATTTTTCCAACTTTGAATGGCCAATCAACTCCAATTTCTCCTGGTTGACCAGTCCAGCAACCAGAAGGCCTGGTCGACGACCGGGCCGCGGGGACGCTAAGCCCCGGAAGCACCTCAAGTTTACTTTGAATTGGGGCTGTTAGTGTGGAATTGTATCCCACTCTATAGAGCACTAATACTTGAACAGCATTGTCATTGATCTGGCAGCTCTTACACCCACTGGCAGCTCTAACTTTCAAAACACCATAAAACTACCTATCACGATTGCAAGAAAAATGATAGGTTGGATAGCAAGGGCCTTGTAAACAAGAGATGCCATACTAATGATACTTTTCAAGGCATTTCTGCTCTCTAGGGTGGAATATTGTTGCACTCCAACAGCCCCATTCAGAGCCGGAGAAATTGCAGACCTAGAGAGCGTGCAAAGTTCCTTTACTGCTAGAATGCACTCTATAATTCATCTTAATTACTCAAACCGATTCAAATTTCTAAATCTGTATTCTCAGGATCGCAGACGAGAGAGATACATAATAATCTACATATGGGAGATATTAGACGGACTGATTCCAAACCTGCACACAGAAATAACATCACATGAGATCAGAAAGCATGGCAGGATGTGCAGAATACCCCCGTTGAAGAGCAGAGGTGCAACAGGTACTCTGAGAGAGAACTATCAACATCAGAGGCCAGAGACACGCTTCCACTACACATAAGGGACATAACTGGCCGACCCCTCAGTGTTCAAGAGAGAACTGGATAAACACCTCCAAAGGATACTTGATGAACCAGACTGTAACTCATACGTCAGGCTGCGAGCAGCCGCGTCCAACAGCCTAGTAGACCAGACGACCAACCGGGAGGCCTGGTCGGAGAGCGGGGCCACCAGACTGTTGATCCCCGGAAGCTGCACACGGTAAATGTGGTCGAAAGTACAAATATGTCGTGAAGGACCAACGGAAAGTAGTCTTTCGTAGTACTGAATTTGGACAAAGAAAAATGGTTTTATTTTTGTTGCTGATAAAACCTAACCTTACCATGCCAGGTACTATCATCCCAGATAGTACACGCTATCTGAGGCCTAACATAGTACATATATGTGCTATACTAGCTCAAAGAATTCTCAAGTTTGGTTTTTAGATTCATTTTTCTCCGCTCTCTATAAAAAATAATATAGGCTTAATACAATACAATGTTTATCCAAAAGAATATGTGTACAAGGAACACAAGAGTATTGTACAATTGTAGAGACAGGAGTTACACAATCTATGAAGCCACAGGAGTTACACAATCTATGGAGCCACGATTACGGAAAGCGTTTCGAGCAAAAAAAGTATTACTAGGACTTGTTATAAACAATACTTATAAAAAAGTATTACTGGGATCCATTACTACATATTGGTACGATCGACCGCATAGTTAGAGAGAGCGCTCTCTAAAAACAGGAGGACGGGTTGTGTGTATATATCACATCAGAGAATGGTTTGTCTTCCATGGCCGCTGAGGCCACGTCATAGTGGTCCAGCAACTGTTGACATGCAGGAGCGCCCTGTTCTGAACCCGTGTTGTCCGGGTTGGAGACATAGGAATGTACAAGAATGTAACAACTCTTGTATATATCTCAAAAAAGTGGAAACTGGAAACACAGAAATGTCAGCACTTTATCTTTTTTTTTCAGTCTAAGAGTCGTACGTAAGTGGGACAGACTAGGCGAGGCAGTTGTTGAGGGGAAATGAGTCACTGCATCAAATGAGTCAGAATGCAACTATATTCTACCCACTTCAAGACTCCGAACCAATATAGAAGCAACAAGAGGAAGTATGGGCCAATAGGCCCTCTGCAGTTACTTCCATTCTTATGTTCTTATATCCAATTAATACCCATAGTTTCGTGTTCTGTCTTGTGTTTGTCACAAGTTTGTTCACCTCATCCAAAAACTGTTGCACCATATCACCTCACCCAAATGCGAGTACAAGTATGACGGATTAGCGTGTTTACAGGTTACAGTTGTGTGTGTAAACTAAAGTCTTTGTAAATGTAATAACTTATTATGAAACGCATTCAACCGTCGCGTCAGACTAGAAATAAAAATGAATTTTGGAGAATTTATTTTTTAATTACCATCGACAGTGAAAAGAAACATAAGCAATATTGTGAAAATTCGTGTTAGAATTATTAATCTTACCTTTTCGGTCATATTTAACAACACATGTTTACAAGAAAGACTGCTACTACCAAAATATACTAATATATAATGTGTATATATATTATATAAATATATATAATATATATATATATATATAATATATATATATACTTGTGTATATATATATGTATATATTTATAAACCCCCTCTACGTTATGGAGTATTATTGTTTATAAACAGTATGTGGTTTCAATACTGCTCTCCTCTTCCTATCTTCATACAGGAAATATAGTAAACAAAAAAATATCCATAATTATTCCTATTCATAAATTTCCCACATTTCATTACAATACTGAACATAAGAGACGGCATAATATTCACTTTTATGTCTTTACCATAAAAGGATTTGATAGTATCAATACAATTTATAACTCTCTCCTTATTGTTGGCAAAATAAAAATATACAAGTTTATTATATTGGTCGGTGGTGGTGTTCTTCCCAATGTTCACTCATGCAGCCTGTAGAGACACTGAGTGGAGAACACATGAGAACAATATACTATACGAGTTTCAGAAGGATTGGTGGGATCAATGGAAAAATATATGTCCACAATGAGACGCTTTAAACAACGGGTCATGGATGGAAATTCGTGGCTCAGATGAGTCA